>NC_134532.1:195247116-195565331 GCF_050624435.1 Tenrec ecaudatus | reverse complement strand
ATCCTCCAATGCACAGGACAGCCCCCTGCTCCACAACAAAGAACTAATCTATCCCAAAATGTTAATAGTGCTGTGGTTCATAAACATTGCTCTTTGCAGAGAAAAATATTTTCTCAAGTGACCAGTCTCTTGAGAGCACTGAGTACCATCAACTTCCCCGGTAGCAGGATGCTCATCAGTGGCAGTCTGTACTTAGTTGTTAACCACCCACATAAAAATCTCCTGGTCCTTCAAGCATTTCAAAGGCACATGGAGGGATGCTATTCTATCACTTTAGGCGCCTGTGCAGAGCACACACACATTACCTCTATATCATGAAGGATTTCTGAATAGATCAGGGCAGCTTCCTCGACAGGGGAATGATTTAACTGGGGACATGTGGATTTTAGCTGCATGAATATATCAACATTAATGGGAATCATTATGCTGCTCGGCACTGGAAATTTACCCCTGAATGGGTAGCAATATCCTACAGACAGAGGCTATTGAAAATCTGTTTCACTGGCGGGATACATGGAGAGGGACTGAGTGGAGCATAGAGTGGACTGCCAGCTCCTGAATTGCTTTAGGCTGACTGGCCTGATTAGGGCAAATAAGATAACATCACCCATTGACCATTGCAAGCTTAGGGTGACATTGGGATAAGCCAGTAGCCTCCATTGTCCCCATTCTGGAGCTTTTATTGTTCCTTTTATTAGGCATCATTTTCCAAGAACAGAATGACAGTCCTCTGGTCATTCTTCAGGGAAGTGGGCTGATAGCACTCATTGTCTCTAAGGTGCTAAGGACTAAAGATTTACCTTCTGCAGGAGAATTTCTGTTCAAAGGCATGTGATCAAGGACTAATCCGCAGGCGTGAATTTGTGTTTGACATAGAACAATTGTGAGGCAGGTGCAGGACTGGGAGGTATTTTGTTCTGTTGTACATAGGGTTGCTATGAGTTGGAACTGACTTGATGCCACATACCAACAGTGATTTTATACATATGATATGATTACTATATATATATATGATTTTCCCCACCCTGGAGAGTTTGTAATGATGCCTGATGCCTCTATGGACATAGTCTGCCTCTGCAAGTCCATAGGTCATTAGATGGGACCAATCACTGGAGAAAGACATCCTGCTTGCTAAAGTAGAGAGTCAGTTCCCAACAGGGAGTCCCTCAATAAGATATCTTCACCCCGTGGCTACAACAATGGGTCCAGCAGAGAGACAGTTGTGAGGATGGAGCAGGACTAGGCAGTGTTTCATCCTGTTGTACGTAACCTCACTACAAGTCAGAGCGAGCTCTACTGGCAGCTTATGACAAAAGCAGATCTCTCTCAGATCTTGACTTTGACTGCTGTGGGATCCTTATTTCAAATGATAACACACGTGCACTCTACATTCATGGCACTAAGCACGTGGAGATGATCCCTCCGGAGTTGAAATTGGGCATCTGACAGCCAGGCTCTTGAGTCACTTCCTAGTACTTGTTCATTAGCACCTCTCTGGGATCACTTAGTTTCCATGGGGAAGCTCCTTAACCATGTCATCATGGCACACGTAGACAGTGAGATCTGGGATCAGAGACACTCAGAGGCAGCTGAGACTGCTGCTCAAGACTCAAGGGGGAAAGGCTTAGTCTTCTCCGAAGCTCAACAGATTAGTATACCTATTCCTCACTATCGACTATTCCTTATCTAATAATGCCCATGACAACAGTAAAAAAAATCTGCTGTCCAACTATTTTACACATTAATGGCATACATGTGGCAGAAACGAACACTGAGGAGTTGTGAGGCAAGAGTTATGGTGGTGGTGATGGTTGAGGGTATATGTCAGCTTGGCTGGGCCATGATGCTCTGGGGTTTGGAAATTATGTAATGTTGTAATTTGGCCATAATATAATAATGTAGTCAACCTCCATTTGGTGATCTGATGAGTTTGCCCTCTATTTTAACAGAATGCCAATGTTCACATATTGATCTGATCTTGGGACTCTAACCATGTCAATAAGTGAAGAGTGTGCTTACTTTAGTGGAATGGGCACAGAGAGTAAGTAAAGCCCCAATAAAGGAATATATCAGTGAGTTTTATAAAATAATATAGAGAATTAACTAACAGTGTTTCTTTGTGTGTCTAGTTGTGTAGATTGAGAGGTTGGTTAGTGCTTACTTGAGATAGCATGGTCTGGAAGATTCTTTCAAGGAAGCAATCTTGGGACTGAGTGAGACAAGAATGACAAAAATAAATCCTCCAAAGAGAAATCCTCCATGTCGCTTGTGGTAGTTACATAACCTGTTGTCAATTTGAGAGGAATAGGAGTGAAGGGGTGGAGTCTGGTCTGTCGATCAAGATATAACTAGTGAGGCTTCTGTGTGGGCATGGTATTCTCCTGAGGATTCTGGGAACTCCTGTTTTTCCTCCTTGGAGATGGGAAACACCCTCTCTCTGGTCACTCATTTGGAGACTCTATTGACAACCATAACTCTCTTGGAGATGCTCTACTGACAAGACACATGGCACTATGCCCTGGGAGCTGGATAACCAACATGGACCTACCCTGATGCAACCAGACCTCTGGAGCCGGAGAGGCTATGTAGAGACAATGAGATGAGATGCTTATAACGCCACTGGATCCACAAGACTTCCAACCCACTGGCCTGTGGTCCTCCTGCATTCAATATCATTGCATGCATTTCCTCAGTCTGAAGAGAACTTTATAGATTGGTATCAGATATATGGGCTAATATTGGACTTATGAACTTGATCGGAACTGGGCTGGGATGTTTCCTCAATATTCAGTTGCTCTTGTATATAAACCTCTTTCTTATATACATGTTAGTCTACACAGGCTAACACATAGATGTTGTTGTTTTAGGTGTCATGCAGTCTATTTGGGCTCATAGCAACACTATGCACAACAGAATGAAACACTGCAGTGTCCTGTGCCATCCTTACATCCTTACAATTGTTCCTATGCCTGAGTGCATTGTTGCAACCATGTGCCAATTAATTTCATTAAAGGCAGTTCTCTTTTTCTCTGCTCCTCCACTTTACCAAGCATTATGCCCTTCTCTAAGCACAGGCCTCTCCTGACACAATGCCTAAAGTAGGTAAGACAAAAAATCTTGCTATCCTTGTCTCTAAGGAGCACTCTGGCCTTACTTCTTCCAAGGCAGATACATTTTTCCTATTCGCTGTCCATAGTATGTATTTTCAATATTCTTTTCCAGTGCCACAATTCAAATGCATCAATTCTTCTGTCTTCCTCAATGTCCAATGTTCATGTGCATACGAGGCAACTGAAAATACCACAGCTTGGGCCCAAACAACAAGCAAAAAACCCGCACTGCTGTCAAGTTGATGCCAACTCAGGGTGATGCTATTGGACAGAGTGGAACTGGTCCTGCAGTTTGCTGAGTGTGTACCTCTTTACAGAAATAGAAAGTCCTGTCTTTCCCCCAAGGCTTGAGTCGGACACAGCTTAGTCCTCAAAGTCCTTGCTTCTCAATACCCTAAAGCAATCTTGTGCAGCAGATTTACCTCATGTAACCCACCTTTTGATATCTTGACTGCTGCTTCCATGAACATTGATTGTGGATCCCAAAAAGATGAAATCCTGGGCAACTTCAAACTTTTCTTCACTTATCATGATGGTACCTATTGAGCCAGTTGGGAGGATTGTGATCTTCTCAAATCCTTGATTTTCATCAAGTACTTACGTCCGCATTTTCAGCAAACAAAGGTGTGTCTTCTGCCTATCACGTTTTTAATAAATCTTCCTCCAATCCTGAAGCCACATTCTTCTTCATATAAGTGAGATTCTCTGCCTATTTGCTCAGCATACAGATAGAATAAGCATGGTGAGAAGATACACACCTGATGAACACCTTTCCTGATATTAAACAATGCAGTATTCCCATGTTCTGTTACCACGACTGCCACTTGTCCATGGACAAGTTCCACATAAGCACAATATCGTGCTCTGGAATTCCCATTATTTTCAAGTTTATCCATAGTTTATGATCCACACAGTCAAATGTCTTGGCATAATCAATAAAACATAAATAAACATCTTTCTGGTATTCTCTGGTTTCAACCAAGATCCATCTGACATCAGCAATGACATCACTTTTTAGCTCCTCCTCTTCTGAATCTGGCCCGAAGCTCCGGCAGCTCCCTGTCAATGTACTGTTGCAACTGTTTTTGAGTGATCTTCAGCACAACTTTACTTGCATACAATAGCTGTGATATTGTTTTGTACTGTTAGCATTCTGGTGGGTCATCTTTTGTTGGAATGAGTAAAATATAGACCTGTCCCAATGGTTTCCCAAGTAGCTGACTTCCAAATTCCTTGGCATAGATGAATAAATTCTTCCAGTGCTTCACCTGCTTGTTGAAACATTAATTTTTTTATGTTCTTAAAAATCATTTTATTGCGGGCTCATGCAGCTCTTATTGCAATCCATACATGCGTTCCTTGTGTCAAACACACATGTCCATTGATGTCAGTCATCATAACTTTCTTTTTTAAATATTTGGTGTTGGTTATTTAAAGTCATTTTACTGGGGGCTCAAACAACTCTTTTCACAATCCATCCATTCATCCATTGTGTCAAGCACATTTGTACATTTGTTGCCATCATCATTCTCACAAAATTTGCTTTCTACTTGAGCCCCTGGTATCAGCTCCTCATTTAACCCCCCCCCTTATTTACCCATCCGCTCTCCCTCGTGAACCCTTGATAATTTAGAAATTATTATTATTTTTTTCATGTCTTTGTTGTCAGTCCCATTGTGGAGCAGTTCTGTCTCATGACTTGGAGTTGATGGTAACATTTTTTTTTTTTTGCCGGTCTATAGTTGTTTTCACTATTTTTGATGTTTTCTGGCATATTTGATCCTGATTTTAGGACTATGAGGTGTAGTGTATTCTGTCATTAGCTATTTGTACATACATGTAAGTAAGGTTTGGGAATGTGAAATGATTTGGCCCTGTGATGATGCTGAGAAGTGTGGAACCAGCAAGGTGAGTTACAAAACCCGTCTGAGGGTTGTGTGTTAGGGTTTTTGACTGCTCATTTTCAGCTAGAAGCCACAGAATGTTTGACTCAGTTGGAGTCTTACTATTTTTGAGTGCTTCTTTTGAGTTTTTCCTAGGATGATTTCAGAGGATGATTTCATGTATTCTTCATAGCAGCTATAGGAGGGGGTTGCTGTTTTGTTCCCTAATTTCCATCAAGGAAACACACCTGTGAAAAGGTAATGAATTGGGCAAAAGTTAGATCTAGCAAGTGGTAAAATCAGAGGGTGAACCCAGGCAGACAGGCTCCTGAGCTTATTTCTTGAAGATGACAAGGGTCTCCAGGCCAGTATAGACAAAATGTTTGAAGAGGTGGAGCAACATTTCCTCAAAGTTCAGTCTTTTTTTCTTCTTTAGTTCTGGTAGACTCACCACTGCAAAGTGAGTCAATTATGATAGAGCAGAGTTGCTGTCATAGGTGTCTGAAGCCTTGTGTCTTTAGGGGAGGACACGGTCTCATCTTGCTCCTGCATGATGACTGATGGACTCCCACTCCTGACCTTGCCTTTAGCAGCCGATCCCACTACCACAGTTCTGGATGCCTGGTAGGGGTCTGCTTCATTCCTACAGAGATCTGTCAAAATCCTCACAAATGTTTGCAGTGAATTTTGAATTTAAGCACAGGGTCTGGCCCGTCTTCTCCCTACAAAGCAGGTGTTTATCTTTTGGTCAGCCAGTATGGAAGTCCCAATTACAGCTGACGTGGAATGTACCCTAGGCTCCATTCTATCCAGTCTATCTACCAAGACCATTTATTGAGACATACATGCAATGGAGGGGAGGAAGTGTTAACAGCAAAGTGTTAGACTCTGCCAACCATGCTGTTGTTGTTATCCCTCTATTTATTAGAAATTGAAATATTTTTAAGTACCTTAGGTTTTTTATTCTTCATCTTTTAAAAAATATCTTTTAAAATTTTTAATAAATCTTTTTATTGGGGCTCATACAACTCCCATCACAATCCATACATACATCAATTGAGCAAAGCACCCCTATACATTCGCTGCAATCGTCATTCTCAAAATTCGCCTTCCATTTGGGTTCCTGGAATCAGCTCAGTTTCCTTTTTTCCCCCTACCCCTCCCTCTCCACTCCCCCCTTCCCTCTGCTCCCTTAATAGTTTATAAATAATTATTTTATCTTATCTTATACTGCCCGGTGTCTCCCCTCACCCACCTTCCCATTGCCCATCTCCCAGAGAGAAGGTTACACATAGATCTCCAAGATCGGTTCTCCCTTTCTACACCCACTTCCCTCCTGGTGTCGCCATTCCCACCACTGATGTTGAGGGGTTCATCTGTCCTACATTACCTGTGTTCCCAGATCCCCACTGCACCGCTGTGTATCCTCTGGTCTAACCAGGTCTGCAAGGTAGAGTTGGGGTCATGATAATTGGGAGGGGAGGAAGCGTTCAAGAACTAGAAGAAGGTTTTGAGTTTCATTGTTGCTACACTGAACCCTGAGTGACTCATCTCCTCCCCACTACCCCTCTGCAAGGGCTGTCCAGCTGCTTATCAGCGTGTCGGTGTTGCTGCTGTTGAAGCCATGTTCATATGTGCCACTTGGGCGCTATCAAAGTCATCTGCATTTGTATGCACATATTACTATATCAGCAGGTCCACCTAGACAAGATAGGCAGGACAAACAATGAGAGAAGAAATTAACGGGACCAACGGTCCTGGAGGGACATGAGAGTGTGGGAAGTAGGGGAAGGGAGGAGGTGTTGGCCAACACAGGGACAAGGGAACAGTGAGTGGTTCAAAACCAGAGGAGGAAGGA
This sequence comes from Tenrec ecaudatus, assembly GCF_050624435.1. Taxonomy (NCBI): domain Eukaryota; kingdom Metazoa; phylum Chordata; class Mammalia; order Afrosoricida; family Tenrecidae; genus Tenrec; species Tenrec ecaudatus. The sequence goes on along the minus strand of NC_134532.1, from coordinate 195,558,480 downwards.
GATGGGAGGACTGGTAGGGAGTGACCAAGGGCAAGGTAACAGAGGAATTACTGAAACCAGAATGAAGGTTGAACATGGTAGTGGGATGGGAGGAAAGCGAAAGGAAATAGAGGAAAGGAGTAGGAGGCGAAGTGCATACAGAGAAACTTAAATACAGACATGTACATATGTAAATATATTTATGATTATGGGGGAAATAGATTTATGTGCATATATTTGTAGGTTCAGTAGTAGGGTAGCAGATGGACATTGGGCCTCCTCACATATACTCCCCCAATACAATAGCACCTCGCCCAGCTAAATGGTCTTTGCATTATACCCATCTTCCCGACATGATCACTGAAGACAGACGTGTGTGTATGCAAACGTTGTAAAGAAAGCTGATGGTGCCCAGCTATCAAAAAGATATAGCGTCTGGGGTCTTAAAGGCTTGAAGGCAAACAAGCGGCCACCTAGCTCAGAAGCAACAAAGCCCACAGAGAAGAAGCACACAGCCTAGGCGAATACAAGGTGTTGAACAGACCAGGTAGCAGACACCAAGGAACAAAAACAGTCATTGTGTGATCACCATCCCCACATAAATACTGAAGACAAATGTGTGCATAAGCAAGTGTGGTGAAGAAGGCTGATGGCGCCTGGCTACTGACAGATATAGCATCTGGGGACTTAAAGGCTTGAAAGCAAACAAGCGACCATTTAGCCCAGAAGCAACAAAGCCCACATGGAAGCAGCACACCAACATGGGTGATCATAAAGGGCAGAGGATACCAGGTCTCAAACAACAAAGGCAGGGGGGTGGGGAAGGGAATCACATCACCGTGAATGAGGGGGAGTGCGTGATGGGGACCCAATGCCCATCTTTAGACAGCTGGACATCCCTTGTAGAAATTAAAATATTTTTATTTTTATTGTTGAGCACATGCATAGTAGAACACAAGGTAATTCACTAATTTCCATGTGTGCGATTCCATGGTGCTGATTGCATACTCCAAGTTGTGCTACATTTTTTACCCTTCTTCACTGTTGCTCCTCTGTGAACATAAACTCTCTGCCCATTTCCCGTCTCATCTTTTGAGTTGCTATTGTTAATTTGATTCCATCCAGAACGTTCTTAAAAGAGCACCGTGCTCCAAGCAGATTTTCTTTCCTAATTGAGCTAAATTATTGTTTGGCTTAAAGAAGACTTCTGGGGATACTTTTAATTTAAGGTTTAAAGATTACCCCCCTGCAACCCAGCTGATTTTTAACGGGAAATGAAGGACATTTTTTGCATGTAGAAGTGACCTCCTCACTGTCTATCATGTTCTGTCAATATGGTAACCAAGTCCAGAGCAGGGACAGTCAGCTTCCTGATGTGGATAAGCTGTGGCTCTCCCGTGTGCTGGTGGTTTCAAAGTGAAGAAGGTTCTCTCGCCCTTTGTCAACCCTCCGGTGTTGTGGCGTGATCCGAGCTGGCATTCAGTTGAAGCTTTCTGGAAACTCTTGTGAGTCAACTCTGTGGAATGGCCCTGGATTGGTGAATTTGAAGACATTAATATCAAAACATAAATATATTAATATACTATATATATATATAATGGGAAGGAGCTCCCTTCTACATAGAGTAGTCAGAGTGCTTGTTCAGAGAAGATACTGGAGGATTATTGTGTACATTAATGGAAGCATTCATGATGACAACCAAAATGTGAAAACAATTCACGTGTCTACCGACAGACGAAAAAGCAAAATGCAACATAGCCCTAAGATTGTTCTTTTGCAAGGTTTGCTGTTAGATGTCGTTTTCACCCCCAGTGAGCCGCTGCATCGGAGAATGAAACACTGGCGGTCCTTCGCCATCCTCACAAGTGTGCCTGTGTGGGATCTCAGTGGTGCGGCCATCTCCTTGAGTCAGTCCGTCTCCTGAGGGTCTTCCTGGTCTTGTTAGGCACCATCAAGTCAGCTCTGACTCCTCCTGACCCTCTCTACCACAGAATAAAACACTGCTCAGGTCTGACCAATCTCATGGTAGTGACGTTTGAGTCCATGGTTGTGAGCACCGTGTCAATCCGTCTCCTGGAGGGCCTTTCCTCTAATCCTGACATCGCATTCTCCCTTGTAACACCTTGGATTATTGGCTCAGCATAGAGGTTGAATAAATACTGTGTAAAGATTAGCTCTCTTGGTCTAGGTACAGGTTTGACAGGAGCATGATTAATTTGCCATTGACCCACTGTTTTTTATGGTGAACACAATTGAATGTTTTTACAGAGTCAATAAAGCACAAGTAAACATCTCTCTGGGTTCAGTCCAGATACATCTGGTATCATTAATGATATCCTTAATTTTATATCCCCTTCTGAATCTGACTGGAATGTCTGGCAGGTTTCTGTGAATGTGCTGTCTATTTCTGAATTATCATCAGCAAACCTTTATTTGCCTGAGGTGTTCATGATAGTGTTAGACAATTTCTGCATTCCGTTGAACCATTTTTATATATTTTTGGAATGGGCACAGATATTGGCCTCTTCTAGTCAGTTGGCCGATACGGTGCAATATTATTCAGCAATAAAGGGATGAACCTTGGGAAGACATTGCTGAGTCACATAAGTCAGACACCAAAAGATAAATATACTACCTCTTTAAATACTTACAGTAGGCAAAGGCATAGAGTCAAAAGTTTGTCAGTGGCTTTCAGGGGCTATGGAGAGAAAGGGAGGAGAAGTTATTACTAAGATGTACCAAATGTCTGGTTAGGGGATGAAAGATGAAGGCCATTTGAAAATGAATGCATAATGATGGCATAACAGTGAAAGTTATATCACTGAATTATAAAATTGTTAAAATGCTGAATCTTTCATTACATGTATTTGCTCTCTCCCATAGCGCTCTACTTTTATACTGGGTTTTAAAATTCATTTCAATGACTACACAGAACTCACAGAAGACGTTCAGAACAATGGGCTTTATTAGGAAAGTCAATAGTTTACAATTCAGATGAGAAATAATTAGGAGATAGTGATTCGGTCTGGACAGTTTCTTGTCTGCCATGCAGTCAGACCTTCCTTTGGACCGCAGCCTCTTAGCCTCTGCTCTGCTCAGGCAAAGTTACAGAGTTAGTTTAGCGCTGCCAATAAATGCCCCGGAGGTGCACCACTCCTCTGTAAGCTTGAAGCCAAGGTATGCAGTTCTAGTTCCATGGATTAGCTAACCTAGCTCTCTCAGTTAGGTGCCCAGATGCACCCCCTCTACAACCTAGCCTCCTGATCAAAATCATTCAGCTTTATTTGCTTTGTAGGTTGGGAAGTCCATTGCTCTTTCTCATGCTCTGGCTTCTGGATCTGCTGCTGCTGCTCCTTTGCCATTCCTCTGGTGTCATAGCTGTCTCTTAGATCAAGCTTGTCTAATGCACAAGGATCTCAGCATGCAAAGGACGCACTCCACTCCTCTACAGACTCTTCTTTATTAGTAGTGAAATCCCTTACCCTCCTGCTTCTGAGATAGCTCATTTGATGCCCAGCAGGCTGGCAATCACAAGGAATCCTGTTAACAAGCACTCACAGCTGCATCCTATCAGTATCTTCCCCCATGAATGCCGTTTGGTTGGAGTAACCAAAACTCACTGTGGCTCAAAGAACCATAAATTCACTGCGTGTTTGCTTCAGCAGCACCTATATTAAAGTTGGAACGATACAGAGAACATTAGCATGGCCCCTGTGCAAGGATGACACGCCCATTCATGAAGCATTCTATATTAAAAAAAAGATTTCACTGCACTGAAATATTTTGTCAACATAAAAATAATAATTAAATTTTAGACCACAATAATAATTAAAATTATAGCCAGAATGAAAAATGGAACAAAACAAGTGGAAAACAAAACAAAACCAAATAACCTAGAAGTCAATTTCCTAAAATAGGTTGAATTTACCTAACAATTAGGCTCTAGTTCTGCCAACTGTTAGGTCCAAAGAGGGAGGCATTAGACACCTGTCTCTCCCTGGTTAGTGTCTTAGGTCACAGGAATACTAAGGCAGGGCTGTAGACACTGTCTGTGTAAAGTTAAACAAACATCACACTCATTGCTGCAGAGTCCATTCAAACTTATGGCCACCGTGCGTGGGACGGAGTAGAACTGCTCTGGGAGTGGCTCTGTTGATACAGTGGTGAAGATCCAGCTGCTAGTCGAAAGGTCAGTGGTTCCCATCTCCTAGTTACTCTTTGGTAGAAAGATGTGGCAGTCTATTCTGAAAATACGTATGGCCTTGGAAACCCTGTGGGGCAGTTCTGTTCTGTACTACAGAGTCACTGTGAGTTTGAACTAACTCCATGGCAGCCAAAATAATCTTTATGGATGTAGAGTGTCTGGCTTTTCTTCTAGAGAACTATGGGCTGGGTTTGCACCACGAACCTTTAAGCCAGTAGACAAGCATAACACCTGTCCATGTCCACTAGCCAGGGACCAAATGAGCTGTAGCGTTCTTATCAAGGTGCAGAGACACATCCATGGAGCACGGTGCACACGTTTGGGCCCTATCTTATAAGCTGCACAACTTTAAAAACTCGATTGGCAGTCTCTGTCCTTAGTCCTAAAAATAAAAGCCAAACCCATTCCTGTTGAGTCCATTTCAACTTACAACTGCCTCAGAGCGTTTCCAAGGCTGCACTTTTTAATACGAAAACTGCTGCATCTTCCTCCTCAGGAGGGGCTGGTGGATTTAAAACACCTTTCTTTAGGCTCCTACTTGGATACCTAACCACGGATCCGCCGGGCCTCCTTAGTTATAAAAAAGGGATCACACACTCCCATGCCAAAGGATGGTTCCTTCTGAGGAGCATCGGCCAGGGCTGTAGTTCCAGGTTTCTGTCAAAACCTTTCCTGGCTGATTGCACAGAAATGGGGTTTATTGAAAGAATCGACAGGAATGGTGGGGAAGCAGGTGCAAAGGTTGGGCTAATGAATACAGCCAAATTTAAGTGCAGGGCTGGCATGGAAGGGACACCTCTCCCATGTCCACTGAACGATGCTCAGTGCGCACTGTGGTAGCACTGCTGTCTCTGCTTCTGGCACTCAGCTCGGAGTGGGTTCCTGCTGCCCCTTGGACTTTCTTTCCCCCGCGGGCAGCGTACGCCGCTGTCTCTGCGCTCAGGGCCTGCCACCGCATGAAATGGGAGCACGTTCTTGGCTCTGGCAGCAAGGGAGGGCGGAAGAGCCCGTTTCTGGACCTTCCAAAGCATGTTGTAAGCTAAGCCGCCTAGTCCCCCGCATTAGGACATTAATGAAACACCAGGAGGGAGTGCTTTGTAAAATAGGCCAAAAACACCAAAAAAGAAAACCCTGGACAAGATGGACGGACCCAGGGGTCCCAGCGATGGGCTCAAGCACAGGAATGGCTGTGCGGCTGCAGGGCCAGGCCGTGCTTCTAGCTGCGGCACGCAGCGGTGCGTCACTGCGCGTCAGAACTTAGACAGCGGCACCCAGCAACCCCACGAACGGACTCCGATGATGGGAAGCCCAACCCAGGCATAAATATCCACGCTCTGCTTAAATAGGGTCTGTTCACAAACAGAGCAGCACGTAGGCGGCTATGCATAAACCCCAGCTTCCCCCTGTCCTTCCTGCGAGTCAATGCAGCTTGACTGTGGATGCTGCTGATGATATTGGTAGCCCTTTTCCATCGATCATTTCTTTGCCTTTCTAATTGCTGCTTTTAGGAGAACTGCGCCTCAGGCCTGTACACCAGTGCACATTTGAAAGACTGAAACAGTTTCATGCACAACTTGCAAAATCAAATCAGTTTATTGCCTTTGCAGGTTTTCGAGCTCTTGTAATGGTGGCGGGAACTCTGCCCTCCACCTTCTCCTGTGAACTTTTTCAAGCCTCAACGTGTGCTTTCCGTACTGCAAATCAGACAGCGCCTTCGCTTTGAGGCTGACGAGCACTGATCAGTGGACAAGGAGTACTTGGGAAAGTGATTTGTGCCTCTGGTACTCTTTTGCCTGTTTTCCTCCTTAATGCCCAAGTCACTCCCTGAAAATGAATGGACCACTTACAGGGACAAATGCAGCCTTGCGGGCCTCCAGGGCGTTGCTTCAGTGACTAGAGAATAATAGACTAAAGGTGCTGGAGTTGAGTGCCGCCCAATCCATCTACTCTGTGTAGCCCGTTGGCGACTCAAGTCACTAAGGAGGTTGGAGAAATTAATATTATGAAAGCAGAACCGAGTTCGGAACTCTTCTTCATCGCTCAGTACTCGGGACACCTCGGGCTTATAACTTAACCTCTCGGAGCCTCGGTGTTCTTATCAGAGGGTCATTCTGTGAGCATTGTGAGACCTTGTCCACCGCATGAGTAGCAGATTGCCTGGTTTCTGATGTATTCTTCATACATGGTAGACACTCAGACTATTGAGGATGAATTACTTTCAGTTCAACTAAATCTATTACAAAGACTTTTCTCTCTAGTGAAGATAAGGGGTTACAACCCAGTGATGACAAAAACAAACCCTTTGAGGGATGAATGGATTTGCTATGGAATTCTCTGCACAGGGAGTAGGATCTGGTTCCAGTTTATGATCCATGCTAACAAATAGAGCATAGAAGGACCTTTTTATTGGAAAAATAAAGTGGAGTTTTAGATCTACCTCTCCATCAGAAGGCACAGATTAAGGACACAATTTGGGAAATTAACAAAACCAACATTAAAAAGAAAAGAAGGCACACAATTTCTCATGATTTCACATGTGATTTCTCATGATTCTCATGGAAAGGCACACTGGAGCCAGGGTACTTGGCTGGACACACCATGGGGACATATTCCAGGGCAGGAAAGGCCTCTCTCGTTTCCAGACTTTCTTACTGGGCTAACATGGAACACTGACCTTGTCAAGTGGGTGTGGTGTGCAGCGAGAAGACAAGGATATAATTTAGGCTCCAGGGACTTGGGCCCTGGAGTTGTAATACACAGAGATGGTCTGCAGATGTAGCTATCCAGCACCTAGATATCTTAGGGTCTGTGGATCCTGCATTGGGAAGAACTCTCTAGACACAGAGGGAGCTGAGGGAGCAGTGTAGCATTCCAGTTTCAGCCAGCTCATGGTTGAGGCAATTCAGAGCACATCTTTTAGTACACTGAAATAATTAATAAAACACCTGAAGTAATTAAAAAAACAGTTGTATTGGTGCTTCATCCACATGTCATGCAACCTAATAATTCAACGATACCAAGAAAAGTTGCACAATAATCATCACAGTCAATTCTACAACATTTTTTTCTTCTTCCTTTTCTTGTACTCATTGTGATTCATGTAGTTATTTTTCTTAACTGTGGCAAAAAATATACACAACAAAATGTTCCTCAATTCAATTTCTACATGTATAATTCAGTGCCATTGATTATACTCTTTTTGTTGTACGAGCATTATTGATAGCCTTTTCCAAATTATTCTACCACCACTAACATGAACTCAACTCCCGCTAAGCGAGAACTCTTCTTCCTTCATCCAAGGTAACCATAGGCCATTTGGTTTCCTTTTATCCACTTTCTTTTTAGGAGTTTTTTTGATATAACATTCACATGTCATACACTTCCATTAGTTAAAAGTGTTGTATATACATCATCATAATCAGTTCTAATGTGGCCCCACACCTGATCCCATCGTTTGTTTCCTAAATCAGCCCCCTCCCCATTCCTGATAAATCACTGTATCGATTATTGTCTCTATGTATCCAATCCTTCTCTGCTTTATAAATTGGGAACCCAACAGAAACAATGAAAAGCAAAAGCAAAACAAAACAGCAAGAATAAAATGATAATAATATAAGGATAAAATGAAAATAAAGAGTAAGAAGAAGAGACCACCATCAATTTTTAAAAAGCCAGAGAAGAAATTTCTGTCGTGGAACAGGTGAGAAATATTTGAGCCTAGAGCAAATTCAAGTTGGGTCAAAAGGGAAGTCAACTGATCAAGTATCATATTATACCACAGTTCCATCCTCTATAATCAAGTTTACAATAATCTCTGTCTGATAGTAAAGCTGTTCCTGTCTCTTGCCTGTGGCTAGAGTGGATCTGCCAGAGGCTTCATCTAGAAGGGATTAAAAAAAATAGTTCTCTTTATTACAGCCTGTGAAGCTATTTACGGTCGCTGCATTTGAACTCTGTAGATGTCATAGTTTAAGATGGCACAATACGTTATGCATTGGACTACTCAGCGCAAGGTCAGCAGTTTGAAACCACCAGCCACTCTGAGGTCTATTGTTGCCGTTTTCTACTCTTGAAAAGAATTGCAGTCTGTGACACCGATGGAGCTAGTTCTGTGAAGTCCCTGGAGTCTGAGTTGACTCAGGGGCACTGAGTTTGGTTTGAGTTTTGATGTCACAGTTTAATAATAGTGGCAGTGTGGTTGTTATTGCTGTGGGTTGAAACGTGTCTCCCTCAGAATGTGGCCTTATGTAGAATAGTAACTTGAGGTGATCCCTAAATAAAAGGGTAGATTGCTTATAAACAGAACAGAGGACAAAGAGATGCACTCCAAGATTCACAAAGTCTTGTGAACATGGAGGCCTAGATTAGAATTATGTGCCAATGGATACCAAAGATTGCCAACTCTCTCCAGAAGATAGATGTGAAACGAATCCCTCTGAGAGTTTTGGAAACAACTAATCCTTCTGACACCTAGGTTTTCAATGTTTGGCCACTTGCAAGTTTTGAAGATCCTAGGGACTCTGCAATACACTTGGAAGTCAAAGAGACGTTCTGGAGCTATTGAGGTTGGGTGAAAACTCAAGACTTATTCACAGAAAAACCTCTAAACTTCAAACCAAAAATATCTCCTGGAATGCTCTTAAAACCAAAACATAGTTTAGCTTCACTGGTAAAAAATGTCTGTCATGAGCAGTGTAATATTTTAACCATTATCTTTGTGAAATTAAATTCACAACAACAATTGAAAAGATCTGGAAACTTAAGCGCAGAAACTTCATGTCAGTGGAGGAGGGACAGTTTGGTAAGGGAGGGGGAGGATGGTTGTACAACTTGTAGAATTCCGTCAGCGACACTGAAATGCATATGCTGAAACTGTTGACTTGGTGCATGGCTAGTTGTGTATGTTTTCAATAGCAGCAATAACGCAAAATTTTAAAAATGAAAAAACTCACAAGAACCCCCAAATATAGCATTATTAAGCATCTTTACAAATGAAAACCAGCATCCTACAATTAAAAGGATTTCCTAAACTCCTAAGACCTCGGTCGGGCAGCGATTGACCTCAGTGTGTGTGGCAGAGGCTTCCCCACACGCATGAAAGTGGGTGGAAAGGTTTATCTTTGCTGGGTTTTTTTGCCGAGGAGAACAACACAATGCAGTGTTTTGCTGTTTTCTTTCTTTATTTCATGAGGCTCAGAGGAGGGGGAATTCTTGACATAAAGGGTTGTTGACACCAGAAATGCCAGTTAGCTTGAATGCCCACAGAGGAAGCAATTATGTCAATTTTTGCCTTTATGCCATGCAGAACAGCAAGAGTGTGTCCCGGAATGCTAGGGATATCATCCACACTGCTTCAAGCATATCTACAAGACGGCTAGAAATTCACTAACAGCCTGTTTGATTCAGTTGGTCAACCAAATTAGTCTGAGCATGCTATTTTCCACAATAGCTTCCTCAACCATTAATGAGAAAACCAGCACAGGAGAGAATGGGCTGAAAGCAGGCCAAAAACAAGCGAGTGTCACCTTTTAAACTTAGAACCGATGTCATAAAACATGCCCCTTGTTCTAACCCAGTCCATTTCCCTAGTGGGGTTTTGGCTTGCATTCTTAGCTGGACATTTATCCTGTCCTACAATATCAGACATCCTACCTGATTTGTTGGAATTTCCACACAGCCCAGCCTAATATTAAAAAGGGTTATCACTTTATCACTAAACCGAGAGCTTTTAGCTGATGGTGAAATAAGAGGGAAAGGCAAAGTGACATTTAAAAAAATTTTATAGGGACAGGGGACTAGAAAGAAATTAGGCTTTGTCGAACAGTGATATATTGCTCCAGATATTTATTACAATGCATAGGCTAAGGGAGGATTAGAAAGCTGGGTGAGTAGTTAGGTGGATAGATGGTGAATAAAAGATGGATAGAGAGATAAAGAGAGAGAGAGAAGCATGTAGTTTTGTCTATATTTTTGAGACACTTGAACATACAAAGGCAGAGATAAGAAACTCTTAGTCTTTTCATCAGTAGTTTATTGATTGCATGAGCTGTTCACTAATGAGCCGGCTGTGAGAAGGCCAAGACCAAAGATTTCTGTCCTAAATGTGCTGACATGCTTAAAACAGAAGGTGTGTTTGCAAGAACCCTGCTGCGAGGAACTGGGGATAAAACTGTTCGGCACCTTTGACTTCCTTCCTGGGCTCAAAGTCATATATTATTCATGCTGATAATTATTTGCAAGGTCTAGTTTCATCATAAACAAGGGCGAGACAGAGTTCAAAGAATGCTCGAAGGTCATTGCCAGAGTGAGTGTTTTTCTAGGAGGGGAAGTTTGTTTCTGAGTAATTTTTATTATAATTTTTTCCCTTTTCTTATTTGTTCTCTGACTGGCGAATTGAGAGGGGCAAAGGGTTTTCTCAAAAAGTAAAAGCTTGGCAAGATCATTGTGTTAAAAATTATGAGGCAGACTGGTCCCCATCGTTTTTGGACCACAGATTGAAGACTTGAATTGGCAGTGTTATGACGGTGGCTGCCACAGCAAGAAATACCACCTCGATTCCTCTAGAATCTCAAGAGTAAGTTTACATGGGCACGCAAAGTCACACATATTTAAAGGGGCAATCAAACCACAGTGCACAATATTGGATTCTATATAGGACTCTCAGAACAAAGAAGACAACCCTTTTTTATCAGACCCCTCTAATTGGAGCACCTGCCATGGTCCCTGGTGTGCTGGGCCAGGAGAAGCGAAGTCTCCCAGTGATAGCCAGCACAAGTTCACGCACTTGCTTCAAAGGCATATGCACAAAAGATCATTAATTATATTTCCACTTTTATTTATAACTAATGTTTACTAGCAAATAACACATAGTAATTCAGTACTTATGAAGTCTTCCTAAGAGCATTATATCCCAAACGGATTCAATGCTTACACTATCAGTTGCAATGCATGGTAACCCGATGTACGAAACACCGCCAGATCCCGTGTGATCCTCACAATTGTTCTTGGGTTTGAGCCCATTGTTGCAGCCATGGGGTCAATCCATCTCATCAGGGGTCTTCCTCTTTTCACTGCCCCTCCACTTTACCAAGCATGACACCTTTTTCCAGGGACTGGTCTCACCTGGCAACATATCCAAATTATGTAAGACAAAGTCTCGCTGTCTTGGCTTCGAAGGAGTGTTCTGGCTGTACTTCTTCCAAGACAGATTTGTTTGTTCTTTTGTCAGTCCCTGATGCTTTCAATATTCCTTGCCAGCGCCATAATTCAACTCCATCAGCTCTTCTTCAGTCTCATTATTCGATGTCCCTTTTGAGACATCTGAAAATGTCATTGCTTGATTCAGGCACACATTAGACTGTAAAGCAGCATCATTGTTTTTCACACATGTAAGAGGTTGTATGGCAAATTTACCCAATGCGATGCATCATTTGATCTCAAGACTGCTGCTTCCATCCACATTGATTGTGGATCCAAGAACGATGAAATTCTAGACAACTTACGATTTTCATCATTTATCATCCCAAGCTAAGGACATTATATTACAAATGGCTTTAATGCTTATGCTAGCCCAGTGAGAAATGTAGTTATATTCTCTCCATTTTACGGATGAGAATCTACCACCCATCTATCAGTTTGTTCTACCGTGGTGGCTTACCTGTCGCTATAATGCTAGAAGGTAGGCCCAGGATGTTCCAAATATCAGCAGGGTCACCTGTATGAATCCCAAAGGCATTCAGCTGCCTTCCCTCACCCTCAGACTCACTTCACATTCCCGGTGATATGCCTTTCCTATGTGGCAGATAGCCTTTTATATTCTGCCAGCTGAGCAGAGTTGGTACTTGCTGCTGTTGGCACTGCCTGCAGAGTTCCTTCCCCTACAATCACGGTTAGGAACCTAATGCTGTGAGGCATATTTGAGGTCATCGAAGTTTAAAGGATGACAAGTCAGAGTCCCTTTAAGCTTAATTCTTTGACTTGCTGCTGATGAAGTAGACACAAAGGTAAAAAGAGGAGGCCTGTGTGTGAGAAAACAAAACAAAGTTGTCAGACTAGTGCAAATTCCATCCCTCATCTATGTGACTTTGGGAAGACCTGCTAGCAGATAGAGATCGTCACAGCCGGCGCCATGATGTCTCAGGTGCTTGCCAGCTGTAAAGTTCACGACTCTCCCTAAGGCAAGCATCCTAGCAGATCATAACTCCTTAACGAAAGACTTGAGCCACCACTCGGAACTTCTGGTTTCCAATAGAGTCCCCAGTTCCCTTTCCAGATCCTCATAGAAGGAAGACTTGCCAGTGGGTTTCAATCAGGGCTAAAGCCAGGAGGGCAGCGGAGGGTCTGTGGTCGAATTCTTGCCTTCCATGCAGGAGACCTGGCCTTGATTCCCAGTCAATGCATCTCAAGCGCAACCTGCGCACACCTGTCAGTGAAGGCCTATTTGTTGCCATGATGCTGAACAGGTTTCAGTGAGACAGACTAGAGAGGCAGGCCTGAGGCCCTCTAGCTCATATCCCCTGGTGCCCAGGCCTCAACGAGTATCGGATTGACTCAACAGTAGCAACAAACTCAGAAGTTACTCTTTTCTAATTTTGAACTCCATCCCCTCCTGATAAGAGATTGTATTCTCCATGATCTGATCCATTTGTTAGGGGAGCAGACTGTCCTATGTATCAGGGGACCCATCATCCATTACTGCATATTCGAGAACTAAGGCCACCACATAAAAGAGAGAGAGTGAACAAGGTCAAAGTTGCAGGGGTTATCAGCAGGGGTTATCAGGAGGGGCGAGGTAGCAAGTGAGAGGCAAATTGGGACAGAGGTGAGCTACAGGAACCTAGTGATCCAGAGGGAGGGGCACAGCACAAAAGGGACAAACATGGAAAATGGCTCTTAGCAGTTTCAGGCCCCGACTCCTCGGTTACCCCAAACTCACATCCACTGAGTCAGTTCTAACTCAGAGGGACTCTGTTACTTTTCAGTTGTTTTGATAAACAAGATTCAGGTAAAACAGCATACACTAGACCTACCCCCGAGCAAGGGCACATCACCGGGAATGCCAATGTCAGTCATTTACCCGCATGATGTATTTAACTATCAATATAACCCTATTGGCATGTTGGCAAATCTATTTTGGAAGTGAATTTAAAATTAGTTTGCATGGTAAGCATGAAACTAGAACAAAGGAAGTTAGTTTAAGGACATAAATCTTTAATAACAATGGGCTAAAATAGTCTAGGGTGTCTATTCCATCGATGGACCCACAGGGACCTCGGGACTTTAGGCTAGAAACCAGGACGCTTCTCCCCTCCAAAGCTGGGGTCTCTGTTTCCTAATGTTCCAAAGTGACCCTCTCTGATTACGTGTTTAAAATAAAGGCCAACACCTTTTATTTTTCAACATTCATCTAAATTTTCTAGCTTATTTACTCCAAATCATTTTGTCTCTAAGGCATCTTTTGCATATTTTACATCTAAATGATGCTGATTTTACAGTTTGAGTCTGGGAATTCAGGCCATGTGAGTATGTTGCTGTCACCTGTATATTTCTGTCACCTGTGAAGGCATTTTGATCAACTAGTTTCCTTTGAGAGTGTTAATGATTGATTAGTGGAAAGAAACACGCATTATTAAAGGATTCGCACTTTGGCTCTGTCCTCCCCTACTGCCGCCTTGCTAAAGAGACATCTACTGCTCACATCCACGGGCAATTCGGAACTCTGAATTGGGATTCTGCTGCTGCAGTGCCATGGACAACCTCATGCTGGCTTCACATTTAGGACTCATAATGTGACTGGTCATGGTTCAGAGGCAGCATTTTCACATTCCTTGCGAGACAGCTGGGTTTGATTTTGGGTCAATGTACCACCCACGTGTCAGTGGAGACTTGTGTGTTGCTATGACACTAAACAGGTTTCAGGGATGCTTCTAGTGCAGTGGTTCTCAACCTTCCTAATGCCGTGACCTTTTCATACAGTTCCTCATGTTGTGGGGACCCCCAACCATGACGTTATTTTCCTTGCTACTTCATCACTGTCATTTTGCTACTGTTATTGGGCAACCCCTGTGAAAGGGTCATTTGACCCCCAAAGGGGTTGCGACCCACAGGTTGAGAACCGCCGGTCTAGACTAAGACCGACTAGGAAGAAAATTATGACACTCTACTTCCCAAAGCTAGCCAGTGACAATGCTCTCGACCACGGTGCACTGACAGCTCATCAAGAATGAGGCAAGAGTCAGCAGGATTTTGTTCTGCTCTTTGCAGGGAACATCTTGAATTCAGGGCCAGCCACAGGCTAGATCCTGGCTGGAGTTTACTTCTGTTTTTCTTTTACTGGTTGATTTTTCTTTTAAATTTTTTATTGTGATGTGGGTGAAAGTTTACAGAACAAATGGGTTTTCCATTAAATAATTCATACACTTTTTTGATTCACAGCATTGATTACAATCCCCACACTGAGACAGAATTCTTCCTCCCATCTAGTATTTATCATTTCCATTCATCTTTCTTAGTTTATCACTGGGAAAGTGCTACTCTTTTGATCTCCTATTGTTGATTGTTCTAAAGGGTGTGTGACATGCTCTTACTTGGAGTTTTTGCTCTCGGATTTTTTTTCAAAACCATTTTACTGGGAGCTAATACAGATGTCTTATCATTCCATCGTCCAGTCACATCAAGTAGTATTGTACAATTGCTCCCACAATCGGTTTCAGAACATTCTTTTCTTTCCTCTTGGGTGAGTTCAGTTGCAGAGTGGAAGGGTGGCAAAAGTCCATAATCTTGGGACTTTCACTGGTTCTATTAGTAGGCCAGTAAGCCTCATCTTGTTTATGATTTTGAATTTCGTCCATATTTCTCCCCACTCTAAGCAGGACTTTCTTTTTTTTCTCCTAGTTTTATTTATAAGTAATTTACATATTATACAATTCTTTAAAAAATAATTTTTATTGGTGGCTGTTGCAACTCTTATTACACACCACACACACCAATTATATCCGACCTATATGATGACCTATATTCCACCATTCTTTTCTAGACATTTACTTTCCATTGAGAGCCTTGGGATCAGCTCCTCTCTTTTTCCCTCCCTCCTTGACCCCTCCCAACCCTCATGTCCCCTTGATAGATTTTAGATTGTTAATTATTTTCAAATCTCACACTGACCGCTGTCTCCCTTCCCTTCTGGTTTCTGTTCTTCTTTCCCCTGGCTGGGGGTGTGTGGTTATGTGCCACTCGTTGCGATTGGTGCCCCCCTCCCTCCCCACTTCTACTCCCCTTCCCCCTACCCTTTTGGTATTTCTATACCCTTCAGGACTTTCTATTGCAGTCCTGGTCATATTAGTAAACAGTAGCAGCTGGACATCATAAGTTCTTCTGGTCTCAGGGTCAAAGAGATGGACGTTTGTATGGTCCCTTACTTCTTTCTCTTCACTCTTATTTGCTTCCGATGGAGAGCGACCACTAGTTGCACCTTCTATGGCCACTAGCAAGCTGTTAGAAGCCTTGTGGTGCAGTGGTTACTTTTTTGGGCATGCTAAAGACTGGGCTTTCTACTCCTGTAAACAGTTACAGTCTTAGAAACTCTCAGAGGGTCCTTATGATTGATTTGATGGCAGTGAACTGCAAGGTCAGCAAGATGGGGCTTGCTGACCCAAGAAAGATGGAAAGATGGACATTCTACTCCTGTACAGAGCTAGTCTCAGAGGATTGCGATGAGTTGGCATTGACTCGATGGCAGTGAGTTTTTGAGAGCTACCTTTTCAGATCATAGTTGATACTTATTGAAGTAGGATGTCGAGCATTACCTTTGTGAACTATGTTATATCATTTGCCTGTGGGATTCCCTGAGAACATGATCTTGAGCTCCCAAGCCCAGTGACTCTTCCCCTAGAAGTGTTTTTATTAAGGAATTTCCATAGCTGCTCCCTGTATGCTTTATTGTATTTATGTGTGGTAGTTACATAATCTGTTATCAATTTGAGAGCATGAAGAATGAAGGGGTGGAGATTAACCTGTCAATCAGGTCGCAGCTTGATGACCTCATTTGGAGGCTCTAAGGAGATAAATATCTCGCTGGAGACAGGGCACATGCTCACTCCCTGTGAGACATTTCTGTTGGCAAGACATATGGAGCTATGCTAGAGTTCTGGAGCTGGAGGAGCCGCGTGGAGAGCCCTGCCAGCGCTGAGATGTTTATACTGCCACTGGATCCATAAGACTTCCCACCCACTGGCCTGTGTGATCTTCCTGCATTCGGCACCATTGAAAGTGTTGTGTGATTCTGAAGAGGACTTTATAGATTGGCATCGGACATTTGGGCTAATATTAACTTATGGGCTTGATCTGGACTGGGCTGGGATGTTTCCAACTGCTCTTGTATATAAAGCTCTTTCTTATACACATATGAATGTCTATGAATTTGTTTCTCTAGTCAAACCAGACTAACACATCATGTGTGTGTTTATAGCACATATAGATGCATATGTAGATATATCCTATTTTATAGGTACAGTGAGAATTTGGGGCTAAAGAATCTGAGGGGATAAAGGGCTGGGTATCTTGACATCATAGAATCACTCACCTTTTTTTCTTAGAAATATTCTGGTAAATAGTCAGTTACCACTATTTTTTCTAAACATATTCTGTATTAAAAAAAATACCCTGTAAGAGGTGAGAGTGTATGCATATAGGAAGTAGGGTAAAGAGTACATCCATGTCACTAATTGAGATTTCATGAGAGTTACTTTTTTTATTTTTCCTGACTGGATGCTTTCTGCAGTCATGCTCCAATAAGCTTTAGCCTGCTACACAGAATGACAGCAGTGACTTCACTGAAGTGAATTGGTTTCTTCTCAAAAATCCCAGAGGAACACACTCGAAGTAGTACACACGGAATTGTTTTAACACTTAATTAAACAACAGCATCCACAAAACAAAACAGAGAACTCTCTACATAGACGGGAAGACAGACTGGCTTTTATATTTCTTTTCTGCTAAAGGGCTTTTATAGATTCTACCATCAGAAAATAAATGAAATTTACCAGAACACATTGAATCCCTTCCAGGAACCGATATGCCGTGAAGCCATTATAACAACACAATGTTAAAATGATATTGGGAGACTCTTAGGTGGGTTCTATAACAACAGTAGCCTCCTCTGTCTACAAGAGAAATGCCAGCCCTGCAAACTACTGCCCCTAATCACAAAATGGAAGCAGATTATTAAAATCATTAAGTTGCCAGAAAGTTATCCGTCGCTGGATCGTTACAAGTAAACCTTGACAGTCCTTCAAAAGGTAAATCCATTCAAAAGGACACTGCATCTCTCCCCACGTTGTCAACACAGTCAGCAGGAGACCTGATGGAGAAATCCAAAGAACCTTTAAGGCAGTTTGTGATTAGGGAAGGACCGGGGTTCACTGGCTCTCTGATTTTTCTCCACCTGGCTCTTCAGCATGAATCTGAACCTAATGCAGGTTGCTTCCTTTCCCTGGCCTTCAATTCTCCCATCAATAGGGTAAGACCAGCAGCCTCCTTCTTAGGTAAGGAAACTGTGAGGACTTACTGGATGCTTGTAGGATGCTGAGATACCCTTAAGAGGCAGTAGTGGGGCAGCGGTTGAACTGTGGGTCGCCTTCCATGTTTCCAGGTGGGCGATCAGGGTCCACTTCCTAGCCCATGCACCTGGCTAGTGCACAGCCACTACCCGTTTGTCAGTGAGTGGAGGCTTGTTTGTTGCTAGAATGCTGACCAACTTTGTAGTGGGCTTTCCAGACTAAGACAGACTAGGAAGAACGACCTGGTGATCTACTTGTGAAAATCAACCAGTGAAGATCCTGTGAATCACAAGGCTATGCTTTCTACGTGTCATGGTGAAGATACAGGACCAGATATAACAAAGGAAATTAATGTGTAATTTAAGGAAGCTTTAAGGCAGATGGGAATTAATGAAGTTTCTGTTGAGCGTGGGAGTCAACTGAATGTCTGCTGACAACAATAATGCCCTTGTTTGTAAAGTACCATCACTGATGCCCAGTGATAGTCCTTACAGGTTGTATACTTTCAATGTACCCGAAACTTGGGGTGTTTTGAATGGGTGCTGACAAGTAATCCCTTCCTGACACTGGAATGAGTCAGATACAGAGACGCGAGAGAGATCTACAAAAGATGAACGTATGATTATAACCATCTTCCCAATGACACTAGAATGAGAAGATGTACGTAGATGTCACTATATGCATGCTGTGTAGACAACTTTTTCGATGAGATCAGTAACTTGCTTTTATCTTAAATATTTTGATGGTTGTTGTGATTGCCTAACATGTTTTGGTTAGTCGTGAGCATGGTGCTTAATCATATTCACTTCGTATCTCATTAGATCATTAAAGAGTAGGGGAATCTATGTTCCATGGAGATCCATTAAAGAAAGTAATTTTATTAAAACCCTGATTATTATTTTAAGGCATATAAATTAATATTCTTATTTGTGAAGTGTTCCCTCTCCCTGCTTTGGACGCGGTGTCGACAATTAAAAGATAATAAAGATGATTAATAATGAATAAACATAAAATTAAAATATCATAAAATATGCAATTAAAAAACACTAAAAATCCTAGCTGAGCAAAGTCATTAGAAAAGGCTAATCATGACTGAAAGAGACGTGCTCCTGGAAGATGATGTTCTTACGCATTATTTAACCATGGAGAGTTTTTTATGTAATGTCTAATCCGTGACTTCTCAGGGAGCACACTGCGTAGCGGTGGTTCCTTGATCCCTTAGCTGAGAAAACCAAGAGTGACCGAGGCCTTCCTCTGCCACATGGCTTGGTCTTCCACTGGCTCATGTCTTATAGACAGGCTCATATTAAACCTTAAGGTTAATGAATACTAATTCATTCTAGTGAATACTAATATTATTTTATTTAGGAAGGACTGACATGCATGACTTATTGGAAGCAGATCTCTGAAACGGAACTGGATAATCTCTAAAATCCCTTTCTGCTTCAAAATTCAATCCTAGGCTGGTAAGTCAGGCACTGGAGTTAAATGGTAGAACCTTGAACAAGGATTTTAGATAACTGAGTCTGGTCCATGGACCTTGAGGCCATGGGAGATGGTTTTTGTGTTTAGAGACTTGAGGTTCCTCATGTATAAAATGAGGAGTGTAACATGAACCTCACTGGATTGTTGTGAAATGCCTGTGAAAAGGCTTTAAAAGTATTAATTTTTGGAAAAGACATAGAATACCAGGGCCTTTCTTGACAAATTACTCAGCGCCAGCTCTGAAGCTTAGGTCTCACAATCCTGTTGATATTTTGGGAGGAACGAGTTGTTCTTTCTCCCTTCCTGCCTTTTGATTTTCAGTTTATATCTTATTGATCGTGTTATATATGTTCCTTTCCCTTCTTGACAACCTCAAATCCTTTCTGGGGATGGCTATAAATCAATGAAGGAAACCAATTTGATCTGAGGAATATTCTTATGGGGATAATAACACATTGTGTTTGAGGAGTTTATCTTTTTCTATTAGAAACAGATTAGCTTGTGTTTGTAGAGGTGGTTTGGTTTTCAACAGAGTGCTAGTAAAATGCTTGGGGAGGGGAAACCGTTTAAAGCCTGTACATTTTACCAGCTGTGGAGGGGTATATTGCTCCAACTAGACAGGCACTCATGTTTGATGGTGAGGACCGTGAAACAGCCTGCTTTGTGCCAGCAAGGAGCCCTGGTGGTACAGTGGTTAAGCACTTGTCTGTTCCCAAAGCTTGGTAGTTTGAATCTGTGTTAGACAGGGTTCTCTAGAGAGACAAAACCAGATTTCTAGTAATTATATATAAATATATTTATAAAGATAGATATATAACACAAGAAATGAACTGTTAAATTATATGCAGATAGATAATACAAGAAATTAACAGTTAAATTATAAATTATAAAGCAGTGGGACACTAGCAGTCCTTTATGTCTTGAGAGCCACCAGTCCCTCTTCTGTAGAGAGAGCTGGGCTCTATATACCCAGGCAGCAAACAGCAAGACAGGTCACCAGCTGTCACCAGCTGTTGGTCCCCAGCTCCAGAGACGAACATTCCAATCAAGTGGTCTTAAAGGGACCTTAACTTACAGCGACACAGTCCACAGGCTAGGCGTCTCACAGGTAGTGTACCCTTTAAACTGAGGCACAGAGCTAGCAAGGCGAGGCTCACTGAGCCATTTATCTCTCCGCCCTTCAATTAATTCTACTTGTGTTTATCAGCCAGGCTGGCACAATAAACTATCTCAGAATCCCTCAGGCACTCTGTGTGAGAAAGTTGTGGCGTCTGATTTCATCGCAATCAAACCCAAACCACTGCGGTCATGTGGATTCTGACCCATCAGCACTCCCCGTAGGGTTTCTGAGGCATAAAGCTTACAATCTCGGAACCTTTATGGGCCAGTCCCACTCTGTCCTATAAGGTTACTGTGAGTCTGAGTCAAGCTGACAGCAGTGAGTTTGGATCTTCTGTGTGCTAGATGCTAACTGCTCTACAGAACATTTCCCCACTCAATATAACGATCTCAAAAGGCTGACATCATCAGCTCCTTCGTACCAATGTGGACATGCAGGTGAAGGGAAGGGAAGTGGCTTGCTTCATATTACCCTAGTGCCACAAAAAATAGCTGATAATCCAAGAAAGTGGGACACAGGATAGATCCTTTGGAAGAGGCATTGTCTCAATAAGAGGTGACGAGACTGGTTTCCCCAAATCTCTATCACAAGTTTGTCTGAGATCATGCTTGTCTTCTCATAAGATTTGGATGGATGAATAGCAAGGACAAGGACAACAATACACACTGGACAGTGTTTTAGGAGCATTAGGTTGGAATGTGTACTCCCGTGTCCTTATGACTTTCTCCTGAATGTAAGACAAAAATTACAGTGCCCCTTTCCCTTCCTTCTTTAACTACGCCCTGGGGACAATGGTTGTTAGTAGACAGGTTGGCACTTCACACCCGCCAGACGCTGCCTAGGACGAAGATGTGACAGCCTGCTTCTCGAAACATCTCAGTCCTGGAAACCCTATTGGGCAGTGCTACTCTGTCCTGAGACAGCACTCTAGTCTGAATCCGCTTGACGTCACAGAGCTTCCTCCTCTCTATTCTATGAAAAATATATTGCAGTTGTCCAAGATTTCGTTTTACTTGGGTCACCAGTCAAGGCCCAGTGGAAGCAGCACTTGCAACATCAAATGACACATTGCACGGAACAAACCGTTTCAGAAGATCTCTGAAAAGCGTTGACAATCGTGGGTAGGACGTTGAGGACTCAGGCGCCCGGACGCATGCCATGCCATTTTCAATCACCACATATGCATGAGAAAGCTGGGCAGTGAATTAAAGAAGAGTGGGGGAAGACTTGATGTATCTGACTTAGGGGGAAGCCTATTGAATCTACCATGGACAGCCAGAATATGAACACATCGATCTTGGAAGAAGTACAGTCAGAATTGTAAGAAGTCTTGGAAGAAATATCTTAGAGGTTACGATGGTAAGAATTTGTTTCATTGAATTTCAAGGAGAGAAAGGTCCTCTGAGAAGGGCGTCATGTTTGGCAAAGTTGAGGGTCAAGGACAAGGAGGCAGTCCCTCAGCCAGGTGGAGGTTGCAACAGTGGCTCATACACACTCAAGACCGCGAGGTTGCTTCGGCACCAGGCAGCATTGCTTCTGTGCACTGGGTTGCTTTGCACAATTGATGACACCGAAGACCTACGTGGACAAAGAATACAGGGCTCTGCAGTAACGTAGCTGCCGCTGCCCTTCAGGAGTTTCATTTGTAGAACAAAATTAAATCCACTCACTCTGAGGTAGAAGTGTGTCCACTGAAAAGGATTAAACTTGACAATCCTCTATAGTGCTGAGCTAGTCCAGTGCCTGGTGAAGCCAACTGTTCAGAAATGCTTATTGTTACTACTTTTATTTTCTCATCTTCCTATTGGCAACAACTAGAGGACACACACTCTGCGTCTTGTTTTTTTAATAAATAATTTTATTAGGGCCTCATACAGTTCTTATCACAATACATACATGCATCCACTGTGTCAAGTACATTTGAACATCTGTTGCCAGCATCATTTTCTAAACATTTTCTTTCTACTTGAGTCCTTGGTATCAGCTCCCCATTTCCTCTGAGCCCTCTATGACTCTTCACTGTAAGGCACAGACCCGCCATTGCTTCTTATAGAAGAAAATCTTAGGTTTAAAATTCTACTGATTCAAAGCTTAGCATCTTGATATTGAGTTAGATTTGACACTCTACCTGCATCCCAGGGTGGTACCTGACTATGGTTGGAAAAGACTTTGCAGGTCTGATTCCCTTTATGAGTTTCTACTGTCTGTAAATCTCCACAGCAGTGGTTCTCAACCTGTGGGTGGGGACCCCTTTGGGGGTCGAAGGATCCGTTCACAGTGGTCACCCAATTCATAACAATAGAAAAATTACAGTTATGAAGTAGAAACAAAAATAATTTTATGGGGGGGGGCGGTCACCACACCATGAGGAACCGTATGAAAGGCATTGCCACATTAGGAAGGTTGAGAACCACTGCTCCACACCATCACCAAGTTCGTCTCCATTGTGGGCATTGTGGTGCTCTGGTTACAGCAAGATATGGGGCCTGGAAGGGATGAGGAGGCATCTGGCATCTTCAGCAGTAGAATTGGATTATGAAGGTAAACAAGACCCTTATCCCAACCCTGTTAACGGTTGCATTTAGATTTACTTTGGCTTCCCTTTGAATAGGGCTCTCACATCTACAATTGGGCTCTGCCAGCAATAATGAGTGCCTACCTACCTCCTTCCACACCTTCATGGAGACTTGCCCCGCTCTAGGCTGATATCTAAGTAATGTGCAAGCACTCGGGCTCCAACAACCCCTGTGTTCTCTTCAGTTGGTGCTCCAGAACCACCGTAAGGGATTTTCTGTGTCCTGTAGAATAGGAGGGATGGGATGAAGCTTCTTGTTTGGTGACACATGGTTCATTCTGCCCCTTCATATCCCACTGTGACGGGGTCATTTGTAAACCCTCCACTTGTAGATAACTTCCTATGAAAAGTTGATGACAATCCACTCCTTTAGACACCACCCCACATCTCTAGGAGTAATATCTTGTAGGGCAGCATAAATTCTTGCTACTCTCCCTGGCTCATCTATACCTCTGCTGTTCTCAGACTCATCCCTGCATGTTTTTTAAAAAATCAGGAATGGGTACCAAAAAAGGGGGATACTGGAAAATTTTCACCTTCAAGTTCATTTTCTCTCTGTCTATACCACTTTGTCTGCAAGGGGTCTGTCTGGTATTTAGGAAGGTGCTCCTTTGGCTGTCAAGACTGAAGACTAGTCCTTTGCTTGTGCATTTCACTTGCTGTAAGCTATGCCCCACCACCATCTATTGGGTGCTTCCTACTTGTCAGTGTTTCTGGGTGGTGTAAACAGTGGACCCAGGGGCTGATAAGTAGAACCTTTGGGGTCTGAATCCACTTGGACTTTCCTCAACAAGAAATCCCAGTGAACTGCTCTGGAAAATTACAACCATTGAAAACTGTGTGGATTATTTTTCTATTTATATACGACCCTCCTTGCTTCTTTCAAACTTTTAAAAATTCTGATTTGGGTGAGAGTTTAGAGAAAAGAAAAAAAATTTAAATAAAACAATAGAACAAACAATTTACTGTGATTTGGGTGAAAGTTTATCATGCACATGGGTATTCCACTCAACAGTTTGTACACATTTCAATTCATGACATTGATTATCACCCCCACCTTTAATCACTCTATTCCTACACTTTGTTCCTGTGTTTTCTCTGTCCATTTGTTCTTCTTTCGGATCCCTTCTGGCTTTATGAGCTTTATTCCTGGGAAAATGTTTACCTTGGGCCTCATATGGTTGGTTGTTCTAAAGAGTTTGCTTTGTCCCTAGAATGATTTTTCACCTTGTAGACATGGCTGTGACTTGGGTGAATGTTGAGTCCAGGGGTGAGTTCAGTCCCAACCCTGAAGGGTGTTTAAAGGCCATATCTTTGGGGTTCTGTGAATATTTGCCAGACCAATATGCCAGGTCATTTTCCTCCCATTCTGTCTAGGGCCTTCTATTGCGATCCCTTTCAGAGGGGTGTGCAGGGGGGGCAGGCACCATTTAATCCTTCCTCTTCTAGGATTGTGAGGGTGAAGGTTTCGTTGTCCATAGTTTCCATGTGCCTTTGATTTTCTTTACTGGACTTCATTGTAGACAAAGAGAGACCGATACGTGCACCTTTGATGGCCACTCACAAGCTTTGAAGACCCCAGTCACTACTCAGCAAAGTCAGATGTAGAACACTGGCCGTGAGAGTTGGGCTGTGTGTCCCCGGAGAACCCAGCCTCACGAACTTGGTCCAGCAAAGGAGAGGAAAGCAGTCAAGGGCAATGGTAAATGAACACATGGGGAGAGGTGGGAAGGGTGCTGTTACATGGTAGGGATTTCAATCCAGGTCATCACATGAAATGTGTAAGAACTGTTGAATGGACAATCCATTTGCTCAGTAAACTTTCACTCAAATCACAATAAAACGTTGAAAAGAAAGAAAACCCACATGGGGCCCCATTAGCTCTGACACGCACAAGGTTGTCACGCACTGGGATAAACTTCATGGCAACTGAGACCACAAGCCAGGCATGGAGCTCTGTTCTTCACAAGCAGCACAGAACCAAATCCTGAGAGCCTCTCTCCAGAGGGACATTGGCATTCCGCTTTTAAAAAGGTTAAGTGGCATGGCCAGGTCAGTTAGTGCTGGGCCTGGGGCTATCATCCCAAGAAATTTGTCAGTGGAGGCTCAATAAGTAATTGGGAAGCTAAATGTCTTAAGGGCAAGTACCATATTGATGTTTACCTAGCTTTCTCCCTTTGCCTCTCTCTAGTCCTGTGACAAGGATTCTAGCCTACGGCTGCAAGGAATTATTTTCTTCTCTTCCTCCCAGCCCCCCCCCCCATGTTTTGTAATGTTCTTTCTAGATTTGTCTCTTTCTATCTGGTAACCCCCAACTCACTTTTCAATGCTCTAACTTAAAACGTCACTTCTTCTACCATCTCCTTCCCCGAAGCCTCACGGGTAGAACGAAAGGGTGGAGTTGTTTAGTGTCAGTGTGAAGCATGGGTGTGCCCTGGATTCTAGCTCTTTCTCTGCACAGTGGGGGGCAGACCTCACTCCTTCTGATACCCCTTCTGATTGTCTCCTGCCTCCTGGGTTCGCACGATTCTGAACTGTAGCTTTATGCCGCAATAGACAGGTGCAGTCAGTCAGAGCTTTGTTTCTTTTTTCCTTCAATCTCTTCCTCAACGCAATTTGTACGTCTCCCCAAAGACAGCATCGTAGGACGATGAAACATGGTCAGTCTTTGCCTGTCGACCTCTCCTAGTACTTTGTGAATTCAGCAGTGCAGGCCTAGGTGACTTGTGTCAAACTAGAGTTTTAACAAACAAAACCAAAAAAGCCTACGTCCCCACAAAAAACCCATCTCACAGTTGCTGCAGACTCATACTGATGCTATATGACAGGGTAAGACTGCCTTGGCGGGTTTCCAAGACTTAATTCATCATGGAGGCAGAAAGCCCTGCCTTCCTCCTGCAGAGCAAGACTGATAGTTTGTAACTGCAGATCCTGTGGAAAGCCACCCACTGTGTAACCCCTATGTCACCAGTTTGAAGTACCTACCGAATTATTAGGTATTTTATTCAATACGAAACTATTGATTAAAGAATACATAATGAATAAACAAATAAAATATATGCCCACTAGGTTAACTCTGACTCATACTGATCGCACATACAATGCCTTTCCCAGTCTCATATCATCTTCACGATTGGCAGCATGGTTGGGTCCAGCTGTGCCAATCTATTGGAAATTACTGTGCCAATGTATCCCAAGCCCCCATCAGCAAACACAATAATCCTGCTCCAGAAAGTAGTCTCTCGTCATGATGTGTCTGAAGCAACAGAATCAAGCAGCGCTCTGTGGTGCTCTGTAAAGGTTTCATTGGCTTATACTTTCAGGAGAAGGATCATCAGACCCTTCTCGCTAATGTCTTAGACTGGACATTGCTGCAGCCTATCCGCCAGGGGTGACTCTACTGATATTTAAAAGACCAGGGCCACAAACTACCACATACCGAAAAACTGATGGGCAGATATTGGAAACAAATGAAAACATCATGTAACAAAGAATATGGTTGTAAGAAGCAAACTTACATGACCAAGTACCGGATCTGCCTGGACATCTTAGCTTTGAACTTGATATCTTGAAAATTTTATGTCATGAAACTGGACAAATATGCACAAACTATTTGATTTCTCAAATATAGCTCCCACTTCCTAAAGAGTCATAACTTTCTTTGTATGTCTACTGAACCTTAGTTTCCTCATCTGTAAGGAGCGGATGCTAATCTTTATCTACTTCAGAGACTTGGAAGGGTTTTATAAGCTGTCAAACACTATGCCCATGGAAGATATTTTTCATAGAATTACTATAATCTTCACCTGCCATGGAGTGAAACTAGGTTGCTATTTTCTCTCTGAAGCTCTTGCAATGTAGGACTGATGGCTGCCCACACAGCTATCTTCTTCTTCCCGGCCAGTGTAGCCCATGGGCTTTCTTTCTTCCATTTTCATCTCTCTCCACATAGCCATATGCCTCAGCACAGGTTGACCACTCCTCCCATGAGGCTAGGCAGCGGTTCCCATTTGCTTCTTGAATAATTTGTGAGGGAGGCCAGGGCATCCGCATCCGGACAATGAGATGCCAGGGGGAAAGGCCTGTGAGGAGCTCGCTGGAAAGTTCCTTTGCTGCAGGCTCTGGCACTAAGAATTATGTTTGCTCAGGTTCAGGGCGAAAACTATAGTCAGGGGATTACAAGCCTCATTAATAGTAATAAAGAGCATGCATTCTTCAAAAATAAATGAACAGCACATCCATAAATAAAGTCGAGAGAGAGCCGTAGGGAGGGATCGTTTCTCTTCTTCCTGTGGGCGTTATTATCTGGCTGCCACACTGGCTGCTGCTTCCTTTGTGTACTAGCACTCTCAGGGCATGCTGATCGCGAGGTTCTGCCGAACTAAGAAGGGACTCTGGGCAGGGAAAGACATTTTGAGTCTTCGACTCACGCAAAGCAGAAGCCCAGCTACTGTGCTATATCAGTCAAGGCAGAAAACCCATGCTCTTAGTTCAGCCATCAGCACCCATCCTCTCTTCATCATATATCAATTACTCTCACCGACCCTGATTAAAAATTTTGTTTCTTTTACCCTTTTACTAGACGAAGGACACAGGATTCTTAACTTCCATATGGGAAGCCTGGGCTCAAATCCCAACCGATGGCCTTTCTGTACAGTCACCACCTGCCTACCCCTGGTGGCTGGCAAAAGACAATGCTCAACAGGTCGGTGGAGCTTGCTAACTATAGATTTGGAAGAAAAACTTGGCGATCTACTTCTGAAATTCAGCCACATCATAGTAGTCCTGGTCCTAGGCGATCGCGTGGGTGGCCTAGGACATGAGAGCGTTTTGTTCTGTTGGCCATGCCGTCTCCATGAGTTGGCATGTTGACTCACTGGCAGATACTAACAAACACCTTTTACCCATTTCTCTGTAAGACGAATGTCCTTTGGAAGGTAATGTCTCCCTTATCTGCACACTCCTTCTCGACTCGACTTGTTGTTAGGAGCCATCGCGGCAGGTCTTCCTCATAGAGACTCTGTGTATCGCACCCGGTCCAGGACCATCCTCCCAATGTTTGTTATGCTTGAGCCCATTTGACTTTGTTTGGTTTTCTTTCTAAGGCATTTCTGAAGGGTCCTTCCATGGATCTTGTAGCTCAGCTGAACTAAAGAGAAACGTCTTGGCAGCAGTGTAGAATACATGGTTGTTGATGGCCCAAGGGATTCTTGTCCAACTTCACTGCCATCAAGTGGCTGCTGACTCATGCCGACCCTCTAGGACAGGGTAGAATGGCCTCTGTAGGGTTCTGAGACTATCATGCTCGAGGAGGAGTAGAAAGTCTGGTCTTTTCCCCATGCAGCGGCTGGTGGTTTTGAACTGCTGACCTTGTGGTTAGCAGCCTAACCCATAACCATTACACAACCAGGGCTCCTCAGACACTAGGCCAAGCTTTGAGGATGCAAAAATGAATCAATGGCAAGATACATAACTGAAATCAGAGAGAAGTATCCTCTCTGGGTCTAGATGAGGATGAATTCAGAGAAAGCTTCGAGAAGGGCAAGCATTCTATTTGCTCTTGACTGATGCTTCCTTTGGCCGAACTGAGTGTCTTCATCATCATAAAATGAGAAATGTGACTTAGGTGAGTAGCTCCTTTAAAATTTTTGCTAGTGGAATGCTGAATTCATTCTCTCTCTTCAAAATCTCCTGGACAGGAGGTATCATTTAAATAACCATCTAACACAGAAATGCAAGGCCTAGAAACTACTAGGGGATACTACACTGACCCTCCCTGGGCCTTGGTTGTTGACAAGTGTGGATGGGATATGTTATAACACCCGCTGATCTCCCACTGTCTGAAACTTTATCACTGTGATTAATAAAGTTCAAAATCCACCAGGAGAAATTGAACAAATATTCAAAAAATTAGCTAAGCCAAATGTAAGGAAATAATATACTTGAGAGATCTTGTGGCCATGCGGCCCAAAGTCGATACAAACATCCATTCTTCTCATCTTTCAGGCAATGGCAACTCCCAAGTCAGGGCTGAGGACCCTGATCTCGCTACTGGAGTTTTCCTGCCAGCTTGCAAGTGGAGTGGCTGCCACCAGTCCACCAGTCAGAGGCTCAGAGATTCTGTGACTTGCTCTGTGCCTAGTTCTTTGTTCATTTTGTTTCAAGCCTGAGGAAATTAGTTTATTGTGCCAGCCTGGCTGATAAACACATGTGGGATTAATTGAAGGGCGGAGAGAGGAATGGCTCAGGGAGCCTCGCCTTTCTGGTCTCTCGCTCTTTGATCATCAGACCACTGTGCAGCTGCCTGACTTGTTCTGTGCCTCAATTTGCAAGCTACACTACCTGTGGGACCCCTAACCTGTGGGCTGTGTTGCTGTAATTTGAGGTTCCTTCAAGACCTGCTTTGCCACACTATTGGAATTTACATCTCTTGAGCTGGGGACTGACTGTTGGTAACCTGCCTTTCTGTTTGCTGTCTATGCCGGGATAGCTGGAATTCTCTCTACAAAGGACTGCCTGCTGGCCCTCAAAACTTGACGGACTGTCAGTGTCTCACAACTCTCCCACAGGAGTGAGTTGCACCGAGCCATTTGTACTGCTTTATAATTTAACTGTTTATTTCTTGTATTATCTATCTATCTCTATATAATTTAACTATTAATTTATGCTATATAGCTCTCTGTGTGTATATATATACGTATATAAAATTATTAGCAATCTGGTTTTGTCTCTCTAGAGAACCCTGTCTAACACAAAGCCTCAGAGGCAGTGGTTCTCAACTTTCCTAATGCCACAACCCTTTAATACAGTTTCTCATGTTGTAATGAACCCCCAACCATAAACTTATTTTTGTTGCTACTTTATAATTGTCATTTTGCTACTGTTATGAATCGAGCGACCATTGTGAAAGGGTTAGGACCCCCAAAGGGGTCGCGACCCACAGGTTGAGAACCGCTGCTCTAGGGAATGATTGTTAAAAGACTGCCTAAGTGCTACCTCCCCAAGTTCTGCACATCAAGCCAGGGACGCAAGCCGTTGACAGCATGTCTTTATAATGCATTGTCCAAACGGGGACACATGTGCTGGGAAACATGTAAATTGGGCTTGATTTGAGTAAACTGGACCTTACGCACCCTCAATCTATTGAACACCAGCCCCGTAGAAGTGGGAGAGTACATATAATTTGGAGAGGTCAATCTTTGCTCAGGTCAACATCACTTGCAAGGCACCATCATTGCTGCGTACCAGCACCGTGGTTTGCAGCTGTCCCGGCTCCCTCCGGTCTTTCCCAAACACCTCTATCTGCCTGATTCCTGTGCTTTGTTGGAAACAACAAATGATGGCTGATTAATTGCCTCAGAGGAAGTCCCTTCAATTGGTCAGTTTGCTGAAAATTAAATAAATGAACCATCCCTCTGTTATCCCCTATCAGATGTCATTAATTCTAATCTTGTGCATTTTCATTTTCTCCGTGTTTAATTCCATTATTAAAAAAGGCACAAACAGAAGAGGAAACCTTTTTAAAATTAGTGGAATAATCATGCTGCTCATGTTTCTCCATGAAAGGCTGTTAAAAAAAAATGCCGTGACCCAATCTCAGACTTGAAATGGCTTAGAAGGGAGACCTTCCGAATCTGATTGAAGGGATCACATTGAGAGTTGTTTTTATCTTGGCTTATATACTTTCTGATGTGCCCTATCTCCCTAACACAGAGTTTATTCGTGGAGAATATTAATCATGGGTTTCTAGTTAATTAGTTAATACTATGGATAGCTTCATTTTATATTTCCAATTCATTGTTTCTGGCACTGAAAGGTATCATACACAAGCTTCGACGTTATAGCAAATAATCTGACTATTGAGATAACCGCTTGTGGAAATCGCTTCCATCATTGCATATATGCATACGAAGCTTGCCTCTACCGCGGAGAAAGAAATTGTAGGGAATTTCCAGGTGCTTACGTTGGAGGAAAGGAGCTCTAGTGGTCCAGTCGGTTACATGTTGGGTGCTAGTTGAAAGAGCAGCAGTTCAAACCCTCAGCTGCTCCTCAAGAGGAAGATAAGACCATCTGCTCTGTAAAGTTTCATAGCTTTGGAAGCCCCGTAGCTCTACTCGGCCCTATCGGGGTCAGGCTCCCAGATCAGAATTGACTCGGTGGCAGTGGGCGGTGGTAGAAGTGGGAGGAAGTAGTTATGAGTGCCCTGATTTTACAGCCGGGTAGGCTTGATTCAAAAAACATTGACAGCCCCTTACAGATGGGTCACACGGAAGAGACGAGCCAATCAAGGTGCAGTATACTGCCGATGAAATAAACAACTTTCCTCTAGTTCTTTAATTCTTCCTCCCTCCCCCACACCCCCACACTATCATGATACCAATTCTACCTTATAAATCTGGCTAGACCAGAGGATGTACAGTAGTACAGGTAAGAGCTCGCAACACAGGAAATCCAGGACAGATAAACCCTTCAGGACCAATGATGAGAGTAGAGAGACCAGGAGGGTAAGGGGAAGGTGGGGAGAAAGGGGGAACCGATCACAAGGATCTACATATAACCCCCTTCCTGGGAGACGGACAACAGAAAAGTGGGTGAAGGGAGACATTGGACAGTGTAAGACATGGACAATAATAATAATTTATAAATTATCAAGAGTTCGCGAGAGAGGAAAGGGGGATGGGGGGAGGGAGGGGAAAAAACGAGGAGCTGATACCAAGGGTTCAAACAGAAAGAAATATTTTGAGAATGGTCATGGCAACAAATGTACAAATGTGCTGGACACAGTAGATGTATGTATGGATTGTGATGAGTTGCATAAGCCCCCAATAAATTGATTTATTAAAAAAAATGAAGTGTCTTTCCAACATGTGGGCTCTCTGCCTTCTAAAGGGACTATCACTCCCTGGTGGTAAGCTATTCATAGAAAAATTGCATATAGTAATTAGAATAAAAATAGAATTCTATTTGCATAACAGTTTATACCTTATGAAGTAATTTTGCATATGCATTGTCTCACAAGACCTAGCCACAACCAATAAAGAATGTGTGAGGGGTAGAGAATAATGGGAACTCACTAACCTTGATTTTCTTTTCCCTTTGGACAAACGCAAGGTATTTCCCAAGCTCTCCTGAAGCTAGATATGTTCATGCTCTAGCCAATGGAATGGGAAAAAAGGATATCTTCCATGCACAATTCTGGCTCCTTGAAAAATCCTACCAATTTTTTTCATGCTCTGGTTTTTACCCAAAGCCATTTGGCTGCAAATAATTCAGTCAAAATCTTCAATTCCTCAGGTAGGCAAACTATGGCTCAACAGATCAAATCTAGCCCAGCCATTTGTTTGTATATAAAGTTTTATTGGAACTCAGTCATGTTGATTTGTTTATATACTGTCACTGGCTGTTTTCATGAATAATTGAATAATTTTAACAGAGATTGGGTGGCCCGAAAAACCTAAACTATTTTTCTTCATGGCCCTTATAATGAATGCATTGATTCTTCTATGGTCTTCCTTGTTCAATACATGGAAGCATGCAGTCGAAAGACCCATAATTAACTGGTATATGAGCAAGAAATAAGCAGTTGTTATACCAAGCAATTGAGGTTCTCAAGTTGTTTGCCTCAACCACTTTTAGGCCTTTTTTAGCATAGTTTTAGTATATTTAATTTATTGATGTGGAGGTGAGGCTTAGAAAAGTTATTTAGTCAGGCTCACAGAGCCAGAAAGTGGTAATGGAAAACCATCTAAAAGTTCCACCAACCTTGGTGTTTTAACTTTCATGCTAGTGCACTTTTCAACACACTTCAGGGTTCATTACCAGACATATTATATCAACAACATATGAGAGAAATAATAAACTAAACTGAATACTTAAATGTCTAACAAGTCATATATTGCTCACGGTCAGGCATAGTCAGTTGGTGTGCCTCTCAGAGTTGCCAATATAATTGAAAATTATATTGACAGAACGAATTTTGTAACATCCTCATTTTATAGACTGGTAAAATTCATACACCATATATATATATATGAAAGATGGGCTTTCTACTCTCATAAACAGTTACAGTTTCAGAATCCCACAGGGAGTCATTATGAGTTAACATCAACTTAATGGCAAAGTAAGCTAGTTTTCCTATTTTTTTGGTATATATATTTATTTATGTGTATATATATGCACATAAATACATGTATACTTATACACACATATATGTATATGTATGTGTATGTGTATATGTATATGTATATGTTGATAGGTGCCTTGAGTCAGTTGTGACTCACAGAGACCCTGTGTATAACAGAATGAAACCCATGAAGCCTAAATGAAGCCTAATTCTGTGGCATCCTCATAATTGTTCTCATGATTGAGTCCATTGTTGAAGCCATTGTGTCAATCTACTCTGACTATACTGCTTCCAAGACAGATGTTCTCCGTCTTTTCAGTCAATGGTTCTTTCAATAGTTTACACCAGCACCATTGTCCAAATGCGCAGATTCTTTTCCAGTCTTTCTTATTCAACATCTAACTTCTACATGCATACTGAGGAGACTGGAAGTACCATGGCTTGGGTCAGCTACACCTTCGTCCTCAAAGTTCCACCCTTGATTTCCAAACCTCTAGAGGCCTTGTTCAACAGATTCACCCAATGTAATATGTTATTTGATTTCTCGACTTCTGCTTCCACGGGCACTAATTGTGGATCCAAAGATGACAAAATTCCTGATATTTTTGGCCCTTTCTCCATTTATCATGATATTACCTATTAGTCCAATTGTGAGGATTTTTATTTTATCTACACTGATTTCCAATCCACACTGATTGCTGCAATCCTTGACCTTCATCAGCAAATGCTTCAATTCTTTCTCACGTTAAGCAAACCAGGTCATTTTTTAACAAGCCTTCTCTCAATCTTGATATTGCTTTCTTCTTTATACAATCCAGCTTCTCGGATTTTATATTATGAAGTGTATGTGCTCAGTGATGTTACCAGTGAGGCAGTAGGTGCTGCTGTTTGTTACAAAAGAGCTTCTTTAGAGTGAGGATAAGACTGTCAAGAAAATCACTGGACCTTTTAACCCTTGACCGTCCAAACTCCATATTTTCAAGGAGAAAACTTCAATATTATGACTCTGAGTAGCTTGTTTGTTTGTTTTTAACAGATGGGTTGAGGCACTGTTAAATGAGGGGCCCGTGCTTTTAGTATAAATCTAGGAAAATCTGAAATTAGAAAAAATGAAATGGAACAAATAAAGAACGATGTCTGAGATATTAGTGAGTTAAAATCGACTGGCACTGGTCATTTTGAATAAGACAATGATATGGTCTACTTACTCTGTTGGGAGTGGCAAATTGAAGAAGATTCATTAGTGAAACAAACATCTCAAGATCTTCCTTGATTTACAAGGCTGTCACTTAATGTGACAATTATTCAAATTAACATGCCACTAACTACTGCCAAGGATGAAGACATTGAAGATTTTCTCCAACTTGTGTCGTCTGAAGTTGATCAAATGTGCCACCAGAACGACTGGTCGTTAGTGGTTATTGGAGAGCAAACACTGGCAACAGAGCAGCAGAGTTGGTGGTTGGAAAACAAAACCATGGTGATCAAGACAACTGCAGAGATCACAGGATAGACTGTTGATAGACCAATAATTCATTCAATGCAAATCTCTCCCTCTCTCTCAACAACACAGGCAGCAACTCTACACATGGATCTCACCAGATTGGCTGAGCTACACACAAACCAAATAGTCTTCATCTCTGCCACAAGACAAAGGTGACACTCAAAGTCATTAGAGAGAAGAAAACCAGAGGAAAACAGCAGAAGAGACCACTGATTGCTTGTTTAAAAGTTCAAGTTGAATCTGAAGATCAAAAAAGTCTACAAGATTCAAAGTATAACCATGAGTAATCCTGCCTGATTTGGGGCACCAGGTCAAGACTAGATTTCAAGCGGTGAGCACTAATGGCCAACGACCAGGCGAGGTGCAGAATAACATTAGAAGCATCATACACGAGGAAAGAGAAAGGTCACTTAAAAGACAAGAAAGAAAGAAAAGACTGAAATTGATATCAGAAGAAATGCTTAAACTTGCTCTTGTATGTAAGCAGCTAAAGTCAGTGGAAGAAATGGTGAAGTGAAAGAGCTGAACAGAACATTTCTAAGGATGGCTTGAGAAGAAATTTTATAATTAAACGTGCGAAACAAACAAACAGACTGGAGTTAGAAAACCAGAAGTGAGGAACAAACACACTCAGCATTTCTGAAGGTGAAAGAACTGAAGATAAACAGAAAGCCATGAATTGCCGTATTGAGGGATTCTATCCGGCTGCGAACCACGGCAAAGTCAGCAGTTAGGACCCACCAGCTGCTCGTTGAGATAAGATGATGTTTTGTGCTGCGGTAAAGATTTCCAGCTGTAAAAATCCTAGTGAGCAGTTCTACTCTGCCCTGTAGGCAGTGGTGGGATTCAAACCATTAACAACCAGTTTGCTTTCCTAACAACCATTTGAATTTTAAAAAATTGTCATGCCAAAAGGTAGTTTATTATTTCATACAGTTAATAATTAATTAAAAACAATGAAAGAGGTACACGAAACTAGGTTATGTTGCAAGGAGGAATTTTAAGAATTAATGAAAAATATTAAATAATAATTGACAAAAAACAATAAATCTCTTATTTATGATATTTCCATGTTGCTTCTTGATTGGTGCCCTCCCTTGCAATGCTTTCTGGTCTTCTCCTTAGCCAGCTTTCCCTATAGGAGTAGGATTCCATTCCTTTGGATACGAGCCAATGAGACAAAGTCATTGTGTTTTATACATTAGAAACGGCTGACCTCTCTTCTCTGAACATAGTAGGTTCCTCTTGGCAAAACCCCTTTCCACTTCTGTGGAACTTTCTTCAGTTGTCCTGACAAATATTTTAACTCTTTGAAGACCTTCAGGAATTACATGATTCACTCATAATATCTCATGGGAACTTGGCGATAATACAAAGCAGACACGAGTGACAGCGTATCCCTCTCTGGTTGGCTGCTTTCTCTTTACGTCATATGTTTGTTTACTGAATAACAAAGGCAAGGCCATGAAAATATGATGTTTCATCAAAAGTATAATGGATTTCTTGAAATGAATAAGTAAATATTATAAACATTGTTACAGCTAAGCTTTATACTTACAGACAGAACGGACATTACTATAGCTCTTACAATATCCTGTTGTGCAGATGAACGTTGAAAAAGAGCAAAGATGAGAAATGTGTGATTTCCACACGGGGAGACTTCCCAGCCTCAGATAGAACCCTGAGTACAGGTGCCATTTTAACAACTGCTTCACTGAACTCAACAAAAAATTGGCATGAGTTTTTCCGAACTGGTGTCAGGTAGCACATAATCAACCACTGGTGGTATTGTAAAAAGAAGTCCAAGCTACCCTGAAGGCACTGGGGAAAAAGAGGCTTCAGGAATTGATAGAATATCAATTGAGGCATTTCCAGAAATGTAGATTGGAAGCATTCATACATCTTTGCCCAGAAATGTGGACAAGTACCAGGCCAAGTATCTGACTGGAAGAGATACATATCTTTGAACATTCTAAAGGAAAGCGATCCAATAGAATTTGGAAATTATCAAATAATATTTTTATCACATGCAAATGAGATTTTGCTGAAGATAATTTTTAAAATGGTTATAACATTCAATTGAAAGGGAACTGCCACACATTTAAGCCTATCCAGAAGAGGCCATGGAACAAGGGCTATCACTGCCCGATGTCTAATGGATAGTGGAGGAAAGCAGAGAAGTGCCTGCTTTTCCTGTGCTTCCTTGACTATGCAAAGGGCGTGTGGATCCTAACAAATTATGGATAACATTTTCAAGAACATAAATTCAAGAACACCTCATTGTGCTCATGCTACACCTGTGGATGTATTAAGAGACAGTCGTCTGAACAGAACAACGGGAACTGTGTGCACCCTCTCACCATAGTTCAATTTATATGTTGAGAAACAATGTACGAAGCTGAGCAGGGCTCGCTATCCTCACCGAAAGAAGGCTAACTAAAAACATTAAGTTAAAACAGGATTTGAACTATTTGTTTACTGATGAAGAGCCGATCAATAGTCTTTAGTGTCAGATTATATCTCAATATAAGGAAAAAAGTCCTCACAACTGGATCAATAAACAATAAACACAATTATAAATGGAAAAAAGCTTGAAGTTGTTAAGTTTTTCATTTTACTTGGAACCACAATCAATGCTCATGGCCCAAACAGTCAAGATATCAAATCATGTATTACATATGGCAAATCACTCTCTTTTTAAAAATCATTTTATTAGGGGCTCACACAACTCTTTAAATCTCTTTAAAGATCTCTTTCAAGTGTTAAAAAGCAAAGGCAATGCTTTGAAGATTATGGTGTAGACTGAAGACAGATTCATGGAATTGTTAATTGTCTCATATGTGTTTGAAGGAGAACAGTAAACAAGGAAGTCTGAAGAATATTGAATATACCATGGACTGCCAACCGAACAAACAAATCTGTGTTGGATAAAAAGGTGGACAGAATGTTCTTTATAAGAGACAGAGGTGAGAGACTTTGCCTCATGTACTTTGGACATGCCATCAAGAGGGACCAGGCTCTTGGGGAAGTGTATTGTGTTTGGGAATGCAGAGGTCAGCAAACTAGAGAAAAACTCTCCAGAAATGGCTTGTCATGCCTGCAACAATGGACCCAACCATAGCACCGAATGTGAGGATGGTGCAGAACCAGCCAGTGTTCATTTGATCGAGGCACCTAACAACAACATGGGCTGTTAGCTATTGTTTTATTTGGGTGCCACCAAAGGGAATTTGACTCACAGCAACCCCACACAACATGGTAGAACTGCTCCCGGGGGGGGGGGGGCGGGTTTCCCTTTTGGAATCATTCACTGGAGAGCGATTTCCAGGTCTTTTCTCTCAGGGAGCCTCTGGCTGGATTTGAATCACCTTTTGGTTTACATTGAGCCACCATCAATTCTTTGGGGCAGAATTATTTAAAAACATTGATCTCACTTGTGATTTGGCTTTTCATCCTAATGGGATTCAGATTCCACTTCTCATTGGAGGACCTCAGTGATAATTGAAACCATGAGATCAGTGATCAAGCCTGGGACTGTACTGGGACAGGGGAGACAGGGAATGGAGACTGCTGGGCACAGTGGGCGGTACACACGTGAGATTTCATTAGGCAGTCACCCTCAAGAGAGTAGCAGGGGCATGGCAGGCACATATCTGATAATTCCAGGGAGAAAAATTTATATGTAACTTTTGTATCATAAATTGTGTGAGTATAATCTGAATAAATCATGGGGCTCTGTAGAGTCCAGTTTCATGTCAGGGGATAGTCAAAAGATTATATTGTAAAATACATATGGGATCAAATATTTAAAAAATAATAATTTAAAACAATGCTAAGGTTCATTAGAATTTATTAAATAATGCTAGAGGAACTCAACTTCAGCATCCACAATGGCATTTATTGAATGATTTTTCCCTGTACTCCCCTGATCCTCCCATTTGCCATTCACAAGACTATTCCCTCCTTTGCAACATTTTTCTTTTTTCATCTATTTCAGTTTTCCATGGAATATTTCTCCACATTCATTTCTGGAGTATGTATATCGTTTATGTATATTCATTTCTGGAGTATGTATACTCTATAAAATGTTTTCCTTAGCAAGTAGGTGGGGAATAGGTTGACCCCCCAAAAAGAGGATATATAATATGTATTATATATTTATCTATAAATTATATCTGTCTCTGTTATATTAGAAAGATTAGAAAAGAGAAAATATTTTTCAGACAAGAATAATTAAAATTAAGAAACCTATGTTTAAAACCAACTAGCCTTGGGCTCCAACACCATGCCAATTATGAAGATGGCACAGCGCTGGGCAGAGCTTGCGTCTACTGTACATAGACCCACGATGAGGCTGAATTGACCTGATGGCACCTAACAGCAATCACAGCCTTGGGCTGAAGATTGGGAAGCAGCTTTATCTGATTGGTTATTGGATTGGGACCAGTCCTCCTTGACCATCTTGCAGGTTCATGGCCTTTGCAGAGTTCATTGAGATGCACAGAAGGATTGCTTGAGAGTATTTGTTAAATATCCAACCCCTATTCGTTTTGTATAATTCTGGGACTCATTAAGGAGTCTTACGTGGATTAAATGGTTTACATGCTTGACTGCTAATCAAAAGTTTAAAGGCTATGTCCACCCAGAGGATTTTTGGTTGAAAAACAAAAAAAAACACACTTGGCAACCTATTTCTGAAAAATCGTCCACTGAAAACCTTCTAGAGGACAGTGCCACTCTGATATGAACCCAATAGCAATCCGTGACTCACGGTTAGATAACATTTAATGTATCTACTCTATCCCTGACAACTCCTTTGCCCCTCTCTGCTCCCTCTTGCATGGGGACTGTTGCTAGACAAACGAGCCAATTGAGAAGGACCATTTATTCAAGTCAAACATCAAGCAAAGTGGCTCTGAACAAATGGGGTTGGAACCGCCTGACCAGTACCTGCTGCCACAAAATACGTCGGGAAGATATACGATCAATACATCCTGGAGGGGCTGTTTAGCAGCCCTGGCTTTGATAGGCTCATAAGTATACATGAGAACGTTGCATCTTGGAAGTAATCCAGTTTAATTAATTGGTGCCCGAGGTAGCTAGGAGACCATGAAAAACTCAAAGTAAGTGAAGTGGCGTACAACAAAAGCTAACTTCCTCTTGCCAGACTTAAAGAGCAGTAGCCTTGAATTTGAGAATATATTGAGCTAAAAAAACTTAAAAAGGATAAATATGCATTTTCATGTGGTTAAGCCTAACGTGAATTTTTCTACTGGTTGATGTAGTTTTCAAGATCTTTACCGTCATATGGAGGAACGGGGTCATGCCTGACATCCTCTGGCTAGAGAAGGGAAAAGAGATTCCAATTCCACATCTGTCCAAAAATGATTCCTATGAGTTAGCGGTCAGACTGCCATCACCCTCCTTTCTTCTTTGTCCTGTTCTGACACCCATTGTCCTTCTCCTCACACTCTTCTTCCTTCTTCTCTGCTGGCTTTGATCATTCCATTGCAATGGCCGTGTGAAGCTCACAGACTGGACTCAGGATTATGGGGGTTTACTGGAGAAGTTCATCGGCCACCACAGTCTGTATCACAAAAGCAATGTAAACATGCAGCTCCTTTGTCCTGAGCAGTCTTCTGGATCCTGCTGGCAGGCATGTCCCTCTCTGGTCTTGAACTTCTCAGCTACTCAGCCCCTTGGCTTCTGCTCTGCTTGGGCAAGTGATATCAAGCTCCTCCAGAATGGAACACGGACAAACTCCTCAAGTCAGTCTCCTGCGAAAGACACTTGGCTTGCTTTGTTCTGTGGCCTAGAAAGCCTGTTTCCATTTCCCGGCTGGATGCTGCTGTCTCTGCTACCTGTGCTGCCACCACCACGTCACACAGGGAGTTTTGCAAACACTCTACTGGGATTCTGCCTTCCTGCTTTTGAGATGGCTCACGTATACACAGAGGAATGGCAACATGGACCAATCTTCTCCTTAGAGTCCACTACACCTTATTTATATGCTCTCACGCAGTAATTTTGTGCAAGTTATTAAGACTCCAGACAGAAGACCCATCCAAGCAATTTCACTTCATTATTCACACATACATGTGACATTTTACATTCTGCCTTACGGCTGGGAGCACACAGGTTGAGAATAGAGTGTTCTGTAGATTTGCAACTATTTATGCTTTCCTAATGGGCTAGCTTCTGGAGGATGATCCACCTACACTTCCTTTGTTTGCCCTTTCTATAAAGTAAGAAGTCAGTAATTTTAGGGATTAGAAGTGTCAGGAGAAAGGATTAAATGCAATAATTGGGAAAAAAGTGTCCAGTACAGTATTAGCACTAGTAGATACATCGATAGTTCCAAAAATACACTTAAGCATTTCTGACTCCTGCAACTGACTTCTGTACGGTTGATTAGAAAGAAGGAGACAGGAAGCACCATCAATCAGCTTCATCTAGAAGCTACCGCGCTTTGTTCAGCATAACCAACACTTTGAGTGTGTTCTCTCTGGTACGTATTGTGCTAGAGACACGGAGTTTGGGGTGTCAGTCACCCTTTGTGTTTTCTCTTTCGCTCGAAAGGTTTGCTTATGTTCATGGTCAGTGTAGAGGAGCTAGGTAGCCAGAACACACAATTTAAAGACATTCCCACATTAGGCTTAATTTGGCTTTCAATACAGGCATTGATTTAAAGGTGGAAACTTCTCTCTCTCAAGGTTTTGTTTGTGAAATCATAGACTACAAAGCATGGGCTCCATGCTATCCATTTTGGCCATTAGTGCCCCCCCCCGATGCAGTGCCACATGTGGCCTTGCTCTGCTATACAAACTATGATAAAACGTTCCCCAAACACTATAGGAGTCATAAAATAAATTGTGAGCCGGTTGTAGGTGACTCCTCAATTCTTATTTCTCTCTTCTCTCAAACAAATTTTTCTTCATTTGAAATCCCCTAGATGGCGCTAGAGAATACTCTATTTGAGTGGCTTATATAATAGCCCTAAGTCCATGAAGCGAAGTAATTGTTATTTTTCTGCAAATAAACGCTAATAAGAAGTTGAACAGGAAGCAATGGAATGCGCAAGGGTAACATTGACGCCTCCGGTTGTTAAAAGGTCTATGAGAGGCTCCTTGAACGTGAAATAGATGGTTTTACCTGCAGGTACCTCAGAACTGGTCTTTGGTATCTTAATTAGAATAAAACTCATTTGTTGTAGCCAAAAGACATGAACCAAACAGATCCCAAGGATGATTGTCAGCAAAAATGACATTTTTATCAGTGTATAAAATACTGTATTGGCGTCTTACAGGATAGAAAGGAGTGAGTGTAACTAGGTCTCTGCACCTGGCCAGGAACCGGAAGGGAGGGCAGTGAGGTAACGTCCTACGTGGCACAACTGCGGAGCTGTCTGGCACACGTGCCAGGCAAAGATAACACCTGCACATGCAGTGTGGCCCACAGGCTATGAGCTGACAACGTCTGACAATTCAGTCCCCATCGTTTTTAGGTAAGAAATGAAAGATGGAGACAATGTAACTCCCCGAAGGTCACGGAACTGGTTAGTGATAAAGTCAGGTTTGAATTCCATTTTCTGGTCTCCACTTGTTCCTTTGATTGCACCATAAGGTGCCAAATTGGTTTCCAGCCCCTCTCAGTCCTCTGGGCCCCTCACCCGAGTTCTTCTCTCCTCAGGGTCCAGTGCATTCCTCCCCCAGGATGTATTTGCGTGATCCAAATGGCAGTTGGCTGGAATGCTCCCTAATCAAGAGACATAAATAATGCGGCCGTTATCTTTCCATTGTATCCGCACATGTCCTGCGAACCAACTTCATTCCCTTGTATCTGTGGATAGCTTAGGAACAGGCAGGCCAG
The DNA here is from genome assembly GCF_050624435.1 of Tenrec ecaudatus. NCBI lineage: Eukaryota > Metazoa > Chordata > Mammalia > Afrosoricida > Tenrecidae > Tenrec > Tenrec ecaudatus. The sequence continues at coordinate 195,516,065 of NC_134532.1, read as the reverse complement.
CTTCAGGATTTACCAAGTCAACAGCTCAATGATATTAGAAAAGGCCCAGATTTCCCACGTGGTCATCTTTTTCTTATCACTTTTGTCACCAGTGGCCTAAACATGAATGGTCACCGCTCCAGACATCGTGTCGGTTCGACAAGCTCCCGGGGTGAAATGGTGACGGTCCCTTTCTTGAGTCCAGTGCATGGCCTTGGTTCCTTGAGGAGCCTTAGTGGCGGTGCGGGTGGGTCATCCGGCTGCTACTGCAGGGTTATCGGTCGACACATCAGCTGCTCCGTGGACGAAAGGGGAGTCTCTGCAACTGTAAGAGTTTACACTCTCGGGAACGGTCCGCCTCTGTCCTAGAGAGGGTCACTAGGAGTCAGAATCAGCTCCATAGTCATGGGCTTGTCTGCCTTTAGTTCAGTTTCTCCAAGGCATTTTGTCAACTGATTAACCTTGACCAAGACACCACAGGGATCAAGGTCACCAGGATGTCCTGCCTGAAGTATGAAACTCACCGGGAAGTTGCCTTGTTTACGTGGGTCAACAGAAGGCAAGCCCCTACTGCAGTGCCTCAGTGCTCCGTACACGTCAGCTCCCTTCTTACGTTTCTGAATGTGACATTATTAGTGAATTAATGACCTTTTTCTCCGCAGCTAGGAATTCCAGATTCAGCTGTGAATCACCTGCGGGGCACCTCCCAACTATAATAACTCCGGGTCAAGTTTAAAGCTAAGATAAATAACAAGTAACTTGCTGATCAATGTATGTCCCTAGAAAGGTTTGCTTATCTGAACTTCGCATTGAGATATACAACTCCACTAAACTCACAGTTAGTTCTGACGCACAAGGCATCGCTTTAAACACATATGTTGTTGCTTCTCGAAGTTTCAGACTGAACTGAGAATCCTGCACTTTCTCAGGCAGCCTTGTCCCACCTTTCTTCTTTCCCTTAGGAACTCTGCAGCCAAAGGACAAGTAAATTCAACTTAAATCAAATATCCTTCTCCTCTCACATGTTTTAGCCTCAGTGAGCACCCGGCCAGGCAGTGAGCACACCTTTCAGCCTTTGTTAAATAAATAGGCCCCCTCCAGGTGCAGGAGACGTTGACCCTGGCTTGGCAGAGACCTGAGTGGGTCTCCTCTCTTGACTTTGTCATCAAGAACGTTGTGACTAATCTTCCTCCAGTGTTGTCTTTCACAGTTGGCTGTTCCGTGTCTGCATAGATGTGCAGTAGATACTGTACTGCACTGCTGAAAAGGAAGGGAAAAAACATTACCATCTGCATCTACAGCTTGCAAATTACAGCTTGCAATCACCTGCTATTAAATAAAGACACTCTAACAATATTTGGGCTTTTAAATTAGCAATTTACATCACGAGACTCTGAAAATACTAGTCTTTTAATACTGCAATTTTCTTTCCTTTTCACCAGGCATCAACATGTATTGATATCTTTTTTTTTAAAGAAGGCAATACAAAGGAATGTTTATTTCAGCAATAGCCACCAATGGTCTGAGGCACACAGATGGAAAGCCAATAGCTCCCTGCTCAATGGGGGTGTTTGCTGGTGGACCTTGAGAGGGCTGCCACCTTTGAACTATGTCACGGTGGGAGGGGGAAGAAATCTGAGCACAGATATTTTTTTAAATTAATAAACAAAAGCAGAAAACTTGCCGTTTGAGGTTATGTGTCTTCTATTAAAGTGGTCTCAAGCCACAAATTAGAAGGGAAGTCTTTGTTTGAAGGAGACTTGAAGCAAAAAGCTGAAAGGGAGAGAGCGCAAGCGTGAGGATGTCCCTTAGTCACTTGATATCAAGGCTGTGTTGGGAAGCACTGGCGTTTGTGCAAAGCACCGCGCCTGCAGAAGGAGATGGGATTTGGCTGCCTGCACAGAGAGAGAGATTAAGCAGCTTTGTGCCTCCAGGACACTACTTAATATCGACAGAGAGGTATAGCTACATCTAAATAAAATGGTTTGTCTTCGAGTTCTTATCGAACCTTTATTCCTCCTTTCTGTCGCCATCTGAATTAGAAAATGGGTAAACATTGGGAGCGGGCACACATTGCAAAGAGATAAATGTAAGCTTTGCAGTGTGAATCTCCAGGTTGTAAATACCTTCACACACACACAAAGCATTCTGGAGCTTTCGACCCGTGAGCAGGCAGTCTGCGTTCCTGCATGTCCTTGGCTCTTCCAAGCCTTCAGCTGCTGTTGCCTAACAGGGGCTTCTCATGGGTTCCCCAGTCAGGGCTGCTTTCCCTGCCAGCCTGCTAGCTGTTCTTTCATTTTAAAGAAAAGAAAAAGACAAAAGAAGATGCTACTCTGTGCTTTGTTGCTTGAAACTTGCCTTGTTGTTGTGCTCTTACTAACTTAAGAGACCTGTTGGAACTTCTCCTCTCTTCCTTTCACTGAGTGCTGAGTTCTAAGCCCTTCACATCGTGGGTGCTCAATAAATGCTAGGTATATTATTATTCTTACGCGTCATCAAGGCTTAATGTGGCGTGACGCAAAATTCTAAATTGGAAAGGAAAGAGATCTTCCGGGAGAAACCTCTCAGTTTTGGTTTCAGCTCGCGCCGTCAGCATGCAGGGAGCTATTGGCGAGAGAGTGGGGCAGTGTTAGATCTTTCCAAAGTCCCATTAATTATGCTGTTCAGCTCCACGGGTTCCGCCATGAGTCAAACCAAACACAGCTCCTGTAGGGCTGGCACTGGCTGTTAGAGATTCACTGGGAAAAGGCAGTAAATTGAATGGCTCTTAGACTTTTCCAAGCCTCTTAGGCTTATTGGTCACCTCTGATGCCATTTATCACCCTATCTTGTTATCTCTGTTAAGGTCTAATGTTAGTCCCTCTGTTTAAGGATTAAATTGGTTTCAATCTAATCTTCTAAATAGAATTCAGATGATTCGTGCCCCCGCTCAACCATTTCATGGCCAGAGGTTTTGTTCAGGTTCTTTTATTTGGTGCTATTTATAGTACAATTGGCTGATAGGATCAGGGGATAAGGGATAGATTTCTATTTTGTGCTGATTATATGCACACTCTTTTTAAAAACATTTCTAAACCAAGTATACAAGTTATCAGAAAAGTATAACATTAGTCATTACTATTTTTCCAACAGAACCTAGAGAGAATGAAATTCTGCCTGCAGAAGCATATATACATATATTTCAGTAACAAACAACTCTTGAATGGATAGTGGTAGATTCCCCACCCCCCAAAGATTTGTGGTCTATCTATATCTCTTCCTGAATATTCTGAGTGCAGTTAGAGAGCACTTGGATGTAACCATAATCCGAAATAAGAGCTTCATTAGGATTTTGGGATGACTGGACCTTGAGGGTTTTCTGAGAGGCGCGCATTGTTTTCTGTCAGAGTGTTGGTCCCAGACAAGTGTAATATAGAGCTGATCCTTATGTTTCGCCCTGTTAAGTTGTGCAGGGCGGAGGAGAGGACAGCATCAGATAAGGTATGTGAAAGTCCTTTGCCAACAGTGGAATGCTATTGAAAAAAAACCAAGTACTTCGAATTTCCTAGTGAAAGTTCCTCACAGAGTGGAAGATAGGACTTGTCTGGAGTAAAAGAGAAAGAATGAATTAACAAAAACTCAAAGAAGAAACTAGTCTATAAGATGAGTAGATTAAATGAAATTCCAGGGATTCATCTATCCTGAGACCAGAAGAACTAGGTGGTACCCAGCTATAACCACTGACTACTGATTAGGGTCATAAGAGATGGAGTCTGATTGGATGGGAGGAAATCATGGAATAGAATCTTATGTTCTCAAAATGAGTAGAGTTACTGGACTTAAACTTCTTAAGTCTGGAACCAAAACTAGCCTCTGTGACTTGTCTTTTTGTTGAAAAAACAAATTGGGTCACAAAATAAACAATTTCATACGTGAGTACTGTGTTCCTTTAAAAACTCTCTTACATGATACTAAAATGTCAACAGTAATTTAAAATCCAGTATGAGACTAGAAGGGGGCCGGGATAGAGAGTGATAGAAATGGTACAGCCAGCATAGAAATAATGAGATTGTTCACATAGTGTAAATAATGTAACAATGACATTGAACAATATGTTTGAACTTGTCAAATGGGAATATAAATTTCTGTCTAAACCTTCACAGAAAACCCAATATAGCATTATTAAAAACAAACAAACAAAACCAGCCAGTTGCCATCAAGTTGATTCCAGCTCACGGAGACCCCATGTGTCTCCAAGTAGAACTGTGCATCACAGGGTCTTCAATGCGTGAATTCTCAGAAGTGGATCACCAGGCCTTTCTTCTGAGTCACCTCTCCATCATCTTGAATGCCTTGATTTATGGTTAGCAGCCACATATGTCAATCCTTGGCACCACCCAGGGACCCCTGCAGAATATGAGACTCTGCACTGTGTGAAGAATCAGTTCTTTTCCTAGTGTTTCCTTTACATTTTTTTCCTGAAAAATAATATATTCCAAAATTTGGATTACAATTTCTAGATTTTTGTCACTATGAGATCAAGAGTTATAATGCATGAGCCCAGTTTGCTCTAACTTATTAAGCTGGTGGTCATCTGGTGGATTTGAACTCATTTTAACCAGAGTTAATTAACTCATATTAACAAGGTTTTAACAGTGTGGGATTTCAACATCTTTCATGAGCTAAGCAGCTAATGGGTTTGAACCACCCACCTTTCCTTTAGTAGCCACACGCTTAACCCCATCGCCACCTGAGCTCCATTGTTATGCTGCTCATTTCTCACTTTCATGAGGTGCTGTGGGACCACTGAGAAGACTGAGTGAAGCAGCAATCGGTAACCATTACTAAGACTTTGGCTAGCCCTTTGGTGGCCTTGTTTCAGAAAATATTCAAGTGTAAGCGGAATTGTTGCTTTTTGGACTTTTAAATCAAATTCAGTGATGGAAATTATATGGTTCCATAACTTTAGTAGCCCCCCAAAGGATAATGTTGTTGGAAGGTGCTATGGAGTCAGCTCTGATTCAGCAACCTGGAACGAAGCACCGTGCCTCCATAATTCACAGCTCCCACAGACTTGTAGGGATAAGAGAACAAAGCACTGCCTGGCCCCATGCCAGCCTTACAATTGGTTTATGCTTGAACCCATTGTGGTCGTTACCATTGCAGCATGTCCCTAAGGGCCTTCCTGGTGTTTACTGACACTCTACTTCACCGAGCGTGATGTCTTCCTGAAGAAACTAGCTTCCCCTGATACCAGGTCCAAGGTGATGAGATGAGATGAGGTATGACCTTCCTCACTTCTAAGGAGGAAAAGAGAACGCAGGGGTAAATTTCAAAAGCAATGAAAGGAAAAGCTTCGATTTGGTCACCTAGTTTTAAAAGCCACCTTAGAATACTTTTAACTATTGGCCACTCACCCATTCCATTTTCAAACAGCCCTGCTGCCAGGTGCCCTCAAATTGGATCCAACTCATACAAAGCCCATGGACAACAGAATGAAAAACTGCCCGATCCTGTAACAGCCTCACAATGATCGGTATGCTTTAAACTTACTGTTTCAGCTGCTATGTCAATCCCTCTCCTTGACAATCCATCTGCCCCAGTGGTCACAAAATGATTGGTTATGCTTTGAAGAAATCCTTCTATTGGCTTTTGTTCTCTTCTCGCTTCCTTAAAGCTCAGTTTGCTCACTGACCCTGACAGTTTACAGATTCCGGGATGCTTGTTAGCATCCTTCATATCCAACTTTATGATCTCTCAGCTGGAACAATAAGGTTTATCTTTTTTAAAAAAACGATGATAGCAAATTAAGTAAATAATGCCATGTAGTGAACTCTGCCTTTGAATTCACAGTTAATGAGACTCACATGTTTTAAACATTCACTCGGGGTTCATGAAACAAAGTCGACATTGCAGGACGGTAGCAGAAAGAAGTGTACTAAAGAGTCATGGTAAATGGGAAGAGGCCATCCTCAATCCATAGTTTCACTAATGTTGCAACCATTTCCCCCTCATCTCTCTCTCTCAAGAATTCCTAGCAGGGAACCACATTGATGGATTTTCCTTTTACCTTTTCAAAGTTGCCTCCTGAAGCCTCTTTTAGGCTGGTAATGATCGCAGACACATTGGATTTCAATCACTGAAGTTGTTTTAAAAGTCATCCAACTCCTACAATTCATCTTACACTAGTATCTCTTGAACAACATCGCTACCAAAAAGCTATATCGGCTTCTCTTGAATATCTTTGGCCACAGGACGTTCACTACTTCTCAAAGGAAGATATTTCCATTTTCAGACAGCTCCAGTGATCAGAAAATTATTTGTTATACTTTGAAGAAATTCCCTTATTGGCTATTGTTGTGTACTCAGACAAAACGACGTGTAATCCATTTTCTTTGTGGCACATAGCTGAAGAGTCATACCACACCCTGTGCGTGTTCCTTTCTCCATGCCAAACACCTTTGATGATAGGGGACATTTTATGATGCGATTTTATTCTTAGTTGCCTCTGTCCCTGCACTAGGTAGCCTGTAAGACTCATCGTGGTAATAAAGCCACCATATTGAACTCTTAAGGTATGCCAGATTTTTATCTTATTCCACATCTATACTAGTCTGAGTTAGATTTTATCATATTACCATAAAAGAGTCAAGAGAAATCGAGTAGCTTCCCCAAGGCTACACAGCTCGAGTGGTTGACAAAGACAGAACCGAATTGATGTTTATACAGATTCAGAGTGCGTGCCTTTAACCCTACATGGTTCATGAGATGTGTCATGGCTACTTAGTGCCGTTCTAACTTTTATAACGCGGGCCTAGTTTTAGAGACAGAATGTATTTGCTCATAGTTCTGGAGGCTCAGTGTCAAATGCTGAGTCAGGATCTTGCCAGTTCCGTTCTCATCAGTAGCTCTGGGATCCTTTGCTTCCGTGGTCTTCCTTGGCCCCCAGATGATCCTCACATGGCATCTGTTTCTACCCATGAACGTGTTTGTGTATCTATTATGTTTCGGCTTGTTTGCTTTAAACTCAGAGATGATTGGATTAATGTGAACCCTCTAGGGTTAGGCCTCAGTTGTATAAACTCTTTCAAAACAGGATGGCATTCACAAGTAAAAGGTATCAAAGCTAAGCACATCTTTTGGGGAATCCAATGCAATCCTTAGCAGATATGATAAGCAGCAGCAACAGCAGCACCAAACTATAAACAACTAACAAATACAGAACAAAACAAAAACTCCCAAACCCTCAACAAAACAACTCTTACAGCCCTATGAACTACGATGAACATTCCAGGTCTGAGGTGAGCGTTTATAACAGAGAAGGAACCGTAGTGGCAGACTAGGTTATGGGTTAGTCTGCTATCCTCAAGGTGAGCAGTTCAAACACACCAGCTACTTGCCAGAGAAAGATGAGGATTTCTGCTCCAGCAGAGACCTCATGGCCTCACACACCCACAGAGGCAGTTCGATTATGTCCTGGGGTCTCTGTGAGCTGTACTGGCAGTGAGTTTAGTAGTGAAAGTTGTCAGTTCCCTTGTTCTAGAAATTATACCGAATCAAGGAACTGAGTAGGATGAACTCAGACAGCGAGAGAAGAAGGACAAACAGAGGAGCTAGATGATGACTAGGTGGGTTTGTGAGCCACAGGGTGATTGAAGGTGAGTGTCTTGCAGGTGGGAAGCAAGCCCTACGTATGTAGCGGTTGATGTGGAAAGTTGGCAGGTAAAAAGGGCAGAGGTGGGGCCACTGCTTCATGAATCCCCAGTGCCGGGCCAATCAGAAATACAGCTCTGAACAGCGTGTTCTGTGGCAGCATTTTAGTGGCTGAGTTGTAGTGTGTTGTGTGTTTGCCTGTTGCCTTTGCACTGAGGACAAAGAAGGCTAGGGCAGACACTGACACTCAATGTCTTACCTGCCTGTCAGTAGTCTGGGCTCCTTGCCGACATACTTAAAAAAAAAAAAGACTTGTTTTTTTCAGGGACTGGGGAGGGAGATGCTTAGGGAGGATGAATGGTTATAAGGAATTATTCAATAAAACCATGCTTCTTTTAGGTATATCAGTGTCTCCCTTTGAAATGATGTAATTTTCCCAGGAAAATGCAGACCAATATGAAAGCAGAAGTGAAAACCATATATTCATCATGGTCTTTAGCAACCAACTGAAATTGATTAGGGATGAAAAAGAAGAAAGGAGGGACGTTCTAGTGTTATAAATTGAATTGTCTCCCCCAAAAGGTATGTTTAAATCTGAACCCTGGATCTGTGAATATGACCCTAAGGGGGTTTTTCTTTTGCTATGGTGATAAGGCCAGGCCCCAGAGCCCCCAAGCCAAACTTGCTGCCATTGAATTGATAGCAACTCAGCCTTCCTCCTGGATGGAGTAGAACTGCCTGTGGTTTCCAAGACTCCGACTTCCCAGGAGTCGGAAGCCTCGTCTCTTTTCCTTGAAAGAGCTGGTGGTTTCAAACTGCTAAGCGTATGGTTGGTAGCCCGATGCATAACCCTCCTGAGTGACATAATAAGAAGTTCAGCATACACACAGGCACACACCAGGAGGAAAATACCATATGTGTGAAGGGTAGAAACAGGGAGAAAAGCCAAAAAATCCTGGTGCTTAGAAACTGAAAGAGACTGGTTTTCTCATGGAGATGAGAAAGAGAGAACTTTGCTCTGCTGTTGTTATTCATGTGGACTTCTAGACTTTAGTTGTAAGCAAACACATTTCTGTTTCCAAAGACAACCGTTTGTGGTCTTACTCAGACGACAACACCAGGAACCTAAGACACTCTGGTGGATTGACTTGTGGCTCCCAAATATGTGGGTTTTACAGTCCCACCTCTATGTCTGAGAGGATAACCCCATTAGGAAAGGGTTGCCTTTATTCTGTTAACAAGGCACGATGTAGGGTGTATGTTGAGTGAATCTCTTTTGAAACATCAAGGCTATTAAACCAATGAATGGGGACCCTGATCATGTAGTAGTTTTGTGGTGGGCTGTGAACCACTTGGTCGGCAGTTCGAAATCACCAGCATCCCCACAGGGGAAAGACTGGGCTTTTTACTCTGGTGCACAGTTACAGTCTCAGAAATCCACAGGGGCTTGCTAGGAGTCAGCACTGACGCGATGGCAGTGAGAAACAAATGAACATCCTAGAGATGGGAAGTTTGATGCCAAGCCTCAGGGAGACCACCAAGGAAGTACAAGCTGAAGGGAGGATTTCCCTCTAGAGTAGAACTAGGGAAGGTCTGGCCCTGGGGTCATATCCAAAATGCCAAGGCAAACTCACTGTCATCAAGTCAATATTGCCTCATAGAGACCCTCCAGAACAGAGTAGAGCTTCCCTTGTGGGTTAACCAGTCTGTAACTCTTTACAGGAGAATGGCACCTTACCTTTCTTGTGGCAACCCTGTGGTTAGCAGCCCTCTGAGTAACCCACTGTACCACCAGGGCTCCTTTGAAGCCACATAAATCATTGAAGCCACTGTGAAATCATTAACATTAGCAAGTACTACATGCGTCCCCAAAGAGAAGCAGTTCCAGCGATCACACTGCTATTTCTAGGTTCCTTCCAATTGGCAATGCTATGAGAGAAACAGCAAGAAATAACGCCTGGTCTGAGATGATCCTCACAACCGTTCTTAGATCTGAGCCCATCGTTGAGGCCACTGTGTCCCTCCATCTCCTTGAGGGCCTTCCTCTTTTCACTGCCCCTCCACGTTACCAAGCATGATCTGGTGTCCTTCTCCAGGGACTCTCTCTCTCGATAATGAGCCCCAAATACGGGAGACCAAGTCTTGCCATCCTTGCTTCTAAGGAACATTCTGACTGTACTTATTCCAAGGCAGAGTTGTTTGTTATTTTGACAAATTTGGTATTTTCAGTATTCTTCCCAGCACTACAATTCAAATAAGTCTATTGTTCAGTCTTTCTTATTCAGTGGTGAACTTTCACATGCATATGAGGTGACTGAAAATACCATGGCTTGGGTTGGATGCACCTTAGTCTTCAAAATAACAGCTTTACTTCTCGCCACTTTAAAGAGTTCTGTGAAGCACATTTCCCCAAAGCAATGTGTCATGTGACCCCTTGACTGTTGCTCCCATGAGCATTGATTGTGAACCCAAGCAAGAGAACTCCTTGACAACCTTAATCTTTTCTTTATTTATCACAATGTCATCTATGGGTCCATTTCTGAGGATTTTGGCTTTCTTTACATTGAGTTGTAATCCATCATGAAGACTGTCTGTTAGTCTGGGTACCTTAGAGAAACAAATCCACAGAAACTCATAGGTATAAGAGAGAGTTTTATAGAAAGGTTAAGTGCACATCAAGAAAACATGCCAACCCAGTGCTGCCCAAGTCCACAATTCCAACATTAGCCCATATGTCCAACACCAATCCACAAAGTCCTCCTTCATCTCACAAAACACACTACAATACTGACTGCAGAAGGAAAGCTGAATCTGTGAGCGTGTAAGCATCTCAACGCTGGCAGGTATCTCCACACGGCTGCTCTAGCACCCAGGGCTACATCAGGGTAGGTCCATGCAGCTTCTCCTTGGGGATGTCTTGCAGGAAGTTAGCCTTGCAAGCTGAAGCAGGGAACTGGCAAAGGCAGCCGCACCTTCGTCCGACCATCACAAAGCAAGAGACTGGAGAACTAGAAAGACGAGGCTCACCGAGCCATGTATCTCTCCACCCTTCAAGTAACCCCACATATGTTTATTGGCCAGGTTGGCACAATAAGCTTTAATAATCTCAGACTGTAGTTCTTGATCTTCGTTAACAAGTGCTTCAAGTTATATGGTAAGCATTGTTCTGCTAACTGCCACACCAGCAGTTCAAACCTGCCAGCAGCATCTCAGGAGAAGGACGGAGCTGTCTGCTCCTGTGAAGATTTATAGGCTCTAGACAGCAGATGGCTTGGTAAAAAGAATGCATAAAAGTAATAAACCTTGCTGTCACTCATTCCCCAATATATCCTTAAGATCTCCTTAGGGTCAACGTCACTGTTTTTATCACTGTGCTTCTAATTTAGAAATAAACTGGCAAACTGTAAATTGCTAAACTGATATCTAAAGGTGCGAATAAATAAATGAATCCAAAAATAAATGTTTGGTAGTGTAACTTGGGTATTAATGGGATAAGGGCAGTGGGGGAAAGGAGATTATTAATGTAGACGTTTATCTTTTAAAAAGCAAAAACTTTAGAATTACAGGAAAGCATGAACTGGATTCCTGAGATTCTGTGATTGATTTCATAGTCATATCTTCGCCTAATCCTTTGAGGAAGAGTGAGTAGAATCATTCTTTACAGTTCATCAGTAAAACAATCCTTGGTTGGCTATCATTTTACTGTCTGCTTTTGTACTGTGGAGGCTGGCTTGTGGTCATGATCCTGGGGGCTCTGCCAGTGGTATCGCACAGAGAAAGACCTTCTCTGATATAGTGCTGGTTGGAAGCAGCAGCAATTGGGTCAAGCATGCCGATGATCCTTGAGGATGACGTGGGATCAGAAGTCGTTTAACTTTGGTGGACATAGAGTTGCAATGAGGAAAAGTTCAGAGAACAACGTGGCTTAAGCCTTAAAGAAATAGGAACTTTTCTGAAAGTTGTTGAAGAAAGAGCGCTCACCTGTGAGTAAGTAGTCAAGGACTGGGATCTGCCATCTGCCAGTCTTCACACACTGCTTTAGAGTCAATTCTGACCCGCAATGACCCTACAGAAGAGATTCGAACTGTTCCTGTGGGTATCTGAGACTATAAATCTTTATGGAGTAGAAAGTCTCATTTTACTCCTGGGGAGCAGCTGGCAGATTTGGACTGTTGACCTGTGATTAGCAGCATAACTTGTAACCCACTATGCCACCCAGGCTCATGTAACCAGCCTTATCCTTAAGCACATCCTCAATTCTCAGTTTGTTTGTACCTTGTCAGTGAGTGGATCAAACTTTATAGTCTCTGTGTCCTCTCCAGGTAGAGAGACTGCATGATGTGAAATGGATGAACGTATGCTTTTCTTGGAGTGAATTGTGGCTTTGGAGTGTGTAGTTGGGCAGGATATGAAGAAGCAAGCAGATTTAGCTTCATGGAGACAAAGAGACAATTGAAACATCTAGTTTGGGAAGTAGTACAGAAAGCTGCTCAGAGAAACTCAAAGTGTTTTCAAACAATACGATGCATTTTGAGGGGTGCTTGGGGCAAGATAATACACTGCTACTTCTCAAAGGAAAATCTGTGCTGTGTTCTGTGAACTTGAACATAGTCAAGGACATGCATCATAAATGTGGAAAAAATCATTTTTTACAACAAAGATCTGTGAGATGTTCAGGAATATGTAGTACTTTGACTATTATATCTGTGCTCCTGCAAGTTTTTAAAAACAATTTTAAAAAGAATTAAGCACATGTATTATGAGTGTAGCGACTGGAGCCCTTGAAAGTCGTGCGATAAATTGTGTTGTAGATATTATGAAGAGTTCACCAGTTCATTGCAATTCTCATATATTTACCAATGCAATCATGAAAGAAATAATGCTGACCTACTAAGTTCCCAGGCAGCCATGGGGGGTGCAAGTGAATTCAGCTGCTAACTCAACCAGATGGAGGGTCCGTCCAGAGGCACCTTGTAGGAATGACCTGGAGATGTAATTTTGAGGACTTAGTCCTGGTATTCATTATGGAGTGTGATTTTGCTAGGACACACAAGGAGTCATCAGGACTCAGGATGGACTCAAAGGCAACAGGATGCTTCTTCCCCTAAGTAGTTACTGGGACCCACGAATATGTGCCCACAAGGTGATTTGTCAGGAATGTGGGTCCATCAAAAGTAGCTCTATCTAACTTAACTAACTAACTATCTGACCATTAAAATGTTTGCATGCATTTAAGAGAAGTGGTGTGGTCAACTAGAGATTTTGGACCCCTTTAGAGTTGCCTTTACCTCCACCACAGGAATTCCAGGGATAATAATGATAATAATAAATATCAATAATAGTAACAGCAATAATAATAAGAATCACTGTTCTTTTCAAACTTGCAAATAGCACTTTTAGGTGTTTTGAAATATAGAAGGTTTACCTACTAGGGTACATATCCACAAAGCCAGAAGACACTAAGTCAGGAAGAAGACAGAGACCCCATGTGAAGCTTTACTTGCTTTGTGGAAAGTTTGTAGCTTGATTAAAATGACCGAATGAGTTCACAAGAACTCTCTTAACTAGGCACAAGCTTTAGAGAATATTCAGATTAGAACAATGTTCACAGAGCATATTGTTTCCTTCTACTGGCTTAATCGTTTAAAGATTCTGCTCACTTCGGCTCATTGAAAATAATGTGACTAGTCCCATATTTGTTTTAATGACTTTGTAAAGAGAGTAAATAGTATGGATCATAACGATTTATGAACAATATTGCAAAAAATGAGAATTTATGAAGACTTTCCTAGTGTTTTTGCAATCTTTTAGATAGAGTAAGGGGATGCTGCGTAGTTTTAAATCAGGAAAGTTGCACATCAGGATTTTATCCTTTCCCACACTTAGTCCATCTGTATGTTGAGCAAACAATCCGAGAAGCTGGACTATATGAAGAATTCATCATCAGAGTTAGAGGGACACGCATTAACATTATGAGATAGGCAGATGACACACCGTGCTTGCTGAAACCTAAGAGGATTTGGAGCACTTACTGATGCAGATAAAAACAACAACAACAACAACAAAACCCCACAGTCTTCAGTACGGATTACACCTCAAAATAAAGAAAACCCAAATCCTCGTACCTAGATGAATGAGCAACATCAGGATAAGCAGAGAAACGTTAGAAGGTTTCAGCACTTTCATTGTGCGTGGAGTCACAGTCAATACTTATGGAAGCAGCAATCGAGAAATCCAATGGGGCATTTCATTGAACAAACCCATTTCAAAAGCGTCTTTAAAGTGTTAAAAAGCAAAGGTGTTACTTTGAAGCCAACCAGACGCCTGGTCTAAGCCATAATACGCTCATCCAACTCATGTGCGTGTAAACCTGGATAATGAATATGGAAGACTGGAGTAGACTTGTTACTATTGAATGATGGTGTTGGTGACAACTATTGAACGGAGTGCCAGCAGAATGACTAGATCTTTTGGCAAAAGTACAGCCAGATGGTCCTTATGCATGAGGAGGGGACGGTTTCATCTTACATACCGTGGGCATGTTATTAGGAGGGACCAGTCCCTGGAGGAAGGACATCGTGCTTGGTACAGTAGAGGATCTGTGAAAGAGAGAGGCTCTCAATTATGTCATCGTCCCAGTGGCAGTAACGATGCGCACGCATAGCAGCTATTGTGAGATTAGCAGAAGACTGAGCGGTGGTTAACGTAGTTGTACATAGCGCTGCTGTCCATTGGAACTAAGCCAAAAGCCGCTAACAGTCCCATCTAACGTGACCATTTGCACTCAGTGTAGGGTTACTGAATAAGCAAGGTAAGCATGGGTTTAAACATCGAGATGCTACATCTGTCCCACACTCAGAGCACTTTTGAGAGAATCAAAATACATTTCTTTTCAAATTGACAATCCTTGACAGACACGGAGTACCTGGGAAACAAGCTAAAGATAGTTTACTTATTTCTATCTACCGATCTGAAGGGAACAATGCGTGAAACTGGTCAGTAACTGAACACAAGTACGTGGGCTTACTTTGCTTCGGGGGTAACCCAGCCCTTCCTCTTTTGCTTATTTCTTCCATGAAATTTACTACAAACACAGTGGTTTAAACAACAGTGGTTTAACACCCCCACAAAGTGGAATTTTTTTCAAAGCTATGTATTTAAATATTTTAAAACAAATTGTCACCTTCAAAGAACTCTCCATTACACTTAATACATTTGTCAAGACTGCGATTCCATTCTTGGAAACATTTTCAAACTCTTCTGTTTGAATGGTTGACAGAACCTCCATAGTTTTTTTCATCTTTTCTGCATCTTCACATTGCTGTCCTTTCATGTCCCTCTTCATTCACAGAGACAAAAAGAGTCACACAGAGAGAGGTCAGGTGGGTAACATGTGTGGGGAAAGAGAGGCATGCTGTTTTTTGCCCCAAACTGGCACACTGACATGGCTACACGAGCAGGTGCATGGTCGTGGTGGGAAAACCTCTGCCAAAAATTAGGCCTTTTTTTTGAAGCTCACTGTTATGACATCTTCTCAGAACCTCTAAATAGAAAGCCGGATAAACAGTCAGACCTTGTGGAACAAACTCAAAATGCACTATGAGCCGGCATTTTTGTCTGTTCAGGAAGTTGATGGGTGTCCAGAATGAAGTTTGACATCAATCTACATTTCACCTTTTTTGGAATGAGAAAACCACTAATATACTTGCTTTTTTCCCACAGCACTGTCTTTGTAAGCTGCGTTCAACATCACAATGGTTTCTGTGGCATTTTTCCAGAGCGGGAAACAAAATTTTACAGCTACATGCACGCTCTTCTCTTAGATCGGCCATCACAAAAATGAGGTTTGCGATTTGAGTGAAACAGCTTTTATGAAAAAATTCACTGTGACCAGAGACCCTTCCTTGGTGACACCACTGGGTGCACCAACGCAGAGAGATTTGCTGCATGCTTGCGTAGCGGGGGAAAATGTGTACTAGGAGAGCTCCACTCTGCTCAGTGCAATTCCAGTTTTGTTGGTGGGGTATCTCCTTCTTGTACATTTACCATTATAGTGGCCATCTAGCCCAGAAGCAACAAAGCCCACACGGAAGCAGCACACCAACATGGGTGACCGTGAAGGGCAGAGGAAACCAGGTCTCAAACAACAAAGGCGGGATGGGGGGGTGGTGGGGGGTGGTGGTGGTTGGAATCACATCACCGTGAATGAGGGGGAGTGCGTGATGGGGACCCAATGCCCATCTGTAGACAGCTGGACATCCCTTCCAGAGGGGTAGTAGGGAGGAGATGAGTCACTCAGGGTTCAGTGTAGCAACAATGAAACTCAAAACCTTCCTCTAGTTCCTGAACGCCTCCTCCCGCCCAATTATCATGACCCCAATTCTGCCTTGCAGGCCCGGTTAGACTAGAGGATGTACAACAGTGTAGTAGGGGTCTGGAAACACAGGGAATCTAGGGCGGACGAACCCCTCAACACCCGCGGTAGGAGTGGCGACACCGGGAGGGAAGGGGGTGTAGAAAGGGAGAACTGATCTTGGAGATCTATGTGTGACCTCCTCTCTGGGAGATGGGCAATGGGAGGTGGGTGAGGGGAGATGCCTGGCAGTGTAAGATAAGATATAATAATTATTTATGAACTATTAAGGGACCAGGGAAAAGGGGGGAGCGGGGAGGGAGGAGGAGGGGAAAAAAGGGAAACCGAGCTGATTCCAGGAACCCAAGTGGAAGGTGAATTTTGAGAATGATGAGTGCAACGAATGTATAAGGGTGCTTTGCTCAATTGATGTATGTATGGATGTGATAAGAGTTGTTTGAGCACCAAAAAAAGATTTATTAATTAAAAAAAAAGAAAAGTTGAGCAAATTCACCCACAAGAGACAATGTATTTGCTAATTCTGCTAAGAGTTTTCAATAGATCCTTATTAAAGAGTGGTTAAAAGTTGAAAAAAAAAGTATAGTTCTGCTCGGTAAAAAAAAATCAGCTCAGCAACTTACATATTATTAACCAAGCAACCAACATATTATCAGAGTCAGTTCCATCTTGCAGTGATCCTCAAGGACAGAGTAGAACTGCTCGTGTCAGTTTCCAAGACTGTACATTTTTACAGGCGCAGAAAGCCCCATTAGTCTGCTGAACAGCTGGGGGTTCTAACTGCTGTCCTTGTGGCTAGCAATCCAGTCAAAACCCACTACACCACCGGGGCTTCTGCAGCTAATTAGATAGACAGCTAGATAGATAGACAGATAGATAGATAAGTAGGTAGGTAGGTAGGTAGATAGATAGATAGATAGATAGATAGATAGATAGATAGATAGATAATCACCAAGGACTTATGTTCTCAGACACATTAGGGGAGGATCTACTTTCTTGTTCATTTTTTTTTTTTTTGAGAAGAATGAAGTTCCCTGAGATTGTATGTTTCCTTGCATACTGTCTGCTAAGGATCATTCTCCCCTCCCTTATTTTCTTCCTTCATTTCCAAAGCTTTCAACAGAAGGTTGACTCCTCCACCCGCCTGGAGTCACTCTTCTTTTGCTTTTAATATCACCTCTCTCAGGTCACAGCAAGAACAGATTCCCTGCTTTTCCAGACGCATGTGGTTTGATTGGACCCAATACAATTTGATTTGACAAGTGAATTCAATAACATGTCTCTATAACCTTAGCCACATCTTCTAAGTCCTTGTGCCATGTAGGATAACATATTCATGGGAGTTATGGTTTAGGGCATGGATATATTTGGGTCACAATGATTCTGTTCACCACAAACTCCGAAATACAATATTTTATTAGATCCTGTGGATAGTATCTCTTTGTAGCTGCCATAGAAAACCGTCATGGTTATTTATGTACTTAGGTGTTACTTCTGGTCCACAGCTTCAAGTGTCACGTGGACTACAGCATGTCTCTGTTAGAGCAACTGGTGTCCTTATTTTGCCACATTTCAACCCAGAATCTAAATAAGTTCTTCCACGGATAAAAATAAAAACAACAAATAAAAATTCTGTTTCTTCTTCTGGTTACAGCTAAAGTTTAAAAATTCTTTTCATGTTGCTAAAGACTTTCTGTGATTTCTCCCCCTTTCATAACATTTTCTGTCTCTTCTTAACTACAAGCTTTTTCTATGTTCTGGTCCTGTTTAATATGCCAGGTTGTACCACATCCCAGGACATCTTCCAGTTTCCATTTGGACCATAACCTTCTTAAACTACTTGATGAATGCTTTTAAGTGACTCTAATCTGACTCTTTTGTGTTTCAGCCCCGTGTCTGTGCTAACATTCCTTTATAGCACAGACCGTTTCAAATGGTATTGTTTCCATTTATTGTTCTACCTTGCTGTGTCTTACTCTTGTTTGTCCAATTGTAAATCCATGGAGCATAAGCTGCAGGAATTGTACACCTTTGTATTCTCCTTGACCAGTATGGTACCTGGACAATATTGTTGTTAGATGTCATTTAGTTAGTTTTGACCCATAGTGATCATATGTATGACAGAACGAAACACCACTTGGTTCTGTGCTATTTCTTTTGTGCTTTTTTTTGTGCCCATTGTGGTTGCCGCTGTGCCAACTCATCTTTTTGAAAGACTTCCTTTTTTCCACTGACCCTCCATGTTCTCAAGGCCAATGTCCTTCTCAGATGTTGTCCATCCTGAGAATATGTCCACAAGCCCTAATACAGAGCCTTGCCCTCTTTGGTCCTAGGGAGGGAGCATTCTTGGTGTGTTCTTTCAACACAGCTGGATTTGTTCCTCTGGTAGTACTTAGTGATTTCAGTATTCTTGCCCCCACTAAAATTCAATGAAAGTATGGACATTCCTTCAGTCTCCTAAATTTCAAATGCTATGAGGCTAAAGAAAGTACTGAGGTTTGGGTCAAGTGTACCTTAGTTCTAAAATGATTTCTTTTCTCCTAACCACATTACGTAGGTCTTGTGTTTTAGAGTTCTCAGATGCAACATGCCATCTGATTTTGTTACGCTTGGCTTGCATTGGGCATGGATTGTGAATCCAAATAAATGAAATCCTTGGCAAGTTCAGTCTTTCTGGATGATATTTGCCATGATGTTGTTTATCAGTCCACTTGTGAGGACTTTTTTTTTAATGTTGAATCGTTATCCATACTGATGCCTCTCGTCTTTGACCTTCATGAGTAAGTACTTCAAACCCTCTATGCTTCAGCAAGCTGTCTCAGTCCTGAAGTCTTCTTCATTAACTTCAGGGTTGATGTTTTCTCAGTATACAGAGTGAATAAGTATGGTGAGAGGATACAACCCTGATGCGTAGCTTTCCTGAATTTAAACCATGTAGTATCTCCTTGTTCTGTTCATTTTATTACCTCTTGTTGTATGTACAGATCCCACAAGAATACAATGGAAATGTTTTGTAATTCCCATTCTTCACCATGTTATCCACAGTTTTTTATGATCCACATGGTCAGATGTGTTTGCATACTCATTACAACACAAGTAAACATCTTTTGAGTGTTCTCTTCTTTCGGACAAGTTCCACCTGATGTCAGCAATGACATTCTCTTCTGAATCTGTCTTAAATTTTAGTCTCTAAAAAGATACAAACTCACTGACATAGAGTCAATGCTGACTCATAATGATCCCCTGTTGGTATCCGAGACCGCTTAGTGTAGTAGCAAGCCAAGTCTTTTTCCCTTGGAGCTGTTAGTGGTTTTGAACTGAAGACCATGGGGATCACAGCCTAATGCATAACCACTACATCACCAGGATTTCTAAATTTCTGGCAGCTTCTGTTGATGTACTGGTGCAGCTGTTTCATTGTCAGCAAAATTTTACTTGAATATTATATTCATGACATTGTTTGATAATTTCCACATTCTGTTGATCAAATTTCTTTGAAATAGACAGAAATACGGATCTCTGTCAGTCTATTGGCCAGTAGCTTATTTCAGTATTTTTGGTCTAGGCTCTGAGTGCCTTCTTCAGGGCTTCAGTAGCTCATTGAAATCATTCACTTGGTATTCCAGTAATTCCTGGGGTCTTGTTTTACTCCAGTGCCTTCACTGGACCCTGGACTTCTTTAGTCGATACCACCCAACCGTGACCATTCTCCCCTTTGGACTGGTTGGATTCCTATCAAGTCTTTTTGGTACAGAGACTCTGTGTGTCTCTTCTGTCTTCCCTTCATGCTTCCTGCATCATTCAATAGGTGTTTATACAATCTTTTAATATTGACATTTGAGAATTTAAATTTTTCATCAGTTCTATCAGTTGGAGAAACTAAAGCACACCCTTCCTTTTGACTTTCTAAATCCAGATGCTTTCACGTTGAATTAGCAAACTTTATTGAGTCTTCTTGAACCTTCCTTTGAAATTGTCTACTCTGTTCTTCCTTTAATCCTTTCAAGGTAGCTACTCTGTGTTTCAGGGACTCTTCCAGACTAAGAACAGATGACTAAGAAGGAATCAGCTGTTCACTCTGGCAGTCCACTGAAAATATTATGCATAACATTTAAACATTGCCAGATGCTGAAGGTCTGGTGAGTATGAATGAGGAAGAGCTGCCTTCTGAAAGTAACTCTCTCAACTCTTACTGCTATAGAGTCTATGTCCACTCATAGCAACCCTATTGGACAGAATAGACCTGCCCCTGAATCAACCTTGAATCTACCAGAACGGGCTCGATGCCACCAACCAATTCTTCATTTAAGAGTAGCTGTCATTGTCTTTGCCGACATCCGTTTAGTCTTCTCTTCTTGCCTGACTGTTGTTCTCTCTCTTCATGTAAGCTCTTGATCTCACTCCACCACCCATTTGATCTTTTGTCAATAGTGGTCATTGTGTCAGATTATTCTTGAGATGATCTCTAAATTTACTCAGGGCGTATTTTGTCTCTGTAAATTTGATTACTTTTCTTTTCTTGAACTTGAACTTGAATAGGAGCAATTGGTTTTCAAGTTCACATTTGGACACTCGCTTTGTTTTTGCTAATGATATTGAGCTTCATCATTGTTTCCGTCCACAAATGTAGACAACTTAATTACTGATTTTTCCATCTGGCAAAGAGCACATGTATATTCTTTAACTATGCTGCTGAAAAGGTATTTGCAGTAAAGAAGTCATGGGTCTTGCAAATTTCTATTGTGGATCCATGGTTCTCAACCTTCCTAATGCCACGACCCTTTAATATAGTTCCTCATGTTGTGGTAACCCCCCCCCACCATAAAATTATTTTCATTGCTAATTCATAACAGTAATTTTGCTATTGTTATGGATCAGGTGACCCCTGTGAAAAGGTGTTCGACTCCCAAAGGGGTCTCTTGTCAGTCCCCATATAGTAAACCAAAGAATTTTCCAATTAAAATGACTAATACCAGTCAATTTTAACTCGTCAGTACTAGTACATATGTATTTATGTATTCCATTTCAATTTTGAGCACTTTCAATTTTCCTCAATTCATACTTGTGCTTTTCGTGTTCTAATTAATAATTCATGTGTGAAGCCATTTTGTCTCATTTAGAATCATATCCTACCAGCATATGCAGGTTCTAGAAGCTATTTGGAACCCTGGCAGCATAGTAGTTACTAGTTGGGCTGCTAACTGTGAGGTTAGCAGTTTGAACCTACCAACAGATCCAAGGGAGAAAGATGGGGCTTTTTACTCTCATGAGAAGTTACAATCTCAGAAACTCAGTGACAGTTCTACCTGTCCTATAGGGTTGCTATGAGTTGGTATCAAATCGACTCACTAGCAGTGAGTTGTTAGGAGCTATTCACTTTTCATTTTGCTCAATGAAAAAGTGTTATTTGTAATGTTCTCTTTATTATGCATTTACTTAGTTTTAAGTTATTTGATCTATGTAGGACAGTTGGGTTATGGCAATGGTGACCTTTAGGAAAATCAGCATATTAATCTGTATTTTCTTCAAAATATCTAAGATTTAGTTTCTTTTAAATCATTTTATTGGGGGCTCGTACAATTCTTATCACAATCCATACATACATCCATTGTGTCAAGAACATATGCACATTTGTTGCCATCAGCATTCTCAAAACATTTACCTTCTACTTGAGCCCTTAATACCTGCTACTTATTTCCCCTCTCCCTCCACACTCCCCCTGCCTCATGAACCCTTCATCATTCATAAATTATTATTATTTTGTCATATATTACACTGTCCGATGTCTTCCCCCACCTTCTTCTCTGCTGTCCATCCCAGAGGGAGGAACCTATACGTAGATTCTTGTAAGCAGCTCTCCCTTTCTACCTCACATTCTCTCCACCCTCCAGGCATCACCACTCTCACCACTGATCCTGGAGGAGTCATTTGTCCTAGATTCCCTGTGTTTCCAGTTCCTATCTGTACCAGTGTACGTCCTCTGGTCTAGCCAGATTTGTAAGGTAGAATTGGGATCATGATAGTGGGGGGAGGAAGCATTTAAGAACTAGAGGAAAGTTATATGTTTCCTCATTGCTACCTTGTACCCTGACTGGCTCATCTCTACCCCACAACCCTTCAGTAAGGAACTGTCTAGTTGGCTACCAATGGACTTTGAGTCTCCACTCTGTACTCACCTACATTTACAATGATATGATTTTTTGTTCCTTGATACCTGATCCTTTCAACAGCTTGTGGTCACACAGGCTGGTGTGTTTCTTCCATGTGGACTTTGTTTCCTCTGAACTAGATGGCCAATTGTTTATCTTCGAGCCTTTAAGACCCCAGATGCTATATCTTTTTATAGCCGGGTACCATCAGCTTTCTTCACCACATTTGCTTATGCACACGTTTGTCTTCATTGATCATATCGGGGAGGTGGGCACCCATTGATATGATTTTTAGTTCTTTGATGTCTGATAACTGGTCCCTTCTACACCTCATGGTCAGACAGGCTGATGTGCTTCTTCCATGTGGGCTTTGATGCTTCTCAGCTAGATGGCCACTTGTTTATATTCAAGCCTTTAAGACCCCAGATGCTATATCTTTTGATAGCCAGGCACTGTCAGCTTTCTTCAACAAATTTGCTTATGCATACATTTTTCTTCAGCAATTGTGTCAGGAAGGTGTGCAACCTGGAATGCCAATTTAATAGAACAACGTATTCTTGCATTGAGTGAGTGCTTGAGTGGAGGTCCAATGGCCATCTGCTGCCTTAACACTAAGCCTATAAATATATATGCATAGATCTGTTTCCCCACACTCTTATATAAATACATTTACATATGTACATTCCAGTCTTTAGACCTGTATAAATACCCATTGTCACCTACTTCTTTCCTCTATTTCCTTTTACTTTCCTCTTTTCCCACTATCCACTCAGCCTTCATTTGAGTTTCAGTAATTTCTCTTGGTTACCTTGCCCATGCTGAATCCCTACCAGGCCTCTCACACCCTCCTTGCTACTGATTTTGGATCACTTATTGTTCCTCTGTCCCTGGGTTGTTCAGCACCAACTCCTTACCCCCTTACCCTATCATCCCCTTTTCCTGTGTCCCCCCGGAACCATTGGTCCCATTGTTTTCTCCTCCAGACTATTCATCCTATCTTATCTAGATAGATCTGTAGAGATAATAATATGCACCAAAACATCAAGTCATAGCAAGATAGGCGATGAGGGAGAACACAGCAATGACAACAAAAAAAGGAAACCAATTACCCATAGAAGAATAAACTAATTAAAAGGAAAAAAAAAGAAAAAAAGAAAAACCTGTAAATAGACCAAGGTCTGATTTTTTATCTCTAGACGTGCCCTTCAGTCAGGTCCAATGGGGTACTATGCTTTGGCTCCAGAGTCTGTCCTTTGTACTCCCTCAGGGGCTCCGTGCTCTGCTCCCACGGTTGCTCTGCTGCATGCTTTTAGTGGTTTGCCTCAGTGTCACAGGGGCAGTCTGGACCAGTCCTGACCCTGAGTCTCCAGTGTTGTCCCCCTTAGGGCCCTGGTCAATCAAGGGATGGTGTGTATCTAGTGGGATCTTCCATATTGTCCACTCTGTCCATTGGCTGTTCAGAGCAGGATATCGTCCTCCAGGCCTGATTGGCCAGGATGTGCTCCACTCTCTTTCTCCCCTTTCATTTCCTCCCACTTGCTCTGATCAAACATTCCCCTCTCCCTAGCTGCCACGTCAGTGCCGTCCTCTCAAGTAAATTCTTCTGTGGGGAGGAGCAGTCGTCCATGTAGCTGGTATGGGGGCTGAGCCCTCAGGTCCCCCCACTGGCTCCCCACTCCGTGCGGGCACACTGCATTTGTCTGGCACTGACTTTATATCTGGTCCCTCTTTCCCTGTGGAGACATAAACAATACCCTCCCCTTGGGTGGGTCGGTGCCCTAGTCCCCCATCACACATCTTGTTTTTTCTTTCCCCTTTCCTCCCTCCACCCCTGTTTTAGTTGGCTACTATATGTATCCCTGGATTTGGTCTGGTCCCTGCCATATTACTTGAAAAATGTTTTTTTTAAGAAAACATTTTGAAGATACATCTACATTTTAATTTTTGAAACTTCAATACTCACCTTTGAGATTTTTAAAATTCAGTTTGGATTTAATACATATATAATTCCATATTTCAATCATGTCAAGTCAAATATACACTTGCTACCACAATCAGTTTCCAAACATTCTTTTTCTACATGAACTCCTTGACATCATCTCCCTGTTACATGCCCCCCACTGTGCCCACTTTTCCCCCAAACCCCTTTATTCTACTTGCTGTCCCTATATTTTCATCAATACTGGGTTTTCTATACTGTAAATTGGAAATGAATATAGCACAGCTTCAATGGGTGACTTCCATTGATATAACCCCTCTGAGATACACTCTAATAGAAACAAATAAAAATTGAAGAAAACAATACAAACCATTATTCATAGAAGTCACTGAATTGCATATCTGATCCCTGAATCTCCAGAAGGAATGATGTATTGAAAGAAATGGAGTTATGGAACTGCATATATTCTATATTGAGAATTCAATTGGCTAGTTTTAGAAGGCAGGTTATTGGAATATGAAGAGACATGACTTTTTAAACCTAAATGAAAAGTAATGATAGAATCACCGAAGCCAGTAGAGGTTAAGATACAACATAGTCAACTTTTTGTCTTCCACGGGTTGATGACCTCTAAGCTAAAAGTAAGAGAGGGAGTGATAGCCTCGTGGTAGACTTCTCACCTGCCATACAGACGACCTGGGCACCGTCCCTGTTCAACACACCTCCAGCAAAGCTACTCTCCATCTGTAATGTGAGGAGTGGATGTTGATATGAAGTAGATCATATCAACATATATGGAGAGGAGCCGTATATGACCTCATCTGGATCCCAAGGCTGATTGCTACAAGGCAGGTATCAGACATGCCTCCACCCTCCATCCTTCTTAATCCTACTCTAACACCAACAGGTACTCCCACATCACTTACTTTCTCAGCACTCTACTTCCTGGCTGTCATAGTAATGGTCACACAGAACTCACAAACGATATTCATGATGGTGGGGTTTCTTAGGAAAGTCATCAGGTTACAATTCATGTGAGAAATGCTCAAGATGTAGTTGTTCAGCCAGGACAGTTTCTTTTCTGCCTCTCTCTGGTCCTCCACTTGTTGGTCTGGCCTCTGACCTGCTTGAGCAATGCTATAAAGCTCTTTAGGTTGCCAATAAATAGAGAAAGGGCATGCCATTGTATTATAAGTCCCAATTGTGGTACTGGCAAAGAATATTTATAGTATCATGAATTGCTAAAATGATAAATAAATCTATCTTCAAAGAATTAAGGCCACTGTGCTCCTTATAGGCAAGAGTAGCAATACTTAAGCTTATATACTTTGGACATGTTTTCAGGTAAGACCAGTTCTTAGAGAAGGACATCATGCTTAATAAGGTAGAGGACTAGTAAAAGAGAGGCAGGCCCCCAACAAGGATGGACGCCGTGGCTGCAACAATGGGCTCAGGCATAGGAACAATTTTGTAAATGGCACAGAACTGGGCAGTATTTAGTTTCCTTGTGCATAGGGTCACTATGGGTCTGAACCAACTCGATGGCACCTAACAAAAACAACAACAAAAGCAGCAACAACAATAACACCAACAAAGACTGTGGCTAGAACAGTTCTATTAAATAATTCACTGCATTGAAAGTTTCAATAGAAATTTGTGACTATGATAGACTAGGAAGAAAGGCCTGATACTTTACTTCCAGAAGTCAGCCTAGAAAAACCCATTGGACTACAAAAGTCCTGTCCTCAACCAAAAATGGGAAGGGCACAAGGCTGGGCAGCATTTCATTCTGTTCTGCACAGGTCACTATGAGTAGGCAACCACATGAAACATTAAAATGCCCCTTCTCTCCAGAAATCTGCAGGGGTGAGGGATATTTGTGTATGTGAGTGTGTGTGTGTGTGTGTGTGTGTGTGTGTGTGTGTGTGAAGGCTCATTTGTATACTTATGACTTCATTCAAGGACCATACTGGTCAACTAATTCATTTACTTACCCCTAATATTAAGGCTGGAATTTCTTGCCTTTGGTAAGTTGTGTGATGTTAGCTGGTGTGGATGATTTTGCAGGATGGACTTGCCCATCCTGAGTTCGAACTATAATGCCTTCTTCAAACCATCGAGACACCCAAGGTCAATTCCATGGGTTTGAAATCAGAAGTAGCTTTTATAGACTAGAAGCTCAAATATCATTGCCATCGAGTTGATTCCAATTCATATCAGTAGAACCTCAATTGTGCACATAGTCAAGGCAAAGGGTTACATGCAAGTACAGTATCAATAAACAAATACGGACTATATTCCAATCCTGTCTCAGGCATTAATTAGTTCTGGATAATGACCACAGAGACTCTATTTCATGGTTCTAGACTGCTTTGCAATTTGTAAAATAAATTATATTAATTATATGATTTTTTTAAAGTCTCAAGTTTTCTGTCCATTAACACATACATTTTGATTATTGCTGAGTGATAGATTGATGAGCAACATATAGTAAAGTATCATTTGTGATTCTTGTCCTCAAAAATAATCTAGATCACAGGCCAATATTGTTGGATAACAAGCATAAATCTGGAGCATGGAGAAAATACTGACATTGTTCTTGGCTTTTATTCGCTCATTTCACCACCTACCAGAAAAGACAAGATACATCTCTTTTAGCTCTCTACAGATGCACAGGTGTGCAACTGTGAATCAGGAGGAGGAAAATGCATATTTGGAGCAGCAAGTGAGAGATTCCAGCTGTGAGTACCTGGAGGGGATGAGTAGACTGGGGCTCAGGCTTCCAACAGTGAAAGCAGCATGGCTTGGTAGTGAATCCATGGTAAATCACCCCAATGCAAATAGCCCAGGGGGGCAAGGATCAGGTTGACCTCCTTTTAATTCTTACTAAGCTTGAAAAGTCTGTGCCCCCAAACTATTTCAGATGCTGCAAAGCAAAGCAACCAAAATAAACAAAAATAAGTTTTCTTGATGGTAGCAAAAAACAAAAAAGGAGCAGCAGGATGCACTCATTGGCTATTTGAGATGCAAATTAAAACAACCATGAGATACCTCTTTCCCCAGAATTAATAGAAAACATTTTAAAATTAAAAAACAATTCAAAACCTATAACAAAAGTTGCTTACAAGCATGAGGAGAAACTGGATTTCTCCTACACACCAGTGGGACTGTAAAACAGTATCAAACTGTGGCAATCAGTATGATACTTTCTCCAAAACTTGGGACTAGCAATACTGTATGATCCAGAAATTCCTCTACTTCGTATATATAATAGAGAAGTAAAGAGCCACAACATGAATACATATATATCCACGTATGTTCATCACAGCACTGTTAATGGTGCCAAAAAGATGTTGTTGACTTCCTTCAGTTGAAGGTATGCTGAAAATGTTCTTCCTTTTTGTTTTCCAACTCAAGGTTTTGATTTAGAATGCTGTCTTCTAGTGCTTTGCTTTCAAATTCTGTTTAGCTCTTTGACTTCATCACCTCTTCCATTGGCCTTACCTACTCTATGATTGAGAGCAAGTTTCAGAGGCTCCTCTAACATCCACTTCGATGTTTTCTTTCTTTCCTTTTTTTATAATGACTCTTTGGGTATATTCTAGCTTTTATTTTTTATTCTCATGCTCTTGTTTTAATTTTCTTCAGCTTCAACCTGAACTTACATATGAGCAATTAATGGTCTTTTCCACAGTCAGCCAATGGCCTGGTTTAGATGCTGATATTGAGCTTGTTCATCATCTCTTTCCACAGATCTAGTTCATTTGATTTTTTTATATTACTTTTGAAGAAGTTCATGTTTACACTTTGTTTTAATTGTTGAAAAAAGACATTAGCAATGAAGAAGCTGTTGCCTTGCAAAATATTATCATGTGATCTCCAGCTTTTCCAACGATTATCCCTTCCCCTCTGTTTCCAACTTTTTTATTCTGATCACCAGTAATTATCAATGCATCTTGATTGCATATTTAATCAATTAACCAATCTTGATTGCATGTTTAGGTTGCAGATTTTGGCAGAATTCTTTCATTTCTTCATCACTAGCTTTAGTGCTTAATGCTCAATGCATACGCACTTATCCTTGAAGGGGGATTGCTATTATCCTGTCACAGTGTCATACTTCAAAACAGATCTTGAAATATCCTTTTGGATGATGAATTCATGCCATTTCTCTAGACTCTGTAATTCCCAGGTTACTAAATGGCAATGGAAGTAGACCTATCTGACTGCTTGTGGCTTCCTTATTGCCAAGAGGCAAAGGTCACACAAGCTTCCTTGGTCCATCCTCCTTTACTTATTCTGACACCAACTGTTCCACCCACGCCACTGCCACTGCCACTCTCCATCTGTGTCGGGTTCAGTAGTTTGTTGTGATGACCACACAGAACTCACAGACCAAACTCACAGTTAAGGGGCTTTATTAGAGACGTTAATACATTACCACAAGTGAGGATCAGCAAAGAGTAAGGATACAGTCATTGGTCTCCCTAGCCAGCAGCTCCATTTTACTCTCAACCTCAGTCTGATAGCAACAAGTTCCCTTGTCCTTTGACTCTATGTGCCAGGAAGTCAGCCATCTATAGCTTTGCCTCATAGTTTCATAATTTGGGGCAGAGGGTAGAACCTGATGCATAGTCTCTGCAATGCTCTTCAGAGTCTTCGTGCCAGAGTCTCCAGTGCATCTGGTCTGCGGGCCTCCTCCACTGCAGACAGAGATCTTGAATGCGCTGCTCCAAGTGGTTCTGTGATATTTCTTCTTGTCCAAGATAACTCAGATACTTAGGAATGGCTCTTATTGATGTGTGGTTTATCTCTAGCCAACAATACCCCCAAGGAAAATGAAGGAAGTTGACTTAAGTCCTCGCATCTACTAAAGTCTTCTTAAAAACGCCCCCAAGGGAGCAAAGGGTATAACTTTGTTTGCATCCTCTACCAAGGTCAGGACTGAAACCCACTTAATCCTGTAACAGAACTCCCTCCAAAACATGATATTATATCATATAAGGAATTATGGCTAGAAAACCATATTAATTGATTATATCTCACCCCACACAATAAATTTTGTGATTGCCTGATTCAAAACAACCAATACCAGTTTCCATTGCAGCTCACTAATGCAGAGGATATCAATCTTTATGCCTTCCATTTCATTTTTGATGACTTCCAGTTTTCCTAGATTCATACTTTGTACATTCCAGGATCCAATTATCAGTAGAAATTAATAACTCTTTCTTCTCATTTTGAGGCATGCTCCATCAGCAAATGAATGTCATGGCAGCTTTACTCTGGAAGGTTTCACTCCATCCATGTTCTTATAGTCAACTCTACTTTGAGAAGGCAACTCTCCATCAGTCATGTTTTGAGTCCTTTCTGACCTGCACTATATCTGACAATATTCTGCCAATATTCCTGAGCTTTTTGGTATAATGTTCCAATACTATCTAATAGGTTTTTTGTGGTTAATTCCTCTAAGTAGACATCCTGTTCCTTTTTGTGTGTGTGTTTTTTTCATATACCAGAAGATCTACAGAAACCTGTTGGCTTTTGTTGACCTTGCTGGTATTTGAAATATCAGTGGCATTGCTTCTAGCATCACAGCAACACAAAAGCCACCATGGTGCGATAAACTATCATTACCCTTACCCACTGTGATAGCTAGGTTTTATGTCACCTTGTGTGGGCCAGGATTCTTCCATGATTTGATCTAGCATGATGTGGTCAACTCCATGACAGGTTCTTCTGTGAAGCAGCCATGCAGTTGTGGAGAGAATAGACTTTGGGAATCTGGCCATTGCCTTGTTATGATGGAGGGAGCTTTCATTCAGGGTATGGCTTACTCCTAGTGTAATTTGAAAACTAGCTGACATATACTGCTGGATTTGTATCCTGCATCTGATTCCTTGACTCCCTGTTTTGTCGTCTGCTGATTCCAGACTGTCGACCTGGGATTCATTGGGCCGATCACAGACTCATTCAGTTTGGTAACCCCCAGCCTGTGGTTTTCAGGCTTCCTCTTCTTGTTACCTGTTCATCAGCCTCTGTAGCTGTAGGAGTCAAGAGAAGCCTTCAGGTTACATCTGACCACAGACTTGAAAGAGACTTACAATGACCTCAACCATTTATTGACATAAATCTCTTTCTGTGTACACACAGGCCCAAGCATCACTGGTTTTACTTCTCTAGAGAAGGCAGCCTGACATGTGTGCCAACACATCAGGATTTCACTGAGGATATTTGTTTACGTGTCTTTACATTTGCTGTAAATATATCCAGGAGAGTGTGGTGGAGCATACCGAGGAGAAAGTTAATAGAACTGCTCAGACATAACCAAACCCTTTGAGGGAACCAGTTGATGGGTCCGGTCAATCAGGACCATAGTCTCAGAGGCACCCATGTCAACTGACATAACAGTTCACAAAGACAATACTCTGTATCCTAATTTGGGTAACTACTCGGGCCTTTGAAGCTTGGAGGAAGCCATCTCAGGTGCAAAGAGTCATGAAAATCAAACAGTACATGGAATCAATTAGCTCAATGGATTTATGGACCACATAAACTTCTGTCGCCACAACACAGAGACCAGACAGGTAAAAAAAGAGGTAATCATTGCTTCTGGGCGAAACTATTATAACATTTTTCTTCTGAAGGCTTCTCTATATGCCAAAGAAGCCTGATAAGGCCCTTTTCTCATAGTGGAATAAGGCTAGATGCAGGAAAAGAAAATAATTCGAAGAGGTAATGAGCAAAGTCAAGTTTTGATACAGGTGTGTGCCATTTCTTAGGATTCAAATCAGAGTTTCCAGCTGATTCATTCTGATTCATCCTCCTGCTGAGGATATGCATTTCTTCCCAAGGTTTACTGAACTAAAATCTATGCTTTGTCAAGATCCTTTGATTTGTAGGGATCTTATTAAAATGTAGATCTTGATCCAGTGTGCCTGGGGTAGAAAGGCAAATTCTCAGCAAGAGGACCAACAGGAATGAATCCGATGGAAGCCCTGATTTAAAGAATTTGTACCATGTTCTCTTATTGGAGATGATTGAGACTTGCTTTGTTCTTAACATCTATGTTGAAAAAGCTGCATCAACCTAAAGACATGCCCTCATACAGAAAATAGTAGTATCCATTGTCATTGAGAAGGTGTTGACTCATCGTGACCCTATAAGCAACAGGAAAAACATTGCCTACGCCATCTTCCTCACTTGTGTGTTTGAGTCTTTTGTTCCAGATATTGTGTCAATCCACCTCATTGATGGTTTCATTGTCGTTGGGCCTCTATTTCACCAAACTTGATCATCTGTCCATAGTAAGCAAATGGAAGTATCTCCGACCTAGCTTCTACGGACCATTTTGGTTTCTTCAAGGCCTGATTGGTTTCTTTCTGGCAGCTGTGGTATATTCAGTATTCTGACCAACGGGGCCGTTCAAATGCCTTCATTCTTCCTCAGCAAGGGAAGTGTAGAAGACCTCAGTAAGCATCGTGGTGTGGCTCCATGATGTTCTTTGAGAGAGTTACGTCATTTTATCTGATCTACCCTTACCTTTCACCTAAGTATTTTTGAGGTCCTATAGAAGCATAAAGCCCTCATTGATTTCAGAGTGAGGGTGCTTCGGAAGGTACTATTGGGGTGCCACTGCTCTTCTCGAAACCAGATCAACCATCTAGCTTTATTAGATAGGAATATTTCCTCTCATTCAGTCAATTCAGATAGTCACACACCCTGTGCTCTGCGGAGCAGGAATTGAACCCCACCTGCCAAAGAGTGGGCTTGACTCATCCCAACCTACAACACGAAGGTTACTTATGTTTCCAACACCAGTTAAAAGCCTCGAGAAAAGAAGAGAATGATTATTATTGCATTTCTCTCTGCTTGGGCTAGAGATAATGAGGCTGCTCCTGCTGCCCTCTCACATGCATAATGCCTATTGATGTCACAGAGAGCCTCATGGTGTGTAAGAGCCGTTAGATCACATGTATCATCTTGAAAATAATAAGGACAAAGGGACGCCTCTTTAAAAAAAAAACATGGCAAAGTGAGCCTCTATGGTTCCCGGCCTCTCTAGATGGTCCCAATTAAAAGAAATAATTTTCCTAGAGTAGAGTTGCTGCCACTGTTTCAAGGTGAGCTTTTCATGAGGAAAGCATTGAGCAGCAGTTCCTGAGACGGTTTTAGGTTTCCAAAATCACTTCTCCTGGGAGACATGATTAAGAAGTGTTAGCAGCCCTCTCAGAGATTCATCAAAAAGCACGTGCATTCTCTGTAATGGAGGGGAAGTGAGGAAAGTAAAAAAGAAGAAAGCAAAAAGAAAACTTCTTTCTCATTTGGAGGATGTGACTGCTTCTTTGGGAAATTACTTAACTCCTTTGGGCTTTTTGTTCGCTCTGGTAATGTGGGCTCTGGTGTACGTCAGGGTTTCCCAAATTTATCTCGTTACTGGTGTAACTCAGGGGAACTTGTTAGAAGGAATAGAGCTCCATTGTATCCTCTCTAGGAGATGCCGAGTCGGTAGGTCAGGGATGAGTCTGGGAATCTGCATTTTAACAAAGCAATTTTAATAATGGCACCAAGTCAGTGCCTAGTTTTCTAAACATTACGATTATTCTGTCTTCTTTTTATGTGTTAGACTATGCACTGGCCCAGGCAAGTTACTGATGGAGCGCGGTTGGAGGGGCCTTACCTGGGATGGTCACAGAGAGACACATTTTGAGGTTTTTTCTGAAGAAGTCTAGTCTGGCAGGAGGACATAATATCAAATATTATCGTCACGGACAGCAGAAATGAGTTGAGCAAGGCAATTAGCTGCTCTTAGGCACCATTGTGTTGATTCTGACCCATAACAACAGGAGGAAACACTGCAGGCCCTGCCCTGCAACCTCCTCATAAGACAGTGGAACGGCCCCAATAGTAAACAGAGATAGAAGTGTCGGCCATTCATATTTAGGTAGATAGGTGTTTCAGTTCAAAGGAATCTTCCAATAGCTTGCGCATCATTGAGATTAGGAATCTCGAGCATTGGAGGCATTGTGGAAGCATCGAGATTCTACAGTTGCTTGAAAGGACACCCTAAAGTTATTCTTGGTTATTCTGACACACTGATCTGATATCCCACTGACATCCCTCACAAGCAGTGTCTTCAGTACTGCTAACATGCATATGGAACCCACCTGCTCCTCTGAGCTTTCGGGCCGAGATACCAAGCCACCAATTGCCCTGCTGTCAAATCTGACTCACGATGAGCCCATGCAGGTCAGAGTAGGACTGCACTTCAGAGGTTTTAAATGACAAATATTTTGGAAGTGGATCACCAAGGTTTTATTGTTTCTTTTCCCAGAATCCCTGGAGATGGATTCAAATGGGCAGTCAGCTACTACCTGGTATGTTTGTACCATCCAGAGACTTCAGAATATCCCAAGGTCTCTGTCTTTTATGAACAAGTGCAGTAGCTTCCTAACTCGTCTCCTTGACTCACAGCTAGCTTGCTTGCCATGAAACTAGAAGAGCCGTGGTCAGATTCTGATTTCCATCTGGCCTAAGCATGGTATTTTCAATCATCTCAACTGTGTGTCATTTGTACTGTGGTGACTTGTTGCTGTGTTGCTGGAAGATGATGTGTCAGGGGTATTTCAACAGGGTTACTGAAAGCTAACAGGTTTCAGCAGAGCTCCCAGACTGCAAAGATGGAAGAGGCTATCCACTTAGGAGGAATCAGCTGCTGCAAACTTTAGGCACAGTTTAAAGCATTGTCAGATAGTGAAGCCATAATGGCTGGGTGCAGAACATTGTCAGGGAGAGAGAGTCAGAAGAGGAGACCCTCCTGTCAGAAGGCACTCAAACTATGACCAAAGAAGGGCTGCATTATCAAAGTAGATTCGTCTCTAGTAATGTGAATGGAGTAATGTCTGTGAGGGTAAAACCTCTGGGACATTCGTTTCCTGATGGGGAACCAATCAAAATGAGAAGAAACAGCTATAAAATCCATTAGTCATTGGAACTTAGAATGTATGAAGTATGAGTCTAGGAAAATTGTATGTCATACAAATTTTAAGTGGAACTTGTAACTATTAATATCCTAGTGATAACTTTTATTGTACCAACCTGGCTGATAAACACATGTGGGGTTAGTTGAGGGTGGAGAAATAAATGACTTGGTGAGCCTCACCTTTCGAGTTCTCGAGTCTCTTGCGTTGTGATGGTCGAACCAGGGTGCAGGTGCCTTATCCGGTTTTCTGCTTCAGCCGGCAAGGCTCACTTCCTGCAGGACATCCCTGAAGAGAAACCACATGGACCTACCCAGAGCAGCCCTAGGTGCTGGAGCAGCTGTGTGGAGACCTCTGTCAGTGCTGAGATGCTTACATGTTCAATGATTCAGTTTTCCTCCTGCAGTCAGTGTCATAGTGTGTGTTTTGTGAGATGGAGGAAGGTTTTGTGGGCTGGTGTCGGGCATATGGGTTAATGTTGTGGGCTGGGCAGCACTGGGTTTGGATGTTTTCTTGATGTGCACATAAACTCTTATACATGAGTTTCTGTGGATTTGTTTCTCTAATGTACACAGACTAACACACCTAAGCATTAGTGAGATGAAATGGACTGGCATTTGCCATTCTGAATCAGAAAATCAAATGGTTTTCCATTCCAGGAGTGGCACAGTCAAGAAAATTGGCATTGCATCCATTGTCACAAAGGACATTTAAAGAACTATCATGAAGTACAATTCTGTTTGTGATATAATTAGATCTATCCACCTTCCAGGAAATCCAATAAATACAGCTATTATTCCAATATACACACTAGCCACAAGAGCCTATAATGAAGAAACTGAAGAATTTTTACTAATCTCTTCAGTATGAAATTCATCAGACATGCAATCAAGGTGTGTTGATAATTATTAGCAACTGAAATATAAAAATTGGAAACAAAAAGGACAAAATCATATTTGGAAAATATGATCTTGGTGATATAAATGAAGCTGGAGATCACATGATACAATTTTATAAGATCAATGGCTTGTTTATTGCAAATACTTTTTTTCAACAACCTAAAGGTGACTGTAAGCATGATGTTTCCAGATGGAATGCACAGAAATCTAATTGACTATGTATGTGGGAAGAGAGGATGGAGAAACACAAGCTATGGGTTGACTATGGAACAGATCACCAATGCTCATATGAAACTCAGAATGAAGCTGAAAAAACAAAACAAAAACAAGTCCACCATCTTGAGTGTATCTCATGTGAATTTCAAGAATATCTCAAAAACAGATATACAGCCGTGGCAGGACATTAAGAAGAAAGCAAAAGGTCATTAAAGAGAGGAAAGGATCAAAGTGGAAGAGAATCTGACACTCCTCTTAATTGTAGAACAGCTATGGCAAGTGGAAGACATGATGGATTCAAAGAGGTGAACAGAAAATTTCACAGGGCAGTTTGAGAAGACAGTAAAAGATAACAAAATGTGCAAAGACTTGGAAAACTCAAAAGGAAGTACAGGCTCTGCATATTGTAAAGAAAAAATTCAAGCCTTGAGTTGCAATATTCAAAGATTCTATGTGAAAAATATTGAGTGATGCAGGAAATGTCCAAAGAAAATGGAAAGAATACACAGTCTCTGTATCAAAAAGAACTAGTTGACATTCCACCATTTCACAAGCTGTTTGTTGATGTCAGCTACCATCAAGTCAGTTACGACCCATAGCAACCCTCTGCGCAACCGAATAAAACACCTAGTCCTGTCCTCTCCTCGCAGTTGTTCCATGCCTGCGCTCATTGCTGCACCCACTGATTCAACCCACCTCACTCAGGGCTGTCCTCTTCTTCAGTGCCCCTCACTTTGCCAAGCTTGGGATCTCCTCCAGAGAGTGCTCTCTCCTAATAACATGTCCGAAGTTTGTAAGATGAAGTCTTGCCATCCTTGCCTCTAAGGTGTATTTTGACTTTTCTTCTTCCAAGAAATATTTATATGTTATCTCAGGAGGTACTATATTATAAGGAAATATCAGTACTGAAGGCAGAATTTCAAGCTGCACTGAACTAAAAATAAGGCCTTATCTAAAAATAAGGCTCAACGAATTGATGAAATATCAATATAAGTAGTTCAACAAGCTGATTAAGTGCTAGAAAAAAAATCACTTGTCTGGGCCAGGAATTCAGAAGACAACTACTTGGCCAACTGACTGGAAGGGATTCATATATGTACCTATTCCAAATAAGCATGATCCAACAGAATGCTCAAATTAACGAACAATATTTTTAATATCACAAATAAAAATTTGCCGAAGTTCTTCCCAAAGTGACTGCAGCTGTACATTGATAGGCAGCTGGCAGAGGTTCGGGGCAGATTCAGAAGAGGACAAGAAATAAGGCATATCATTGCTGGTATCACCTGGATCTTGGCGGAAGGAAAGCACACCTGAAAGATGTTTACTTGTATTTTATTGCCGATGCTAAGGCATTGGACTGTGTGAATCACGACAAACTACGACTAACCTTGAGAAGAATAGGAATCCATAGCAATTCATTGTGTTCTTTCAGAACCTGCCCAAAGATTAAGAGGCAATTGTGAGGAACAGAACAAGGTAATACTCAATTTTTTAAATCAGAAAAGGTGTGCATCAGGGTTGTACCTTCTCATCCTACTAATTTAATCTGTACACTCAACAAATACTCAGGGAATCTGGTTTATATGGAGAAGAATGTGTCATCAGAAATGGAGGATGGATTATTAACAACCTATGATATGTAGCTAATACAGCCTTGTTTGCTGATAGTGAAGAAGACACGAAGCACTTGCTGATGAAGATCAAGGATTGGAGTCTTCAGTATAGATTCCAAGTCAATGTAAAGAAGGTCAAAGTCTTTACAACTAGACCATGAGGTAGCATCATGATAAATAGAGAAAAGTTTGGAGTTGCCAATGGTTTCATGTTACTTGGCTCACAGTCAATGCTCATGGAAGTAACAATCAAGAGATCAAGCAGCACATTGTACTAGGTAAATCTGCTGTATAAGACTTCTTAAAAAAAGTTTTATTAGGGCCTCATACAACTCTTATCACAATCCATATATATACATACATCAATTGTATAAAGCACATCCATACATTCCCTGCCCCAATCATTCTCAAAGCATTTGCTCTCCACTTAAGCCCTTTGCATCAGGTCCTCTTTTTTTCCCCTCCCTCCCTGCTCCCCCCTCCCTCATGTGCCCTTGGTAATTTATACATCGTTATTTTGTCATATCTTGCCCTATCCGGAGTCTCTCTTCCCACCTCTTCTCTGCCGTCCCTCTCCCAGGGAGGAGGTCACATGTGGATCCTTGTAATCAGTTCCCCTTTTCCAACCCACTCACCCTACACTCTCCCAGCATCTCCCCTCACACCCTTGGTCCTGAAGGTATCATCCACCCTGGATTCCCTGTGCCTCTAGCCCTCATATGTACCAGTGTACACCCTCTGCCCTATCCAGCCCTGCAAGGTAGAATTCGGATCATGGTAGTTGGGGGGAGGAAGCATCCAGGATCTGGGGGGAAAGCTGTGTTCTTCATCGGTACTACCTCGCACCCTGACTGACCCATCTCCTCTCCTAAACCCCTCTATGAAGGGATCTCCATTGGCCGACACTTGGACCTTGGGTCTCCACTCTGCACTTCCCCCTTCATTCAATATGGTATATATACATATATATATATACACACATACATACAAATGGGTGCATAAGCAAATGTGGCGAAGAAAGAGGATGGTGCCCGGCTATCAAAAGAGATAGCATCTGGGGTCCTAAAGGCTTGAAGGTGAACAAGCGGCCATCTAGCTCAGAAGCAAAAAAGCCCACATGGAAGAAGCACACCAGCCGGTGCAATCACGAGGTGCCCAAGGGACCAGGTATAAGGTATAAGACTTCTTAAAAGCAAGACGGTTGCGTTAAGGACTAAGGGTGCCTGACAGAAGCCATGGTATTTCAATGGTCTCATTTGCCTGTGAGAGTCGGAAGACTGGATACGAAAGATCAAATATGAATCAATTAATTTGAAATATGGTTCTGTTGAGTATTTTGAATAAACCATCTACTGCCAAAAGAACAAATAAATTTACCTTAGAAGAAATACAGCCAGGATGCTCCCTACAGGTAAGCACTGCGAGCCTTTGTCTCCTGTATTTTGGAGATGTTAGGGACACCAGTCCTTGGAGAAGGACGTGCTTGGTAAAGTAGAGGGTCCGTGAAAAAGAGGAAGACCATCAAAAGGAATCGATACAGTGGCTGCACCTGTCGATTCGAACATACAAAAAATGTTGAGGCTTGCTGAGGACTGGGTCATGCTTCATTC
This sequence comes from Tenrec ecaudatus, assembly GCF_050624435.1. Lineage (NCBI taxonomy): Eukaryota > Metazoa > Chordata > Mammalia > Afrosoricida > Tenrecidae > Tenrec > Tenrec ecaudatus. The sequence continues at coordinate 195,477,674 of NC_134532.1, read as the reverse complement.
TGTTGTCTACAGGGTCATTATTAATTGAAACAGCATCTGGCATCTAACAACCACAACAGCAATATATGCATGTGAAAGCTGCATAACACAAAAAAGGAAACCACAGAAGAGTTGATGGATTTGAATTAGGGCATTGACCAAGACTATTTAAAGTGGCATGAACTGCCAGAAGAAACACTTACTCTGCCTTGAAAGAAGTATAGACAAAATGCTCCTCAGAAGTGAACATGGCAAAAATTTCCTCTTGTACCTTGGGCATGTTTTGAGGAGGGATTCAATCCCTGGAAAAAGACCACATGTGAGGTAAACAAGAAGGTCACAGAAGAAGAGAGAGATCCTGAAAGTTAGGGATCATCACAGGGGCTACAAGAGACCGTCAATCTTGACAATACTTGAGAGAATGGTGCAGGGCTGGGTCATGTTGTGTTCTGCTGGACATAGGGTCGCTATGACTTGGAACAGATTTGATGCATTTAATAACAACAGCAACAGCAGCAATAAAGCAATAAGAATTTGTTGGAGCAAAAACCATACTATATCACTCTTCTGCTTTAACTTTTATCTCAATCTCTTCAACGTTGTCTTTGGTTGTAGGCTACAGTAAAAGGACCCTTTTAGTCCCATGGAGACACAGAGATACGAATGAAAACACAGGGAATCCAGCGGATGATCCCTTCAGGACCGGGGGTGTGAGTGGCGATGCTGGGATGGTAGAGGGAGAGTGGGTTGGAAAGAGGGAACCGATTATAAGGATCTACATGTGACCTCCTCCCTGGGGGATGGACAACAGAAAAGTGGGTGAAGGGAGACTTCGGACAGGGCAAGATATGACAAAATAATGATTTATAAATTATCAAGGGCTCATAGGGAGGGGGAAACAGGGAGTGAGGGGAAATATGAGGAGCTGATGCTAAGGGCTTAAGTGGAGAGCAAATGTTTTGAGACTGATGAGGGCAATGAATGTACAGAAGTGCTTTACACAATTGATGTGTGTATGGATTGTGATAAGGGTTGCATGAGCCCCCAATAAAACTATTAAAAAAATGTTGTCCTTCCAAGCTTATTCAGTGAGGATGTCACACCATGACTGTCACTGAATTCAAAAGAACAAGGTTCTTCTCAATTTCCACTGGCTGCTGCATTGCCTTGGCTGGCTCATAATTAATGGCAACTTCTGCATATGCAAAGTCTTCATCTTTCTCACTCCATCAAATGAACTCGGGAATCTAATTATGTGCATGGCTTTTCATAAGTGTAGTTGATTTGTTTGGAGAACTTTCTCAGTCAATTATTTATGGTTACTTTTTCTTTCCCAAAGTGCTTTTATTCACTAAATGCTGACTTCCTACTATAGGGCAATTATGCAGGGGCCTGGAGAAAGTTGCTTTGGGAAGAAGACATGTGTGAAGCAGTGTGGCATGTAAAATGAACTTTAGTTCCTTGGTCACTGACTCTTAAGGAGTAACCTCTAAGCCTTAGAGATGTCCCAATAATTGAGCTGCCTTTGACAATACCCCCTACACACATGTAAGGGTTTATGGTGATGTGACTGAAGTGGAAGTGAAGTGCCTAGGCCAGAAAGATCACTGAATGGTGTGAAGAACAAAGGCATGATGCAATCAATCACACCTACACACGGAGGTAGTAGGTGAACGGGAACTTTCTAAGGGCTTCCCAGTTGGTGGCAAATATTGCTGTGCATGGGAAGATAGGTTATCATTTGGGATATAAAAATTTGGCTTTGGGTACCTCACATATCTCTCTTTATGTGGCTCTTCATTATGTTGGTTTTTGTTATAATAGAATAATAAATGTTGGGTATTCTCTGAGGTCTATGAGTCATACTATTGAATTTTCCAAGCAAAAGGAATAATGGTAACCAATATATCAGATATGAGAGTAGCCTGGGGATCCCTGAACTTACAACTGGTATCCTGAGACAGTAGAATTGCTGTTGTTAGATGAAGTTGAGTCTGTTCCAACTAACAGTGACTACATGTGCAAGTGAACAAACTACCAGATCTATGCCTTACTCACAATTGCTCCAATCCTTGAACCTATTGTTGCAGATTTGGTGTCAATCACACATGCGCGCCTCTCCCTTTTTTGCAAGCCATCTACTTTACCAAGCATGACATTCTTCAATAGGAATTAATCCCTCCTGATAACATGCCCAAAACACAGAAGTCTCATCATCCTCGCTTTTAAGGAGCATTCCAACTATGTATCTTACAAGACAGATTTGTTTTTATGACAATACAGAACATATTTAACCTTCTTGGTCAATACCATGACTTAAAGGGAATAGACCCCAAATCCACTGCTGTAGAATTGATTCCAACTCATTGTGACCCTAGGACAGAACAGAATTGCTACTTTGGGTCTCTGAGACTGTGAATATTTATGGGAATTGAAAAATGAGGAACTTTTTCCCATGAATCATTTTTTGGATTTTACCATCCTACATTTCTATTAACAGCCCAATAAATAGCCAACATTGAGACCAGAGCTCCTTCCAAGGGAGTAGAAGGAATCCCGATTTTGTAGGCAGCAGTTTAGAAGGAAATGTTTCCTTGACAACTCCAAACACACAGCTGATGTTTGCGGTCTTGAGCCACCATGGTAGTCTGGAGGACTGTGCCTGTCTGATGTTGTTGCAGGTGGACAGGGTCAGAGGAAGTATTACATGAGAGGCAGCTGTCAGAATGGAATTGGGATTGAGTGAAACATACTTGAGAAATTGCTTTCATTGAAATATAAATGTGCACTGGGGCAAAACACTAAGAATGTATCACAGAGCAACAAGGGGAGCAAAGCAATGAAGTACATGGGGAATACAGAAAATAGACTTTGGAGTCAGGGCATGGCACCCCATGGGACTTGACCAGAAAACACTCGGAAAACTCAACAAACAGACCTGGAACTATTTACTGTATACACACGCTTCTTTCTTCTTCTTTTTTGAGGGTCATTTTTTCGTTGTTTTGTTTTCTTTTGCTTTGCCTTGTTTTTGTGGTTATTATTGTCTCTGCATGTCTGTCTAGATAAGGTAGGCAGGATAAACAATCCGGAGGAGAAAACAACAGCACCAACAGTTCTGGGTGACATGGGAGAGAGGGAGGCAAGGGAAAGGAACAGGGATGTCAACAAACCCAGGGACAAAGGAACAACAAGTGATCTAAACTCCATGATGAGAGGATGTAGGATGTCTGGTGGGGCTTGATCGAGGACAATGTAGGGAAGGAATTACAGAAACCTGAATAAAGGTCAAACATAATAGTGGGACAAGAGGAAAGTAAAAGGAAACAACGGAAAGAACTAGGAGGCAAAGGACATTTATAGAGGTCTTAATAAGGCATTTAAATATATTTATAAGTAAAAATGTAAATATATTTATATATAAAAACAGGGGAATAGATCTATGTACATATATTTATATGTTAAGAATTAAGGTAGCACACAGACACTGGGCCTCTACTCAAGTACTCTCTCAAAGCAAGAACACTTTTTCAATAACCCGTCATTCTGTGATGCTCAGCTTCCCTAAACAATTGCTGAAGACAAAATGGGTCCATAAAAAAATGTGGTGAAGAAAGCTGATGTTACCTGACTATCAGAAGATCTAATGTCTGGGGTCTTAAAAGCTTGAAGATAAACAAGCAACTATCTAGCTGAAAAGCAAGCAAGCCCACATGTTCTTCTGCCATTCATTAGACCTTCAGTATCTAAGAATGTTATGTATAGAAACTAAGCATAAGGTTGTCAGTGGCCCCTTCCTCCGATGTTCTGTTCTTTGTTGGGAAGCTTTTGTGAAACCTTTTCACTTTGGATGAGCCTACTGGCATTTGAAGTACCGGTTACATAGCTTCCAATGTCACAGCAACACACAAGACACCAGAGTGTTGTTGACTTTACCTTCAAATGATAAAGAAAATGTTAAGCATCCTCACATTTAGATCACTACTATCTTGATACAAGAGATCATCATTTTTCTTCTGGACTATTGAAGTAGTCTTGCGAAGGAATCACTGATCTAATCCTGGCCTCCTTTTCCTCCATAGTTTACTGTCAATGTAATAGCTAGAATGATACTTTTGAATGTAAATGACAAATTACATGATTTCATCCTTCTATGTAAAACTACAATGGCTTCCCACATGACTCAGAATGAACGCCAGTGTCCTGATGATACACACTGAGAAATGTAATGCCGTTGTATCGACACAGTGTACAGAATACACTCTGTGATCTCATCTGGTGAACTTCCCCACACATTCTGCTTCAGCCCTACTAATCTCATCCTTCTTTCAAAAGGACAGCCGTGCTCCTTCCTTAGCGCCTTGCGATGCCCATTCCCTTTGCTTGGACTGCCCCAACATAGTAATCCATACATCCATATAGTTTCCTACTTTACTGCAACTTCTTCATAAGCAGCCCGTGATTATCCTGTGTCCTCTGAGAAAATATATCAAGCTGATCTCTTTGATTTTTAAAGCAAGCTACCACAATTTCCTGAGCTGATCTGTCAACCTTGAATTGGAGTAAAGTTGTGTATGTATGAACTGGAAACAAAATAGCAATACTCTTTTTACTTACTCTTATAAATGCTAATTATTATGGTCCCCCTTTTATAGGTGAGAAAATTGAGGAGCATAGCTATGCAAGTACTTAATTAAGGACACATAGCTAGGAGGTGGCTGAGTCAAGATTTACACTAAAGTTCGTAATAGAAACCACTATTCTTTGTTTCTACTTTTAGAGCCTGAATTTAATATTTGTTCCTGAGTTTAAACTCTTAGATTTTAGGGGAAAATACACTATCTATTGACCTATTTTGATATTATATGAATCAAGGAGCTTAGTTGCACACAAAAGGAACTTACTAAGATACATGTTCTGGATGGAGATTTATACCTATAATCATAGGTTCCATAGCTAGCACAATGCCCCAATTATATCTTGGAATAAGACAACCTCCTAGGTACCATTACTAGGCTCTCTCTCTTCCTAGCTGCCAGTACCAGTTTTCAGTTGCTGAACATTATAACTAGAACCAAAATTAGCCCTGATACCTTGGCGTGTGGACCTGGAGGAAAAGTCCCTGCTTTGAATTCTTGCTTTGAATTTTAAGGTCTTCAGTGGTGTATCTGATGGCTATAGTTCAGATATATGCTTACACTCTGGGCTCAAGGGAGACTGAAAAATTGACAACGATGCCATTTTCAATTTCTATTGGTTTCAATTCACATTTTTTCCTTATAGCTTCCCTGTAAGAGGTCTCGCTGCATTATCATATGGAATTAGGATTTCAGAAGACAAAAGAAAGATTTAATTGCAGGGAAGAGACTTATTCCCAGTAAAGAGAATGACATATGTCTATGAAACTCTGTATATTAGCAGAAATGTGTCTAAATTATAAGTAGTCACTGAAAATCATTGCTGCCACATGAGCATTAGTAGTAAAGACTTCCAAGCTCTATGTGATCAGGTCTCTTCTTTGGTAAGTATTGATTGGGTAATGATAAGCTATTGATGATCATATGTATGTACTAATTTGCAGAAGAACATTCTCAGAGCGAGAGCCTTCTTTTTATCTTTTGACTTATTTCTTCTTCTGTGAATTAGTCGATGGAAATGTAACATTATGAATTGGTTTTATTTTATCCTCTTGACAAGCTGGCCTCATTGTACTCTAATTCAGGAACAGTCTGGTTTGAAAAATCCCAACTTAATGGATTGGAGAACAGGAGAGGACAAAGAGGAGGGAAAGAGGTAGTAGTTGTGAGAGGAGGCGAGGAGGACGAAAAATCTGTCTTTCCAAAAGGAAGCCATTCCATTCCCATGACCTTCTGAAGTTTCAATTGTAGCCATTGTTGTTATTGTTGTCAGGTGTCCTTGAGCTGACTCAAACTAATAGTAATCTAATGAGAGAGAGTAGACCTGCCCCGTATGGTTTTGTCAATGGCCATCTTTAAAGAAGCAGATTGACGGGTCTTTTTATCCAGAGATGTCTCTGTCTTGTGCTTGGGAGGTGGCAGGGGATGGGGGTGAGGTATGGGGTGGTGGCGCATAGAGGTGGTTAGAATCTCTATCCATTCAGTTAACAGCCAGGCACTTAACCATTGTGCAACCAGAGCTTCTTAAGATGCAATAAGTGGCCTGGTCTGCAACGGAATTCAATTCTCAAATGTGTTTTATTTGGTTTGCATAAACATGTTCAAATCTGAAGATTTCTCAAAGAATAGCTGTTATGCCACTTTTGAAAAATCAGAACTCTCTTCATTAGAACGACATGCTGTGTGACACTGATTGTTTGACGCCAGTGAGCGTCTCCGTTTTAGCGGGTGCTGTAATCCTCACTACTCCGCGTTTTCCTCCATAATTTCAGTGGCGTGCTAGACATTCCATGTCATCTCGCTTACACTGGTGTTCATCTTATAACTGAGAAATAATGGCCTACCTATGTTTCCACTGGTTGGGAGATGAAGGCTAGACTGAGTGAGTTCCAAATAAAAAAGTCTCCAATTGCACATTAAGGATATTTCAATATAAAAAGTGTTTTCAATATACAAAGTGTTTCTGTCAAAATGCTCATATAAACAAAACCAGTTCAAGATGCTCATATAAACAAAACCATAATGACAACTATAAATTTTATCTGTAAAATACATATAAAATGTATGGTAAAGCATTCATGAATATGATACATAAATCTATTTACACAAACCAGTCCATTTCATTCATCAATGTAATCTTTCCATCCTCCACAGAAAACCACATCCACACTCATTTACATGAAGTCAATTCTGACTTACACCCATCCTGTAGGACGAAGTAGAAGTCCCCTGTGGGTTTCTGAGCCTGCAACACTTTCAATGGGAGTTGAGAGCTGCGAGTCTCCTCTTGCTCCTGTGGAGTGGCTGTGGGTTTGAGCTGTTGGAACAGAACCCTTTATGGCACCGGGGTCCCTCCTGGAAACATGGGCCCTTTTACTGCTGAGATGTTTTGCAGATAATTATTTCTTAAACTAGAAGGGCAAGAAAAGATGTTTTACCATTTTATAATAATTCTACTTTTTAATCCTCAGAAACTTCTTTTGCTTTCTTCAGGAATATATTTGGTTGGATGTAAGTCTTCTTGGCATTTCCAACCAACAAAGAGATGCTACAAAAGAAAGATTTATCAATCTACTTATGTAAATATTACAGCTCCAAACAACAACAGCAACAGCCATGAAGCTTAGTTTTTTCTTTCCTTTAAAAGAAAATCATTTTATTAGGGACTCATACTACTCTTCTAAAAATCCATATATACATCAATTATGTAAAACACATTTGTCCATTCGTTGTCCTCATCATTCTCAAAACATTTGCTCTCCACTTAAGCCCCCGGTATCAGCTCCTCATTTTTGTCGTCTCCCTCCCCACTCTCACTTCCCTCATGAACCCTTGATAATTTATAAATTATTATTTTGTCATATCTTACACTGTCCGATGTCTCCCTTCATACCCACTTTCCTGTTGTCCACCCCACAGGGAGGAGTCCATATGTAGATCACTATAATCGGTTCCCTCTTTCCACTCCACCAACCCTCCACCCTCCTGGTATTGCCACTCTCACCACTGGTCCTGAAAGAATCATCTGTCCTGGATTCCCTGTATTTCCAGTTCCTATCTGTACCTATGTACATCCTCTGGTCTACCCAGATTTGTAAGGCAGAATTGGGATAATGATAGTGGGGGGAGGAAGCATTTAGGAAATAGAGGAAAGTTTTATGTTTCATCATTGCTACACTGCACCCTGACTGACTCATCTCCACCCTGAGACCCTTCTGTAAGGAGATGTCCAGTTGCCTAAAGATGGGCTTTGGGTCTCCACTCCACACTCCCCTCATTCACAATGATATGATTTTTTGTTCTGATGATGCCCGATACCTTATCCCTTTGATACCTTGTGATCACACAGGCGAGTGTACTTCTTCCATGTGGGCTTTGTTGCTTCCGCCAGGAAGCGCTTTTACTCTCACACATGAAACTATTGTGAATTAGGATCAAGTTCATGGCAACAGGCATTGCTTTTTGGTTTGTTTGCTTTTCTGTTTTGACTTACTCGTTATATCATCCTATTTGCTTTTCTGGTTCTTCACTGTCAAGGGCATCCACTTACAGCTACAGGCATCATGCTTTCATCTCAGGATCGGGTTCTTTTAATTTTTATCAAAGGAATTTAGCAAATTACTTTTCCTATCCAGAGTAGGTGGCTTAGAGTTGCCCATTTGGGTTTCAGAATGAGGAGGAATCTCTGTGCATTGGAAAGGAAACCACCCTCCTCCTTTCTCTTCAGGAGGGGCATATTTAAATGTTACATGGAATTTGCTAATTTGAAAGAAAGTTTAAGATGATCTTTTATCGGGATACTTTTGTGATGAAGGGAGGCTCTAAATTGCTTCCTGACCCTTCTAAGCAGGTTGGCTTCACCACGGAAATAATCATCCTCTGCGTAAACCTGCTGCTCAACATCCTGTGGCGTGACCATTTCCCTCCCTTGGAGAAGATAACGTGGTAGGTGGAACCATCTGAAGGAAATTGACTATGATTCTTTTCTCAGCAACAGCGTTGTTGTCATTCTGAAACACATTCTGAGACGCTGATGAACTTGATAAAACAAAGGGGACATTTTCTCTAACAAGAGACAAAAAAAATCTTGAAAACAGTAATTTCACTTTTTTGTTTCATCTCAGACATCTTTACAGGGGGCATTCCCTGTGCCAAAGAAGAGGATTTTACTGACGAGCTTAGTTTAAACTTTCCTTTTTTAAAACTTTTGAAATGCAGATTCATTGCGAGAAACCAAGACAGAATAGAGACATCACACTTCATTAGCTCGATTCACTCACCCCATCGTGCCACCTAATTATTTAAAAAATGATTTTAGTATGCTTATACAAACTTAAAAATGATTTAAGATGCCTTAAATTTTTCATGCTTTGCCTTACTTTCTGCATATAAATTATTTAAATTGTCATAAACGGGGATACTTTGAAGTGCACATGGCAAATGAGAGAATGCCTCACTATGGGAGAAGAAAGCTTATTTTCAGTAAAAATTCCTTTAGAAACTCAAGTAGCTTCTGAGCAGATTCGGACCATGATTGATGGCTCTTGACTGTTATTTGTTGCCCATTCCATTCTTCACTTTCCACACTGTATATTAGCAAAAAAAAAAAAAAAAGCAAAATAAAGAGGAGGAGCTTAACCTAAGGGCTCAAGTAGAAAATGTTTTGGAAATGATGATGGCAACATATGTACAAATATGCTTGAAATAATTAATGTATGGAATGTAATAAGAGCTGCAAGAGCTATCAATAAAATGACTAAAAATAGTTCACATTTAGAGTATTTATGAGTCAGTACATATTTTTGGAGTCTCTGGCAGGTGCAGAGGGTTGAGTGCTTTCCAGACCCGACACGTTGCTTTAGAGGAAGGTCAGTGTCCTGTAAACTTGAGTGATTTTCCCCTGACACATGAGGAAATCACTCCTCTGGCACACATCTACTGCCATCAACAACACAGCTATTGAGCTTTTGAAATTCTTTTTGATTGCTTGGCACAATCTGCTGTTTGATCAAAGCACATTTCACACACACTCACACACATGCACACACCATGCACATGCATTTATTTATGTTTAGTTAGTCTTTTTAAACTCATATAATGGAATGGAAGCACTTGTGAACCTACAGTGAAGTGAAATCACTTGGCATGGCGGTTCAATACAAATGGTAGGGTAGGACCATGAAATAGAATGTGTGAAACATTAGTAGAGGGAATTGGTCACTTTTTCCACTCCACTGGGTATCTAAATTAACCATTTTAGAAACAAGAGCAGAGAATCCTGTGACTATCAAGAAATTAGAGCCACTAATGGAACATGTGTGAGATCCATGCCTAACGTGGTAGAAGCACCAGAGACTGAAGAACTGAAACCATGAAACAGAGCAAAGGAGCTGCCCTGGGACCATGAGCGGTGGGATTTCTAGTCCCTAGAACTGAGTGCCTTTGGGCAGGTGCCTAGCTTTGCCGAGTAAAGTCCCCATTTAGCATTTATCAGGGCTAGAGAAGCTTTACAATACCTGACAGAGGAGAGCAGATGCCAAAGGTGGAATGCCTGAGAGACTGAGGGCCAGAGAGTTATGCCTACTGGCATGGTTGAGACGAGGCACTGCTGTAGGCAAAAGAACTGTACCTTTATATTTTCTGAGCCTAGCTTGTGGTGACCTGTTGGCTTCCATAATAACCCCCCATAATCATAAGTATTGTCTGTGAGTTATGTGTGACCATTTCAAGAGATTATCAAATCCGGCTGAGAAGTAGAATGTGGTGAGAGAAAGGGTGGTGTCAGAATAGGATGAAGAAAAATGGCGAGTAAAGGAATATCGGACACTGCCCAATAGGAATTGTCTTGGGGGAAGACATGGAGTTGGATTCACCTTCCCACTTGTGGAGCTGGAGGAGGTCAGTAGTGGACCCCAAGCCATTTTCCCATGCAAAACAGAAGCTAGGACTTTGAATATGATTAACTAACTACATGAATTCTCCCCTTTCCATATTATTGCTTAGCTCCTCATTTTAATTCTACTGTTCCTTCATTTGCTTTCCTTTTTATTAAATCTATTTTTGTTCTTAAAAGTCCTATTTTAGTTATTTTTGCTCTAAAATACGATATAATCTTTCATGTAATAATTTAATACTTAAAATGTTGCTTAACATTATATGATTAAATACAATTAGGGCCATTTAATTTGTTGCATAACAATATAGCTAAATAATTTGCACTGCAATTTAATATCATATCCTACAAATATAGTACATTTTGTTTCTATATTATTCAATTGATGGGCAGTTAACTGAGAAACAAATGGCCATCTGTTCTAATCTTTCTCTCTAGCTATCTATATCTATCTATATTATCTATCTATCTATCTATCTATCTATCTATCTATCTATCTATTTTTTCAGTGCCATAGACTCAATTCTGACTCATAGAGATCATCTAAGACAAAGTAAAACAGTCTCTGGATTTAAACACCTGCAAATCTTTATGGGAATAGAAAACCTCATCTCACCTGTGGGATGGCTCTAGTTTCAGACTGCTGATCTGGTGGTTAATAGACCAATGGATAACCCACTATGCCACCAGAACTCCACTATGCTTTTTCTTGATATAGATTTCTATATAGAGTTGCATGGTTAATTAATTTTTTAAAAACTTCTGTATGCATATATAGAAACATTTATAGCAAGCAAATGGATCATAGCACTGTATAATCTGGAGAGTCTGAGTCTGGCCAAGTTCCACGTCCCTGGGACAGATGTTCAGTGGGGCACTTCTGTTCACTTCAGTGGGCTGAGGAGCCCCTGATTGGTGGGAAGACAACAGGGCTTTGGCTTCAGAGGATAAGGAATCCAATGTTTGATGGCAGGCCACTGATGACCCTCAGGGTCAGCAGACAATATGATAGGCTCAAGTCCAGCGGTTCTCAACCTGTGGGTTGTGACCCCTTTAGGGGTTGAACGACCCTTTCAAAGGGGTCACCCAATTCACAACAGTAGCAAAATTACAGTGATGAAATAGCAACAAAAATGATGTTATGCTTGGGGGTCACCACAACATGAGGAACTGTATTAAAAGGTCACGGCATCAGGAAGATTGAGAACCACTGCTCAAGTTTAAAAGAGGGAGGTCAGTAAGGGAAAGACATGACCTAGAACAAGCAAAAGGGAAGTAAACTTGTCTCCTGCCTCCCTTTCTATTGGAAGCAGGCCATATCCCTGAGGAAACTTATTTTCAATGGACTGGATTAGGGCAGTGCAAGGGATTCTCTTGTATACAAGTAGGAATTGAATCCCTGGTCTTATGATATCTGAGAAATGATACATTCTGTCATGCAAAGCAATTGTCCTGGTTTATACGAGCATCAGCAATGTATAAGCAATCGTGTTGATCCTCATCTTTATTTTCTAGTGCTGTCATACAGAAATACTACGTGCAGTCGGCTGTAACAAAGAGAAAAGTGTTTTCTGAGGGTAGGACCGAGGACTCTACACCCAGAACGACAGCTCTAGGATTCTACACCCAGAACGACAGCTCTAGAATTCTACACCCAGAATGACAGCTCTAGGATTCTACACCCAGAACGACAGCTCTAGGATTCTACACCCAGAACGACAGCTCTAGGATTCTACGTCCAAAACACAGCTCTAGGATTCTACACCCAGAACGACAGCTCTAGAATTCTACACCCAGAATGACAGCTCTAGGGATTCTACACCCAGAACGACAGCTCTAGGATTCTACGCCCAGAACGACAGCTCTAGGATTCTACACCCAGAATGACAGTTCTAGGATTCTACACCCAGAATGACAGCTCTAGGATTCTACACCCAGAACGACAGCTCTAGGATTCTACACCCAAAACGACAGCTCTAGGATTCTACGTCCAAAACACAGCTCTAGGATTCTACACCCAGAACGACAGCTCTAGAATTCTACACCCAGAATGACAGCTCTAGGGATTCTACACCCAGAACGACAGCTCTAGGATTCTACGCCCAGAACGACAGCTCTAGGATTCTACACCCAGAATGACAGTTCTAGGATTCTACACCCAGAACGACAGTTCTAGGATTCTACACCCAGAACGACAGCTCTAGGGATTCTACACCCAGAACGACAGCTCTAGGATTCTACGTCCAAAACACAGCTCTAGGATTCTACACCCAGAATGACAGCTCTAGGAATTCTACACCCAGAACGACAGCTCTAGGGATTCTACACCCAGAATGACAGCTCTAGGATTCTACACCCAGAATGACAGCTCTAGGATTCTACACCCAGAATGACAGCTCTAGGATTCTACGCCCAGAACGACAGCTCTAGGATTCTACACCCAGAACGACAGCTCTAGGATTCTATACCCAGAACGACAGCTCTAGGATTCTACACCCAGAATGACAGCTCTAGGGACAGCCTTCCTCTCTCTGTTGCTTCAGAAGAAAGTGCTTGTCTTCTTTTCAGGAACCACGTGTCTTGGCAGCAGGTTTCTCTTGGACCTGGGAGTTTCTCAGAGCAAACCCCTCCCAGGTCCCAAGATGTACTCTGCTTTCAGCTCTGCTTTCTAAGGGATTGTAAATTCTTCTGATCTATGCTTGCCTCTTACTCCTTTTGTTTCTTAGTTTTTTATAAGGTACAGGTATTTATAGCCCCACTACAGGGAAACTTCCCTTACTTCCAATCAAAACTGTGACAGGATGAAGGGAATTGTATTCGATCCTTAATTCTCTCAGACCGACAGGGTTATCACCGCGGGTACTATCGTAGAGGATCATTTGTATAACTGACAAATCAGATTTTCAGGGTCCAGCCAAATTGGCACATATTTGGGGGAATACAATGACCACAAAGTATTCCTGTAACTTAAAATGTTCGGGCATTTAAACAATCTGAGGCAAACGATCATAAATGGTAACTCGTTATAGTATTTATCTCCATAAGCCTGCTATAAAAATCAGCTCTTCATGTGTTTGTGGTCTTATATATTCCTGTTCTGTAAAAAGTTCTTTTAGTTTACCTATGTTTTCCTGTAGTATTATTTATTGGCGACACTAATGTATAGATACTCTGGCCATTGTGATATATGTCTATCTATCTATCTATGTATTAGAAGCCCGGAACTTGAGATTTTCTCAAGAATTATGAATAAGAAAAAAAGAATTATGAATAAGTTATTTATTTTTAATATTGCCAATTTAACCAGTTTCAATTTTATATTAATTAATATGAGAAATATTTTTATAAAGACAACAATTATATTTTCTACTAAGAGTTTTTAAGTTTCCAGTTTTGATATTTAGGTCTTTAGTTCATCTGAAATAAAGTTACACATGTTGTGTTAGGTAGGGGTCATATTTCACTTTTCCCCATAGAGATAATGTAGAAATAATACTCGGTGATTATAGAAAATGAATTGGTTGATGTTCAACCATTTCAGGAGATAAAATATGATTAAGACCCCACGGTATCAAAAGCAGAGAATTGAGCTGCACTGAAGGCATTCATGAAAAATCAACAAAACAAAAAACCTCTAGTTGACAAAGTACCAGTTGCAATGTTTCAACGAGCCAATGCTCTCCTAGAGGTACTCATTTGTCTACGCCAAGACATCTGCAGAGCAGTGGCCTGGCTATGTGCCTGAAAGAAATTCATATCTGTGCCTGTTCCAAAGAAAGGTGATCAACTAGAACGTGGACATGATAAAATAATACCATTAGTGTCACAAACAAATAATTTTATTCTGTAGCTAATTGAAACTGTTTGCAGCAGTACATAGAGAACTGCTAGAAATTCAGGTGAGATTAAGTTAGACAAAATAGGACAAAGGACATCTTCGCTGATATCAAAAAGATGCTGAAAAGTAGATGCTATCAGAGAAGTGCCCCTGTGGTTCAGTCGGCATTCGCTGTATTGCTGGTCGGAGTCCTTGAGTTGCCTCTGTCTCCTGGAGAAGCTGTGTACAACAGAAGGAAATGCTTCCAGGGCTTTATCCTCAAAATCATTGTTCTCTGTGAGCCCATTGTGGTGGCTAAAGTGTCATCTAGCTCCGTGAGACTCCACCTCCTTTACCATCACTGGTACTTGACCAAATAGAGAAAGATATTCTTTTCTAGGAACTGGTCTATCCTAATACATTGTACCAATGTCTAATTACTATAGTTTAATAATCAATTCTGACATATAATTGGATGGATCTTTCTCATGTGCTTATCAAAAGTGTCCTCGCTATGATTTCTGGTCCCTTTTTGCCATACATATGTGGAATCATCTTCACTAACAATCATCCATTAACTAGCAAACATTGCTGGGGAAGTTTTTGAAATCATATTGACTTTTTAGAGATAATTTTTTTAAATTTGAGAAATAGCATTTCCCTAGTATTTAATCCCTTTTCATAGAGTTTTATAATTTTTCCTGTGGAGCTCTTGGCATCTGTTGTTTTCATGTACTTGAAATTTATTTGATGCTGTTAAATGTAGCCCACTTTTTAAGCATGTTTTTGAATTTTGTATTTTTGCAATAAAGAAATATATCTGCTTTTGTTTGTTAATAATATATTAAACTACCTTTCTAAATTACTAAATTATTTCTAATTATTTTAATGACAATGTTTCTGGCTTTTATATGCGAATAGTAATATCTTCAAATCATCAGATTTTCATGTGATATTTTTGCCTTTTTAGTTATTTGTTTAATTGTACTAGCGAGAATAGTCAATACTGCTGATTCAAATGTAATAAATATTTTCCATACCTTACTCTTTATTTTAAACTAATACGGATAACATTTCCATGTTCGAATAATGTGGTATGCTTTATATATCCCTCCAAAATCACTTATGATTTTTCTATTGCTAAGTTACTAAGTGAATATTGTAGTTAATGAATTTTAAATTTGATTAGATTTCTGAATCTATTGAGATGATTATATAATTTTCTACTTTAGCTTGTTAGAAGAGTCAATTACAATAATAGATTTTCTAATAGAGACTTTCTTGCCTACATAGAGTATATTCCATTTGGCTCAGTGTATTATGCTTTTCATGAATGGCGCTAGGAGACCCGGTGGCACAGTGGTTAAGCAGGTGCCTGCTAACCAAAAGACTGGTTGGTCAAACCACAGGTGAAAGATGTAGCAATCATGATTATACAGATTGACAACCTGAGAAGCTCAGTGGCAAAGTTTGTCTCCATCCTACAGGATGATTTATTGGCAGTGGAGTCAGTGATATTGTGTTTGGTATTTGTGATAGTTTATTGTGCCAGCCTGGCTGATAAACACAAGTCGGATTAATTGAAGGGCGGAGGGATAAATGGCTCCGTGAGCCTCGCCTTGCTTGTTCTGTGTCTCAATTTAAAGGGGTACACTCCCTGTGGGATGCCTAGCCTGTGGGCTGTGTCGCTGTAAGTTGAGGTCCCTTTAAGCCCACACGATTGGAATGTTCATCTCTGGAGCTGGGGACCAACAGTTGGTGACAGTTGGTGACTTGCCTTGCTGTTTCCTGCCTGGGCATATATAGACCAGCTCTCTCTACAGAAAGGGACTGGCAACTGGCGGCTCTCAAGCCTTAAAAGACTGCTAGTGTCTCACTGCTTTATAATTTAATTGTTAATTTCTTGTATTATCTATCTGTATATGATTTAATGGTTAATTTCTTGTATTATATATCTATCTTTATAAATATATTTATATATAATTACTAGCAATCTGGTTGGTCTCTCTAGAGAACCCTGTCCAACACAGTATTCTTGATGTTGTCCTATGAAGTAAGTACTAACTTCTATTAAGCTTTGTACAACATAATGAAACTCTGCTCAGTCCTGTATGGTCCTCACAGTGTTTGAGCCCAAAGTTACAGTCACTGTGTCAATCTATTTCATTGAGAGTCTTCCAGACTTGGGACTTGTAAGCCTTTATAAATTCATAAGCAATTTCCTTGAAATACATTTCTCTATGCAAGAGGTCTTCAAAAAGTTCATGAAACTGTTCCAGTGTCCATTAAATCCATTTTCTATGATTTTTGTGACTCTTTGATTTATATTGCTATATTAATTTCACTGGTTTGCTTCTCTACAGAACCTGGCCCAAGACAATAGTTATATTATATTTTTAAACACTTTCAGGTGGAAAAAATTGCTTTTGAATTCATAAATTTTAAAAATTTAATAATGAGTATGATTATTTCCAAATCTTACTTAATTATTGGTTGGTGGATTATATATTATGTCATTTCTAATATCCACATTATTACTATAGAGAAGATATTATATTTTTCTTTTTATTTACATAGCAATAATAGTGTAAATGTGATGTATTATGCTCAAGACTAATTTATAATTGGTTGATATTGATTTTGAGTTTATTTTTGCTCCCTTTAAAAGTTCATGTTTCTACATTTAGTTATATGTTAAATTTGCATAATGAAAAAATTGAGTTACAGAATTTTTTAAAAGTCATTTGATCAGAATGAGTTATATATTAGTTCTTGTACTTAGCACAGTTTAGAAGACCTTGGAGGAGAAATTAAATAATTCAAAGATCTGTGAGTGATTGTTGCCCAGCATGGAAAATATAATTACCACTGCATTGAATATTTAAACATGGTTAAAATGGAAAATTTTGCGTGTTATATCCTTAACTACAGATCAATTACAAAGCATCTGTATTTTTAGGTAATTATCTCTTGGAAAAGTATTGCTGGGAACTTTCGTGTAAACACTCTCACTGTCATCTAGCGCTAGGGAGCAGGCAGTGTGGTGAAAAACCTTCCCATTGCAGAACATGTAGGTTCTTGAAGGCACTTTCTTTTAAATGCACTGCTGGTCCCATGAAAAGGGGGATTTTGCTAGGAATCTCCCTTGGGCCCCATAAAAGGAATTGTCCTTCATCTGGAAGTCTTGGGTTGTGAGGATCTGGGAGTGATTGATGGCTCTGAGAGAAGATGACAAAATCAAGCATGCTATTTTGGTGGTATCAGGATAATGAGGTTTCCAGTAGCAATGAGGTGCAGAGGCTAGCTATTGTTTGCTACAGTTGAATAGGGACTTTTGAGAGTCGACACATTCTGATTTTGGCATCTATTTATGTCAAAGAATTGAATAAAATATGTACACTAGATTACGTCGTTGTCGTCAAGTCGACGCTAAGTCACGGTGTTCTTACATACAGGAAAGCAACCACATTGCCTGGTTATGCATCATTCTCAAGATCAATGACATGCAGTCATTTTTGCAGTGATTGTGCCAATCTGTCTCACTGGCGTCTCTTGATCTTCTGTGGTTCATTCCTCATTTAACCAAGCATGATTTCTCCAGTGACTGATCCCTCAGGATGCTGTGTCTAAAGCAAGCCAGTAGGACAATGATCTTTGGTGACCCATAAGGTTTTCACTGGCTAATTTTTTAGAAGTAGATGATCAGGGCTATTTTCTCTAGTAATTGCTTATATCAGATGGGGCTTACCTTAAAGTAGATAATACCATGATGATGCTGATTTGTGTTTTATTGGTAATGCACAGGCATCTGATGGTGTGGATCAAAATAACTATAGATAACCTTGTGAAGAATGGGGAATTCTAGAACACTCCATTGTTCTTTATAAGAGGCAGTTGTGTGAACTGAACAAAGGAACATTGTGTGGTTTAAAATTGGGAAAGGTGTGCATTAGAGTTCTATCTTTGCATCCCCTCACCACACTTATTTAATCTGCATGCTGAGCATGTAATAAAAAAAACTGGCTTATATGAAGAAGAATGTGACATCAGGGTTGGAGGAAGGCTTATTAACAACCTGGGATGTGCAGATGACATAACCTTACTTGCCAAAAGTGAAGAGGACCCGAATTATGTGATGATGAAGGTCAAGGATAGTAGCCTTCAGTATGTATTACGACACAATGTCAAGAAGACCAAAATCCTTACAACTGGACAAATGGAGAAAAGGTGAAGGTTGTCAAGGATTTTGTCTTACCTGGACCCACAATCAACGCTGATGGAAACAGCAGTCAAAAGATCAAAAGACGTGTTGCAGTAGTTAGATCAGCTGCACAAGACCTCTTCAGGGTATTTACAAGCAGGAATGTTACTTTGAGGACTAAAGTGCAAATGACCCAAGCCACGGTATTGTCCATTGCCTCATGTGCATGTAAAAGTTGAACATAGAGAGCAGTGAAAGAATGTGTGCAATTGAACTGGGATGCTGGAGAAGAATATTGAAAGTACCATTGACTTATAAGGACCAACTAACTGATCTGTCCTGGAAAAAGTACGGCCAGAGCTCTCCTTAGAGGCTAGGATGGCAAGACTGTGCCTTATATACTTTGGACTTATTTTCAGAGGTGACCAGCCCCTAGAGAAGAACACAATGTTTGGTAAAGAAGAGGGAGGGACAATGGAAAAGAGAAAGTTCCTCCAAGAGATGGATTGACACTGTAGCTGTAACCGTTGGCTCAGCCTAGGGAAAATCACAAAGATGGCATAGGAGTATGCAGCGTTTTGTTGTGTTATGCATTGGGTGACTATGAATTGGGACTGAGTCAATGACACCTAACAACAACAACAACATTTTAGTCTGCGTAATCTCTGATAATGTGAATCTGCTGTTATTTTAAATACTGGACGCACAGCTTTCAGCCTCAGAAAAACACACAAACAATTATGGTACAACAAACGGAAAAGCAGGTGGTGAAAAATATTAATGATCATCTATTATCTCACATTTTTCTATATTAGGAATACCAACGGGCACATATAGGATCGTTCATTTCTTCTACAAGGTATCTAGGGCCTCAGAAAGATACACGGCAGTTGGAAGCTGAAATAATAGACACGGCAGTTGGAAGAGTGACTGAAGTTCAAGGATCTATTTCTAAAACATCCCATTCACATGCTGGCAAGATGATGTTGGCACATTGCTTCCTCTTCATGTGGATCTTAATATAAGTGGACCTCTTCCCTAGTCTGCTTGAGTGCCCACAATAGATGGTAATGGTTTTTCCAACAGTGGTTGATTCAAGAGTGGCCAAGATATGTGTATACATACATGCATATGTATATTTTATGAACTTGTGTTGGAATTAGCAGATCATTACTTTCACAGTATTCTGTTACTCTGGCAGAACAGCCATGATTCAGTGAATGGGACCACTAGGAAGTGAGATTATTGGCAATAGCATTGCACTGCATTAAGATCAAGTAAAACCCAGAGAATGAAAGCTCTCTAGACATGCACTAGGAGGTACAGCTAATGAAAGGGAGAGTTAGCAGAACATTAACAAAAATGTCTAGCTATTCAAATATCATATTTCAAATATCGATCATACATACTTATATAGGTAATATAGATATGTCTACATAAAAGGTATTATTTTACAAATATAGACATAAGTACTTATGAAATATTTAAATTTTTAAAGTGAGCTAAGATGTTAGATTGAACACAAAGATAAGTGGAATAGAGAAAAAGAAAACAACAACAATCTTTTGGAAGCTATAAACAGATATGAAAAGCCAAAGCCACAAGAACAGTTGACAGCTCCAGCCTTCAAGTTATGCCAGATCGTGCGGCAGTCACATGCAAGTATTCAACAAGAACAAAAACAACAACACCCCACAGCAATCAGATTGATTCAGAATCATTTTGTTGTTATTAGATGCCATCCAGTTGATTCCAACTCATAGCGACCTATGTCCAACAGAGGAAGCGCTGTCCGGTGGCTGTGCCGACCTCTCCTGGTTGCGCTCATCAATGCAACCATTGTGTCAGTCACTCCATCTTGTTGAAGGCCTTGCTCTTTTTCACTGTCCCTCTACATTACCCAGAACGCTGTCCTTCTCCAGAGTCCGACGCACAGAAACTCTCCATAGGATTCCTGAGACTGTAAATCTTTACAGAGCAGATAGCTCCATTTTTCTTCTCAGGAACAGATGGTGCATTTGAACCACTGAACTTGTGATCAGTAGTGCAACATTGAGAACACCATCAGGACTCCTTTGTGAAGGTACAAACCATCCTGGAAATGGTCCTGCTTGCCTGACATCACAGCATTTTGAGTTTCCTCTGGCTGTTCAAATCTTTTCTCCTGAGGCATCTGGGAGGAAGCATAAGACAGCTTCATTGTGCCCTATTTGAACCAATGGGCCACAGAATCTGTGGACATACTATTATTTTTTCTACCGTGGTTTAGAATTTTTTTCTTTAAAAATAGTAGTGGATTCAAATAATTGAAAGAAGTGAGGTGTGGCTATCACAAAACCCTACTATATTTGACTCTGAGACTGTCAGGAGTGATAACTGGCTTCCACCCGCTGAATATTACATGATATGAATAGAGTAAAACATGTAAAAATAATTTTTCATTTCCAAGTACTAGTTGGGGAATGATGAAGGAGCCAAGACTCTCTGCACTTAAAAACACCGCCATTTATCATCCTCTGTCTCTCCTAGAGCAATTGAAATACAGGCCAGTGTCAGAAAAATGTGACTTCAGGGTAAAGAAAAAGTCAAGGGTGGGATCTCAGAAAGATATAAGATGATGATTCATAATTCTTCTCAGGAACAAGGCCATCTTAATGAGGATACTGAATAGACCATCACTATTCAACTATAGGGCTTTCAGAAATTTTAAGGATATGGAGATTCACAGCAGATCACATGTAACATCATATTCGGAAAAATTTAAACATGGTTTTTGTCTAATAAAAACCTATTAACAGTCAAACTGACTGCCAATGAATTGATTCAAAAACTGTAAATCTTTATGAGAGCAGACAGCTTCATTTTCTCCTGCAGAGAAAATGGTGGGATTGAACCGCTGACATTGTCATTAGCAGCCCAGCACTTAAGCCACATCACTAAGGGAATATATTATAAATCGATACGGAGTTTTACAAGGGTTAAATAGTCAGAAACACCATCAACTTGGACTGAAAGTGAGAGAATCACAACAAATTAAAATAAGATATCCAAATTTTAATTGGCAAAGAGTGGGCTTCAAAGAGTTGCTAGTTGAAGATGGCCTAACTTGTGTGTGTGTGTGAAGCACATTTGTACATTTATTGCCCTCATCATTCTCAAAACATTTGCTTTACGTGAGCCCTTGGTATCAGCTCCTCCATTTTTCTGTCTCTCCCTGCACTCCCTCCCTCATGAACCCTTGATAATTTATAAATTATTATTATTTTATCACGTCTTATACTGTCTGATGTTTCCCTTCAACCACCTTTTTGTTGTCTGTCCCCCAGGGAAAGGGTTATATGTAGCTTCCTGGGATCGGTTGGAAAAGAGGATTACTCCAAGGAAGATTTCGGGGTCTAGAGATGGAAGTTATAATCACATTCCACAGGACAGGGCAGGACATAATCAAAGAACTAGCACCACGTGGCCATTTGGATTTCAGAATTTTTATACTCTAGGTACAGCTACATGCCTGCCATGATGCCTTTTTAGCTACAGTATCCACAGTGCCTGTCCCCTGTTGTATACTCATTTTGTGTCTGCTGTTCATTGATGTAACCATGAGTGTTTTTGTTTGATGTTGACATGCAGCCCGTACTGAAGGCCACATGTAGTCTTTGATTATTTTTTTATTAGTAAGCGCTGCAAGCGCTCTGATTTATGCCACCTTGATTGTGTCATTGGCACATCATAGGTTGATAAGGATTCTTTTCTTCAATCCTGGTAGGTAAAGAACACACAAACAGGAAATTAATCAAAATAATATTGACTGAAAAAGACAGAAATAAAGACTTTATAATATAAAATTCCAAGAAGTCAGGTGGCATGTTGGGGTATGTGTTTGGCTGCTATCCACAAGGTCATCAATTCAAAATCATGTAGTGCTGTGTTAGAGAAACATGAGGCTTTCTGCTCTCATAAAATTTGCAGTCTCAGAAACCTGTAGTGGGCAATTCTATTGTGTCCTATGGATTGGTATGAGTTGTAATTGATGTTGTGGTAGTGAGGGTTGTAAAATACATACCTATATACAAATATATACATATATATTCTATATATAAAATTTCATGTCTAATGTATATTAAGTTCAAGATCAAAGACATCTAATCCATGGTGACAGAAGCTGTGATAATCATTATCTTCATGGGTGGAGGGTGGTGAAAGGAAGACAGGTATTAAGTGAAAAATGATTCAGTAGCATATTGTGGGATTAGGTTCATATGGCATAGCTTGATGTGGACAGTGAATGCCTGGGTATGTTGTGAGGTCCCATCAGTTGGCTCTGACGCACAGTAACCGTGTGTACAATAGAATGAAACATCGCCTAGTCCAGTGCCATCATCAGAACTGTTCCTATGCCTGAGCCTATTGGGATAGCCACTGTGTCAATCCATCCTCTTTTGACTGTCCTCCACTTAACCAAGCATGACGTCCTTCTCTAGGGACTAGTCTCTCCTGGCCATCCTTGCCTCTGAGGAGCACTCTGGATGTACTTCTTCCAAGACATGTATATTTTTTTATAGGTAGTTCATGGTACTTTCAATATTCTTTTCTAGCACCATAATTCAAATGCATCAGGTTTTCTTCAGTCTTCCTTATTCTACATACCACTTTTATGTGCATATGAGTCCATTAAAATTTCCATAAATTTGGTCAGGCACCCCTTAGTCCTCAAAGTAACATCCTTAAAATCCAATACTCTAAAGAAGCCATGTGCAGCAGATTTACCTAATGCAACCTTTTGATCTTTGGAAATATGCTTCTATGATGGTGGATCCAAGTACAATGAAGTCCTTGAGTACTTCAACCTTTTCTCTAGTTAGAATGATATTACCTATTGGTGCAGCTTTGAGGATAGGGATCTTCTTTACACTGAGTTGTAGTGCACACTGAAGACTACAGTCCTTGACCTTCATGAGCAAGTGCTTCAAGGACGCATTTCCGCAATCAGGGTTGTGGCATCTGCATAACTCAGGTTGTTAATAAGACTCTTCCAATCCTGATGCCAAATTCTTCTTCAAATAAGCCAGCATTCCTGGTGGTTTGCTCAGCACACAGATTCAATATGTATGGTGAAAGGATTCAAATCCGAAGCACACCTTTCCTTATTTTAAGCTATGCAGTATCCCTGTGTTCTGTTCATGCAACTGCTTTTTGATCCATGTACAAGATTCATGTGAGACAACAAAGTGTTCTGGAAGACCCATTCTTACCAACACTATCATTTGTTAGGATCCTGACAGTCAAATGCCTTTGCTTCGTCCATAAAACACCAGTAATCATCTTTCCTTTGAACCAAGATCCATCTGAAATCTCCAATGATATCTCCTTTTCCATGTCCTCCTTTGAATCCAGTCAGGTACTCAGTAGAATGTTCCAATTATAGAAAAATATCATGGCTATCACATGCACATAAAATTTGCTGAATATCACCAACAACAGTTGCAGCATTACTTTCACAGGCATCTACCAGACTCAAATTCTAATCACCTGTAACAATGCATTTTGGTTACATGTTTGATCAATTTTATAGCAAACAAATTGGTAAAAATCCTCCCATGTGTGCCACACTGGCTTTATAAGTTGGTTTGTAAGTTTGAATAATAGTCATGTGAATTCATCTCATCTTCCTGGTTGGCATATTTGATACTATCCAATCACCAACAGTCTTGAACTTCAGGAATGACCTTGCAGTGTTGTTTTTTGTAATGAATACCATGCTATTCCATTTGTTATTTACAGTGTAACGACCTTGTGATTGATTAAAAATTGCTAATATCTGTCCACATCAGCTAACTAGTGCCTGGAATATTGATCTTCCTGTGCTATATTTCATTTTTTTTTATATTTCTAAGTTTTCTAGGTTCATACTTAACACACTCTACATTCTTATTATTTATGTTTGTTTACAGCTGATTATTCTTACTTTGAGTCATATCACACCAGCAATTGCAGGTTACAAAAACTACTCCATCCACATCATTAAGTTGGACTTCATTTTCAGGAGGCTATTATTCCTCAGTGAGATTTTGAGTAATAACTACCCAAGGAGCTCAGAGTTATTCCTAAGATTTTCATTAGCCCAATTTTTGTCAGATATAGATTGTGTGGCTTTTTCCCTAATAGTGAATTAGAAGAAGTCATTAGGGAGTCAGGTACTTGGGTTCAAGTACTTTAATGAAGGTTTTCAATACACTAATCAGATTGATACTGAGTATTTTTTCATGATGCAGTATTTTTTATTTTATGTACAGGAAAGCAAAAGTCTGAAAGTATGTTCTGATCAATAAACAGCTGTTTGATAAGTGAATTGTTTTACCAAGTCTGCAATTGGTTTCAAAAGCAGGAACATTTACTCAGATGAGAAAACTCTTTCATTAAATGAGTTGGTTTTCAGAAATTTTTAGAGCCCAAATTGAAATTATTCATTGGTTTGCAGGCCTGTCTTCCTGGTCAAGAATCTCTTGGAATGTACGGAAAAGTCATGTTGACACAAATGGCTGCAGTACTCTGTCCTGATAGCTAATGGATATAGATGCAGGCGCAATCCACGTGCCCCGAACTAAGTATGACATGTAAAACAAAAACATCTCACTGTCATTGAGTCACTTTTGACTCATAGTAACCCAACTGGACATGGTATAACTGAACCTGTGAGTTTCTGTGACTGTAACTCTTTATGGGAGCCATTGTCTTTATGGGAACCTTGTCTTTCTCCTACAGGGCATTTAGTGGTTTCAAACTTGTGACCTCACAGTTAGAAGCTCAATGAAAAATACTATTTTTGTTTAGAATCCAGAAAGCATTGTGGCTGAATGACAGTTTGAGAGGAATCAATTAGAAACTCAATTTTAAAATGTCTCAGATACATTCAAGGATTTAAAAGTAGTCAGAACTTCATTGTATATGTAATATAGTTATTGTCCAATTGTATATAAGTGGCTATATTTTATTTAAACATTTTCAAAGTCCATAAGACAAAGTCTCACCACATAAAAATGAAATCAAATGTATGATAAAACTAAGGCTAACTATGAGATAATTGCTATATATATTTTTACATATATATTCTTCATTTCCTTATACCAATACAGATTTGCTTGTTCTTTTGGCAGTCCATGGTTCTTTCAATATTCCTTGCCAGCACCCACCATGAGATAAAAAAGAGATTGACTGAGATGAAAATAAATTCTGAAGATGTGAGGAAAAGGAGAGTAAGTGACCTCAACCAAAATTGTTCTAAACTAGGGTTACTGCATAAAGTCCCAATTATAAAAGGCTTTGTGAGGGTTAAGATGCCAGGTAAAAGGGAAGATCATTTTTAAGTTGCTGAGTGGCCACTGATGCAGATGAGTACAGACAAATAATTTATATTCATGCGGACCTCCAAAATGATAGAGGCAGACTACTCAGTAATGCTTTAAAGAAGTATTTACATTGATCATTGATTTTAGCATCCATTATTTAATACTACCAATATCTGTGTGCCATCAACGTTCACCCTTGTTAGTTAGGATTTGGGTCTGGTGCTTTTTACGCTGCCTAGGAACCTGAACAGGAAGTTAGAACATTTTTAAAACAGGTGCATTTAGAACATTTTGGAATCAGGTGAAATCAGAAGAAAAAAATCATATTTATTTGAGGTTTTCCCAATGGAGATGTGTGGAGAGAATAGTTGGAACACGTATTGCTAGCTCTTTCCAAATTCATAATATTAAATATTGTGTACATAGGAGAATAAAACAGAATTTCAAGCTGTGCTCAGGAAGAAAATTTCCACACTAGGTCCCAATTCCATTCCACTCCTACCTGCTCCCTCACTTAAAGAGGTAATAGATAACTTCAACATTGATTGTTCCCTCCTCTGAATAGTACATTCTGACTTCCTTTGTGTCATTTATAGAACTTCTCCATAATATGCACTGTTTCTGTCATAGTTATATATTTTCTTTTCCTTTCTCATACAATATTAAGATCCTTTAACCCACAGGCTTGATGCATTCATAAAAATTTTAGTAGATGCCAACTATGTGGCAATTCTGTGATAGTTACTAGGGAAACAACAAAAACAACAACAAAAGCCATCATATTTGCATTTTACTCAGGTCTTTAATTTCTCAAGCCCTTCCTATTTTATTTTGCATATTATAAACGACCCCTAAATCGATTTCATTGGAATCTCAAGATGGACCTTTAGTGTTTAAGAATGGGCACTTCAAACTTATTACACTGTTTGGATTATTTTTCCTTAAAAGAACTAGTCTCCCTTAATTAGGGACATCTCCTTTATTTAAAAAGTTTATATATAAGAAATAAGGTCTATAAAGTTGTTACCACAGTATATGGGACATAGTGTGCCCTGGTGGCATCGTGGGTCATATGTTAGGAAGCCAATGGCAAGATCAGCAGTTCACAATCACCAGCGACTCCATGGGAGAAAGAGAAGGCTTTCTCCTCCCATAGAGTTGTAGTGGCTGTTCGATGCCGCTGAGTCATTTCTGACAGCCCTCCAACCCAATGCACACAAAATAAAATACTGCTGGGTCTTGACTATCTTGGATCAGACCCCACCAGGCATTTGATTCCTCCCATGCAATCAATTTTAGATCACTTGTTGTTTCTTGTCCCTGGGTTTGTTGGCTCCCCCCTTTTCCTTTACCCCATCTCGTCCTCTCCCGTGTCTCCCTGGAACCATGGTGCCATTGTTTTTTTCCATGGGATTTTTATCCTGCCTCTCTTACATAAACAGACATGCAAAGAACAAAAAGATAAAACACCTATGCACAGGTTCAGGACTGTCTGCTGACCCTTATGAATGTTTTCCAATCAGGTCTGGTGAGATGCCAAGCACTACCCACCGATTCTGAAGTCCATTTTCTGGATTCCTGGGGAACTTTCTTGCTTTGTTTCCTTTGCTGCTCTGTCACGCTCCCTTTGTGTTTCTCCCTGGGGTGTGTCAGACCAGGCACCATTCCCACACTGTGTCTGTGGTGTCGTCGCTGTGGGTCAGTGAGGGGGCGTCATGTCTCCTGGTCTAGCAGGAATGTCGTGCTCAAGGGTTGGTGGGCCAGGATGCTGACCACTTTCTCTCTCTGTCTTCCTCTCTGGGCAGACCTGCCCCTCCCCTGGGCTGCATTTCAGTGCTGTCCTTTCTAGTGCATTCTTCTGGGAGGGGGTCGTGGAGTGGGGATTGGGGCCGGCCCAGCAGACTTTTCTGTTAGTTTGCTGCTTCATGCTGGTAGCAAGACGTGGTGCACCAGGTTGAGGTCTGGTCCCTCTCTCCCTTTCCTGTGGAGACATAAACAATCCCCTACCGTGTGTGGGTTAGTGCCCTGTTCCCATCTTCTTCTGATGCTTCATATATCATGCAATACTTTGCCCTTAGAATCTCTCAATATTGCTACTGATAAAGAGTTCCAGTTCCAGAAATTCACAGCAGGCATGTCTTCTCTGTCCCATCGGGTTGATATGAGTTGAAATCAACTGAAGTGCAGTGAATGACAAATGTGAAATCTTATTGTTCACTATTTTATATTATAGCCAAGCATGGGAAATGTCCGCCCTGCGGCTGTGTAAGGGTCTCCAAATCGTCCTTACCAGGGATCATCAGGAAAAGAAGTCACTCCAGCTACAACCATAGAGTTGAATTAATGAAATGTATAACCAGATTAACAAACTAGGGGAGAAGTTTGCATGGTCCTGGAGTGATGTCATAAAGATCCTTGGCAGAAAAAGGGCCATTTTAGACCACAACCAACACCTTTGGCTCAGACTCAACCACAACTCATAGAGACCCTATAGACGGAGGCGAACTGGAAGTTTTGTGGAAGAAGATCACATTTTTCCCTGCAAAAGAACTGGTGGGTTTGAACCATGAACCTGTTCATTAGCACCTACGCACTTTTAGCACTGTGCCACCAGAAACCCTTATTATGCATTTTGGAAGTTGGTCAACTTAATTTGTTTTGTAATTGTGCAAGTACTACATATTTCTTGCTTTGTGGTCCAAACGCTCCATCTACTCTGCCCCCGATGCACAAAGGCCGCCATGGGCACTGGGTACATCGATGGGTAACTGTGTTTCAGTAATGCCTCATAGATGATTACAGGCAGCTGGCTGCACTTGGAGAAGAGCTTTCTGACTCTTGATGTTGTCCAATTTCCCAAATTTATAGAATGTTAAATGAAAAGTGTGGCAGAACTATGAATTACTCCACATTCCACATTTGTGTTTTTCTTCTTAAAGGCACTGCATTCGCTTTCTAAATATTTGAGATCCTATACAAAGTTTACATAAAACATGCTGACAACTCCCACGAGGTAACGGCCACTTCCCATATTTATTTTCTGAACTGCATTTAAAGTCTAAAGTCATACAATGGAAAATGAAATGGACTTAACGTTCCAACACCACAAGATTAAGAAAGTGAAACAGTGTCTGCAATTTCGTGGCATAGATTAACCAACCACTGGTCTGCTGTGAGGGAGAAGAGGAGGCTTTCTGTTCCCATAAGGCCGCATCCGTCTTAGAGACACTAAGGGGCAGTTAGTTCTCCTCCGTCCTGTAGGTTTGTTTGCTACAGGGTTGCTCAGCTCGGAGTCAACCTGAGGGCCGTGGATTAGTTTGGGTTTGTTCTGTTCAATATAGGAGAATTCCTGGTTTTCTCAGTTTTTCCATCTCAATATTTCTGGGCTTCATATTATATTTCAATTCATTTAAAATATGATAGTTAATTTTTTAAAACTTTTTTAACATTTATATGTTTTGTGACTTTTCTGCTTTGGTTTTGAACAGATGAGTTACAGTGGACAAAATAAACAGTCCATGTGGAAATTAAAGGAAGCAAACAGGGTAGACAGCAATTGTTCTTTGGGGGAGGTTCACTTTCAATACTTCCTTCAGTCTTTTATCGGTGCCAGAATCGTCATATCTACATTGGCAATGGCACTTTTGCTGTTGTGGAAAACTCCTTTTCCAAGGTATATAAGTGGTTTGCAGTCAAAACTGACAGTTGACTTGTATGGGTATGTCCGATATTTTAAGGTCAATCACTCTAGCATGGTCATCTGTCTCCCAATACTCAAGCACAAAAGGAAAGATCTCAATGTTGCTGGACTTGTTTGATGAGACTTTTTTCCCCCCTGAGAATTTACAACTACCTCTGAGTTCTCCAGGTTAAAAAAAAAAGTAAAGTGCAGGACATTATGGATAAAATCCTACTTTTTGCTAAAGGATATCTATGGGTCTATATATGTGTGTCCCCCAAAAGTAAGGAACATGTGGGCCTCTGAGAACAAAGGAACAACCACAAATGAACATCTTCCCCTTGCCCCTTTTTTCATTTTAAAATTTTACATTGTATGTATCAAATATGTATTTAAAAGTCATATCGAAAGATCATAATACATCCTTCAGTTTCCATGTGTCAATTCAGCTCTACGAATCATAATCTCAGGGGATTGAATTCAGGCTCTTGAAACTGAATCACTTGTATTGAGATGTTCACATGATGATTAAAAATTTATAAAAGGTATTTCACTATGTGTTTAGTGAAAGTAACTGCAAGTTAGGTTCCCCTTTTGCAATTTCCACCCAAATTGTTCAGTGACATTAGTTATATTTATCACCATGTGTCAGAGTTCTTGTTAATTATATTGTGTTTGCTCTAATTTTAGTACTTCAGTTCCTTTTGCTCTGTCGTCTCATCTTTACTTTTGAGTAGTTGTTGACCTTCAGGTTCACACTGATGATTTTTAAGCAGAGCATCAATTTTATGGGTCAGATCATTGATTTTGTGTGTAACTTTGCTATTTCAGAAGACCTGGTGGCATGGTGATTAAAGCACTTGGTTGTTAACCATGAGGTTAGCTGTTCTAATCTTCTAGTAGCTTCTTGGGAGAAATGTAGGGCACCCTCTTTCCATAATATTCACAGGCTTGAACATTTTATAGTAATTCTACTCTGTTCTTGGGAATGCTTTGAGTGAGCCTCCATGCAATTAATAACTCGGCACCGCATTTGGTGTGTTGCTTGATTTATAGATATTTATATTGCTATAGATGCTATCTGCTTATAAATATGATACTTCTCTCGGTTCTCACCTCTGTATACACAGAACCCATATACCAAAATGCCAGTAACCAACTCCTATGTGCTCAGTCATTTTGTAGTTTGGTTGTGCTATTCTAACTGGGTCTGAATTCAATCTCATTTTTTTTCCTATCACTAAAAATAACAAGTTTACACATCTAAAGTATACTTTTCCCTTCCAGTTCATATTTCTATTAAACCCCAAGGAACATCGGTGTCTCCATTTCTGTCTTCTTATAAATGCTTGGCTTGTTTCACTTAGTATGATGCCCTCCAGGTTCCTCCATGATACGATAGGCTTCACAGAGTCATCACTGAGCTCGATGGCACCGCGTTCCATTGTGTGTATGCACCGCCATTACCTCCCATTCATCCATTGATGGGCCCTTTGGTAGCTTCCATCATTTGCTGTTGTGAAAACAGCTGCAGTGAACATAGCTGTGTGTATATCAGTCTGTGTCGTTATGTTTACTTACCTGCTGTGGTGGTTGTTGTTAGGCGCCATCAAGGTGGCTCAGACCCATAGGAACCCTCTGCACAACAGAACGAAATGCTGCACAGTCCTGTGCGATCTTCACAATTATTGCCATTCCTGAGCCCGTAAATGCAGCACCTGTGTCGATCCATCTCATCCAGGGACTTCCTCTTTTTCACTGCCCTCCCACTTTACCAAACAGGACGTGCTTCTCCAAGGACTTGTCCCTCTGACAATATGACCAACGTAGGTGAAACGTCTTCCTGTTCTTGCTTCCAAGGAGCACACTGGCCTTACTTCTTCCAAGATAGATCAGTTTGTCTGTTTAGCAATCCATAGGCCTTCCAACATTCTTCTCCAGTACAATTCAAATTCACTGATTCTGATACAGTCTTCCTTATTCAATGTCCAACTTTCATTTGCATAAGAGGCAACGGAGAATACCATGACTAGTGTCAGGAGTATCTTAGTCTTCAAAGAATCCTCCTTGTGCTACAACACTCTGAAGAGGTCTTGTGCAGCAGATTTACCTAATGCGATACGTCTTTGATCTCTCAACGACTGCTTCTATGAGCAGTGGTTGTGGATCTAAGTAGGACAAAAACCTTTTAAACTTCAACCTTTTGTCCATTTATCATGATGTTATCAAATGGTTGAGTTGTGAGGATCTGGTCTTCTATACATCGAGACATAATCCCTATTGAAGGCTAAAATCCTTGGTCTTCATCAGCAAGTGCTTCAAATCCTCCTCACTTTCAGTGAGGAAGGTTGTGTAATTTTTGTGTCACAGGTTGTTGTGAAGCCTTCCTCTACTCCCAGTGCCTTACTCTCTTCTAATCCAACTTCTCTGATCTGAATACAGATAGAGCAAATAGGAAGAGAGGATACAACGCTGATGCACACCTTTCCTGATTTGAAACCATTCCCCATCCCCTGGTGCCGCTCACAAAACTGTCTCTTGCTCCATGTACAAGTTCATCATGCGCGCAATGAAGTGCTCTGGAATTCCTATTCTTCTCAATGTTATTTAGAGGTATGCACAGTTGAATGGCTTTGCATAGTCAATAAAATAATGCAAGTAAACATCTTTCTGGTATCCTCTGCCTTGAGCCTTGATCCACCTGACACCAGCAATACTATCCCTTCTTCCATGTCCTCTTCTGAATCTGGCCTGCACTTATGGAAATTCCCTGTCAACATACTGCTACCACCATTGTCGATGATCTTCAGCACAATTTTACTGGTGCGCAACATCAATAATATAGTTCCATAGTTTGAACATTCTGTTGGGTCACCTTTCTTTAGAATGGTCACAGAAATGGATCTCATCCAGTCAGCTGGACAAATAGCTGTCTTCTAATTTCCTGGCCCAGACAAGTGAATGCTTCCAGTGCTTCTTCAGCATGCTGAAATATATCAGTGGGTATTCGCAAATTCCTGGAAACTTGTTTTTGGCTTATTGAATCCAGTGCAACTTGAACTTCCTGCAGCACCATCGGTTCTTGCTTATGTGCTACCTCCTGAAATACCAAAAAGCTGACTAATTCTTTTTGGTACAGTGACTCTGTCTATTCTTTCC
This sequence comes from Tenrec ecaudatus, assembly GCF_050624435.1. Lineage (NCBI taxonomy): Eukaryota > Metazoa > Chordata > Mammalia > Afrosoricida > Tenrecidae > Tenrec > Tenrec ecaudatus. The sequence goes on along the minus strand of NC_134532.1, from coordinate 195,444,963 downwards.
ATCTTCTCTTCATGCTTCCTGTATAATTCGATATTTTTCCTTTAGGATCTTTTAAGATTGAAGCTTGAGGAATGATTGTTTAGTTCTTTGAACGTGTTAGATATCATGAGCATGTTCTTCCCTTTCGATTTTCTGAGTCTAAGTCCTTGCACGTTTCATTAGAATATTTGGCTTTGTCTTGAACTGACATTTGAAATTTTCTATTCAGCTCGTTGACTTCATCCTTTCTTCAATTTTCTTTAGCTATGATAAGAGCAAGTTTCAGGGTCTCTTCTGGCATTGACTTTAATATTTTCTTTCTTTCCCATCTTTATGATGACATTTAGTTTTCTTTGTGAATGAGGGTGTTGATATCCTCCCACAGCTCATCCGGTCTTCTGTCATTAGTGTTCAGTGCATCATATCTGCTCCTGAGATTTCTTTGAAATTCAGGTGGGATGGACTCAAGGTTGTATTTTGGCTCCTGTGGACTTGTTTTCATTTTCTTCAGCTCTGTCCTGAATTTACATGTAAACAATTAATGGTCTCGTCCACATTGCCCCTGATTTGGTTTTAGCTGCTGATCTTGAATTTCTCCATCACATCTTCCCACAGATGTGGTCAATTTAATTTCTGTGTATGCCATCTGGGAAGTCTATGTGTGTAATTGCTTTTTATGTTGCTGTAAAAAGGTATTTGCTGTTAACAAATTATTGGGTTTGTAAAATTCTGTCATGTGATCTCAAGTTTCATCTCTATCACCCAAGCTATATTTTCCAACTCCTCTTCCCTCCTCTTTGCTTCCAATTTTTGCTATCACACATAACTATCAATGCTTCTTGATTTAGTTATGTAGGGTCTATACCTAGGATTACTGGATCATAGTTGTGATAGTCAAATTTCATGTCAATTTGGCTGGACCCAGGCTCTCAATTCTTTGGCAGTAATGCCCCATGATGTGATCTAGCACAACATACTTAACTCCACTGGGGATTGCATTTCACATAACCAACTCTGTGAGTAGGCAGCAGTTGTGGTGGAACTTAAATCAATTGAGAAGGTCACAGGTGATGCATGTGGAAGGCAGACCCCTCCAGGGTATGGGCTGCTCCTTTTGCAGCAGAATCCCTGGGGAAGCTTGTTACTACTGCGGTTCTGGATGTGAATCTGGATCAATGTCCTGTCCTATTGGCTGCTGACCCCAGAAACTTTCAGCAGATTCCTAAACTTGTGTTCACTTGGCTTTGCATTCTGTGGTCTTCCTGCTTCATTTTTCTTCTTCCTCATTTGTCAGTTCCCATAGCTACAGGAGTTGAGAAGCCTCCATCTTAACATTTTATCCTCATACTTGAACCGGATTGAACTTATCTGCTTGTATAACTATGTGAGTAATTTCTTGATATAAATCTCTTTCTATGTTTATGCATGGATAAGTGTCACTGATTTTTCTTCTGCATAGAACCAAAAGTTGTTATATATCTAGTTTTATCTATTTATTTATTTTGAGAAGGTGCTATGCTATTTTCCACAGAGAATATCACTTCTCTCTCCTACTCAGGGAAGCAGATGGGGGTAAGGGAAAGGTTTCTGTAGTACCCAGTTGGAGAAGGTATTCGTTATTCATTGATGTAAGTCCCCACAAAAGAACTGTTAAAAACCTTATTCTTTACCTGTGAATTTGTGTTAGATAGGGTTCACTAGAGAAACAAAACCAGGACACTTATGATTGATTATATATATGTATATATATAATAATAATTATTATTATAAGGTTTATACAGCGAGAAGGAAGACAGCAGCTGATTAGTCCACATAGCGGTACAGAGCACCCAGTTCAACTCACTTTTGTGGAACAGTTAATATACTGAAGGTTCTTCAACTCACGTGGGCTGTTGGTCCAAGGTCAAGGAAGCACACAACGGAATCTACACTCTGGCAAGACAGGCAAAGTCAGCTCATGGGCAGCAGAGAGCAGGGTGGAGCAGCAAGAGTCAATAACTCAGGAGCCTAGCAAAGCAAGCCCCGATGGGGTTTTGAGATATATACATGGTGCCAGGATCCACCAGCCCCAAGCTCCAGTCATGTATGCATCAGCAGAATGGCAAAACCAGTCTCCATGGCACCACTGTATTGCATGGCAAAATAACAGGATCCATGAGTTGGCTTGGCCCACAGTAGTGCGGCACATGGTTGAGGCACAGGATTAGCTCAGGCAGCAGAGTGCTGGTCCAATCACCAGGAAGAAAGAAAGAAGGGGCCCAGCCTTGGAAAGCCATTTATCTTGTCACCCTTCAGTCAAGCTGTGACCTAATTAAACCCCACCCACATGTCCCTATTGGACTAGTTGTTATAATAAACCTATCACAGAATTCAATTCTGCTTTGAAATAGGATCCTTGATGATGTTATAAGTAATGAAGTGAACATGATGTTATATCTGAAAAGAGTGGGTGCTAGTCTAATCATAGTGTATAGACAAAAAGAGACAGGCAGAGAGAAGAGAGCCACAAGAAGGCAGAGCTAGGATGCATCAATGAACTGTTAGGGAGATGGAGATTCACAACTTAGAACCCAGCGATCTTGAATTCCCAAAGACCAATCCCGTCCTCCCTTTTCACAAAAGTCTCACATTGTATCTGTTTTTATAACTCCCCCTAGAGTTTTGTCGCTAAGAGTTTTGCTACCTGACAGGCACTAGCAGTGTCCTGCTTGAAACAAGACATATTTGACAGACATGGCTGAAGTACACCGTATACCCTTCCCGCCACCCCCCTCCCCCCCACCTTTCTGTGCAAAGAGTATTCTTCAAAGAAAGAAGTAGCGCCAAAGAGTAAGGAAAGTGTTTAAATAATAGCTTAGAATATCATTAGGTATTGTTAAGTAAGATGTGCTCCTATGTAGCAATGTTTTTGTTTTGCTTTTTTTGGGGGGGTTGTTGCTATTAAGGTAATGCTTTTAAAAGTCAACTTCATGCCCAACGCGTTTTGGAAGAGCAGCCCAGAATGGGTTGTCGATGTACTGCCATGCAGGACACGAAAGGGGAAAGTTGGGCTAAGCAACTTTGAAGGAATGAAATATCATCAGTGCATGAGCTGAATAGATCTTTGTTGTATAATAAAGGAACCTTGGTGGCACTGTGGTTAACTCATTTAACTGCTAACCACAAAGTTATCAGTTTGAACCCACCACTTGCTACAAGGAGAATATTGATCTTATTGGTGATGTGTATCTATTGTCTGTGTTCATCTAAGATTAAGAAAACCCTTTGATCTTTCAACAGATTGGAAATGATGTGTTTATATGCTGATATGTTTTACATTTATCTTGTTTGTTATTTCCTCAGGTTTTGAATTTGTGAGATAATATCTTTCCTTTGTTTTAAAATATTTTCAGGCCTCAATAACATTTCCAACTACTTTCTCTTTCATTTTATTATGAAGCATTTGACTCTTTTCAAAGTTTATCATTGTCTGTTGTGCTGTTGTTGTTTTTTTAATCTTTTCTTTTCATTGTGGATGAGTTCATGTAGGAAGGCAATCTTGGACAGGAGCCCCCCAGGGAAGGGAAAACCATCAAGCTGCTAGCTTTATTCTTGTTGTGCCAACCATTTGTGTTGAAGAACAAATCAACAAACAAGTGTTAAATGTAGAAAAAATAAGGTAAATGGACAGTGGTGAAGAGCATTGTGGAAACTTGAGATCAATTCAGGACGAACAGGATTGGAATCATTTTTTTTCAGAAATTTAGAACTAATTACAAAAGGAGGAGACATGTCAACAAAATAGTATACACATTTCCAGAACTAAAGAATAAGAGGCTCAACATTTAAGGGTCTAATAAGTGAATGGGAAAAATTATTAATAAGACACGTCTAGGGAAATTATTGTGAAATTTTAGAGTAAAACATTCAATGGAAAGTATTAGAAGCTCCAAGAGAGAAAGCAACATATAATAGATTTAATATAATTGATAATATAATTTAATATAAATGAGGATGAAATAGGATTAGAATTCTCATAATCAACCTTGGAAAATAAAAAGCAACAGAAACATGACCTAAGATTTGCCAGAGAGCACCAGATTCTAATGCTGATGTTCCAATGAGTTCTTTCGTTTTCCTATCACCTGCTTTGTTCATAGCAAACGTATTTTCAAGTGACAATAGCAGATAGGAATTAACAGAAGTTAGACATAGTAATATTTTGGTTGATAAAACAGGGTGGATAAAAATATGCACACAGTCATCTTATACATTTCAGAGGAACCAGCTGTATTCTCTAGCACAGGCATATATTTTAAACACCTTGGACCAAAATTTCAATAGTGGAGGTGGAGTTGTTGATGATATTGGCTAAGTGAGCATGGGCTCATATTTTCTGGAAGAATTATGCTCTCTGTTTAGTTGGTAGGTGTTGTCCAGTTGGTCCCCACTCAAAGTGATTTTACGAACCACAGAATGACACGCTGCCAGGTCCTGTCTATAGTTCTAGCCTAGTAAACCTTAGCCAGTACTGATTTGTTTAAGATTCTTGCTAATTCAACCCAGATTAACTTAGACTCAAAGTTATAAAATTTATAATATAATTACCACTCCCCATAGAGTAAATTCAACCACAAATGAACGGTCTCATTCATCACCCTCAGATCTCTTGGGCTAATGCAGGGTAGTTCAAATGCATTCCAGAATTCAATAATGGAAACCAGGACATGGGTCAATTTCCCACATACCTCCAGGAGTCATGCTAACAAGCTCTGAGACCAGCCGTGAGGTTAATCTGGCCATCTGCCAGGCTACTCAGTTTTCTGGAAATCCATGTTGTAGAATCAGAATAGAAGTTAATTTCCCCAAAGCCTTCAGGAATCAGCTTAACAAATCCTCGGATGAACTCGAGGGCTAATACAGCCACCCACCTTTGACCCATGTTGAAGATCCTCATAGTATTAGTTCTGCAGCCTCAATTTTTTTCTCTCCTAAACAACTTTTACATCCCCATAGGTAGGATAACTATGACAACTTGCTATTTCTACATATATTTGGAATTTACAAAAATGTGCTGTAGAGTGTGGGATATGTCTTATATATGATGAAAACAGCTGCATAGGGTACTATGCAATTTTATAATATTTCATGCAAAATAGTTTCATTTTGCTAGTTGTATGTTGAATAGTATTGGCTTTTCTATCACTTTTAGAATTATCTTGTTTCCTGCAAATTTTCTGGTTCTGTTATTTTTCATCTGGCCAAACACTCTCCACGCATAGTTCACTCGATGCTGCTGCGGTTTCTAGAATGTCGTCAAGCGTCACTCAGGACTCATAGTGACCCCATACACACAGAACAAAATGATGCCTGCTCCTGTGCCATCTCCACAACTCTCATTAGGTAGTGGTCAGACTCTAATTGTATTATTCACACATGAGAGTGGTCTATCATTATGTATATATGACTTTCTACATAGTTACAACAAACAGCAAAGAGGGGCCGAATCGGACCTTCTCTGGCCTCTGCATTCCCACCAAGCAGGGGTCAGACATGCCTCCACGCCATCTTTCTCTACATAGGCTAACACCAATGTCCCTCCCAACCCACTCTACATCAATGTTGGGTTCCATAATGTGTTGGCGGGGCCACACAGAGCTCACAGGTAATAATCACCATTAGGGATGTCAGTAGTTTACCACAAGTCAGGATTCAGCAAACAGCGAGGACACAGTCGCAGGTCTCTTCAGCCAGCAGTCAAGTGGCTCTCTTGAGGAACCTCAGTTTCTCAGTCACATGATTCCTTGGCCTTTGCGCCGCGGGCCAGGAAAGCAGCCCCCTCCAGTCCCTGGAGAAGAAGGACATGATGCTTGGTAAAGTGGAGGGACAGTGAAAACGAGGAAAGCCCTCACTGAGATGGATGGACAGACACAGTGGTTGTGTCAATGGACTCACATAAGAACAATTGTGAGGTGGGTAAAGGACCTGGCCGTATTTCCTTCTGTGCTCCCAGGGCTTGCTATGGGTCAGAACAATTCGATAGCACCTAAACCAACAACAACAAGAAGCACTCGGGTTAGTCTGCTTTCTTTAAATTATACAATAGTGCCTCTCTAAAGAATTGAATCTTTGCTGATAGTTCTCGTTCTATCGCCTCTTTCCCTTGTCATCCCTTCATTCCTCATAAAACTCTGAGCTAGGCATTGCAGACATTCCTATCGCCATCATGACAGGTAAGGAAACTCAGGTTCAGAAAGGTTAAGTGAATTTTACAAGAGTGTGAAGCTTATAGTGGGGCTGGAACTTGAACATAAAATAAAATACGTGCCCTTGTAGTGTCCCAAAATCCAAAAACCAACCTCGCTGCCATTGAGTAGATGCTGACTCACAGTGAGCCTCTAGAGCAGGTTGGAATTACACCCGTGAGTGTCTGGGACTGTAACTCTTTATGGGAGTAGAAATCACTGTCTTTCTCGCAGGAGCTTAAAGTTAGCATCGTGACTTGGAACTACGATGCCACCAGGGATCTTAGACAGGAATAGAAAGCCCATCTTTCTCTCTTGAAGCAACTGGTGTTTGCAAACTGCTGACCTTCTGGCTAGCATCCCAACAAGTAACTATGACATCACCAAGGCTCCTAGAAATCTCTTTGAGTCATTTAAAGCCTAAGTTGTCAAGGCAGGTTAGAAAAGCATACAAATCTCTACAGATGAGGAGCTTTCTACCTCCCATCAGGATGCCTGCATCTCTTCTTCCTTCAGGGCACATACTGAGATCCAGTTGTGCTTCATCAGCAGTCCAATAAAGCCTGCAAACGCCCTGCATTCTCGGCAAGCTTGTGATGAGGAATGAGGACTAAGAGAGAAAATGCAGATGAAAATGGTTTGTAAGGAGCGCGGTGCTAGATAGCTATCAGGGGCCTGCGGTATTGTAATTCCTAGGCTTTGCAGGGTTGAATGAACAAAGTATTGCATATTCTGTATGGATTTTTATTTTATTTTATAAAACGTGGAACACACTGATTTGAGATTCCACGAGGTTTAGGAAGAAGCAGGATCAGCCTGCTCGCTATGTGCTGCCCCCTGCAGAGATTTAGGTCGTCGGGTACCAAGTGTCTTTTCGTAGGCATCTCTGTGTCAAGAATGAGACAAAGGTAAGATGACAAATTTAAAACATTCAAATGATTACAAGACCGGGAATGAAAATACCAAACATTTATTACTTTGGTGTTAAAGGCCAGTTAGAATTCTACTCTTCCCCCCTTCCCCCACCGTCTTATTCTTTTTGTTTGATTTATGAGCCTGACATGCTAAGGGGCATCTATTTGTGCATGAAAAAAAATTGAACTAATTCTAGATTTACAGAAGAGTTGTAAAACAACAGTTTCTTTATGTCCTTCCCTCTGTTTCCTTTTAGGTCAGAGAGAGAGAAATAAGCCTGATGCAATATTATTAATTAAACTACAGACTTTATTTGCATTCCACCAACTTTTCATGAATGCCTCTCCTGCTCCCAGGATCTCCCATTCCTCTGAGTGGTTTCTTCTAACTGTCCTCCAATCTGTTCGTCTTTCATTGGCTTCTATGGAATTTCTCAAGTTTTGTGTTTCTGTGTGTGTGTGTTTTGAAACAGTTTCAATGGCACTTCATTCAGATAGCACATAATTTGGTATTCAGTCATATCAAGAAGAGGTGTGTAATCATTACCACAATCAATTTTAGAACATTCTCTCCCCTCCAGTCCCATGAGGGTCACCTACTTTCAGAATGAGTTGTGTAATCATCAATTCTAGTGCTCCCTCCTGTTGGCTCCCCACCCCCTACCCTTTCCTACCCCCCACCCCCCTCCCTGACCTCTCTCACATCAGTTCTTATCAGGATGCATCTACTCCTGTGCTTCACAAACCGGAAAACTCAACAGAAACAATAACACGCAGAAGCAAATTTACATTGCAAGCCTAAAATAATAACAACACAGCGATACAAATACAAATAATGAGTACAAAAGAAAAGACTCCCCTCCTCCCCCCCCCGCCATGAATATTTAAAAGGCCATGGAAGAATTTTTGTCCCTGAAGCAAGTTGAGGGCACCCCACCCTTCAAGCCTGCTTCTTGTCTGAACACTGTTCCTTCCCTGGGTCGGGAAGCCCACCTCTCGGTCTCGCGATCCCAATGGCAGGACCTGCGGTGCCTCTGCTGTTCCTGCCACTGTCCAGATGCTCTCTGCTCTTGTCGTTTCCCTCCAGATGGCTTTGAGACGCTCTCTTGCCCTTTCTGAGTAACAGGGTGGCAAAACAGCGAGCCCCACTTAAGCGTCCTCTTCACCTAATTGCCTGTTCCCACCAGTCATGCACTTGGAGTTGAAAAGACTGGCTGTATAAGAGCCATGCTAAATAATTTCACCTCACTAGGTTATTTTTAGAGCCCTGGTAGTGCAGCGGTTAAGCACTCCATTGATAATCAGAAGCTTAGTGGTTAGAACTCACCAGAGAGTGAGTCCATGGAGAAAGACCTAACCATTTGCCTCCAGAATGGTCAGCCTAGAAATCCTGTGGAGGGTTCCGCTCTATCACACGGAGCTGTGAGATGGACTCAGCGCGGCAGCATCCCTAAAAGCAAGTACACATCTCCCTCACTGCCATCCAGTTGATGCACACGCACAGTGATCTGATAAGACAGGCTGGCGTTGCCCCGCTGAATTTTTGAGGCTGAAACTCTTTGCTAGGGGAACAACCTCCATCTTACTCTCTCAGAGAGGCTGGTGAGTTTGAACTGCAGACCTGGCAGCCCATACATGCAGTCACGATGCCACCCGGACTCCTAATACATCGGTAGTTATATGAATATACACATGCATACATACATGTATGTATGAAAGTGAGTAAAAATATTGCTATAAACTTATAGAACCTAATAAAACGATTAAAAACCAGAGAAATACAAATCAAAGCCTAAAAATCATAGAAACGTTATTAAACACAAGTATCAAAGCATGAAGCTGTTTCTTGATACTCTGTTTAGATCTATGTATTTCTGTATCTCTCTAACCTTTCCCTGAATAAGTCTACTCTTCGTTAAAATGACAGATGGAGCATCTATGAGGGATTGAAATCATGTTCCTTTAAAAGTTCTTTGGGTTTGGGGCTTAAAAAAAAAAAAAGAAGCCTGAAGGGGCAAGATCAGGGATAGAGGATGGGTGGGTCAGTTTTCCCAATATAATTCTCATCAGAAAGTCCGTTTCACCCTTGAAAAACAAGCACACGTACTGTCTTGATAGAGAAATAATTCATCATCACAACTATCCAGGCTTTAAAAAATAAATAAAAAATGCAGTTTCAATTTTTCTTACAACTTCTTCATAATCACCCCCCCCCATGATTATCTTGTGTCCTTTAAGAAAATTGATGAAATTACCCCTTGTGGAATCCCTCAAAAGAGTCACCACAGCCTTCTGAGCTGATCTCTCTGCCTCAAATTGAATTAGCCCATCAGATCCCCCCGGGAGTCAATGTTCCGATTGGATCTTTTATTTGAAGGCTCCCTAATGAGAGTAAGATAAATGTTTTACTAAGAGAACTTTTCTGTAGCAATCCATTGATTTTAGAGACACATTTAAAGAAAGCAAAACAACAAAACCCAAAGCTGTGTGCGACTGGACTGGAAACCCCTGTAGCAATGTCACGTAATTAATATGTGTGCGTGCTTTTCTCTACATCTGTAAGGCTGTATTGATAGACTCTTTGCTTACTTAGTGGAGACCCAAGTTCAATGTGACTTGTGCACAGGCCCCATCTGTCTGCTGCTAGAACGAGCGCCTTGTTGTAAGATTGGAGAGTGTTCAGTGGTCCTTCCAGATGGAAAGAAAGGCCTTAAATCCTGAGAAGCAAACAAACAAAAAGCAGCCAACCATCACCTTATGGATGGCAATGCTATGATACATGGTATGATACATGGCAATGGTATGATAGGTGGTATGATACATGGCAATGGCATGATACGTGGTATGATGGCAATGGTATGATACATGATCAGGAGGATGGAGGAAAGTTGCTAACGTTGCATTTTTTCATGTCTGGAGTCTCCATAAGCACAGGGCTGGCTTTATGGCAGCTAAAAACAATAGCAACAATGAATAGGTCTCCATGTTGATGTTTTCATCATCCAAATTTTTTAATTTTTGTCAATGAACCTATTATATTCTCTCTCTCTGATACTGTTTGTATTTTAATGCCAAATGAAAACTATATCTGAACTTGATTCTTCAATTCTACCTCATGGCTGCTGCAGCAGTGATAACTACAAAAGAATATTTGTTGAGACTTTCTATGAACCAGACACCTTTCAATGTGTGTTTTACACATTGACCTCCAGGTGCGGATGTCATCCCCATTTGATATGCTAGAAAACCCTAAGGAGAGAAATTCAGTAAATCTCTCAGGGACCCGTAGGTTTTAAGACCTTGTGCAAGGTTTCCGTTTCTCTTGATTGTACTCCTAGCTTCTTTCCGGAGCCTCATGGAAGCCTCCCCCAAAGGCATCTTTTTCCCTGCAGGCAAGCACCATCTACTCAGAGACTAATGTCATTTCTCTGCTCCTTTGTGTGCTGTTTACAAGAACTTAACCTGAACTGTGTGTCCACAGAACAGAAGCAGTGGTTTTTGCACAACTCGGATGCCTGCGTTTTAACTTTTGGCCTCCAGTAGCTAAAATGGCTGCTTGAAATTACTAGTAATAACATATACTAGTAATAACGTGATTCTGAGTGAACATGGCCATATTTTTCAAGAAGAGAAAAATTGGATCTTGCAATAATTTATAAAAGGTATCCTCCAAAACTCCAAGATGCTTTTTGTTATGTGTTTTTCTCTGTGGCTGGTAAAAACAGGGACAGTTTATCTCTAATGCTCTCATTTCAAGAAGTGTACTCTGATTTGTGAGATAGAAGATAGAATGATTCGATCTTTTCATCCAAGTGTATTACACTCACACCCATGAATGCTAAAGAAACAGATAAATGCACACACACATATGCACACACATATAAACATACATAATAGAAATGTTTAGACATGAAAATGTATTTAGTTTTAGAATTTTCTTATAAAGACAACCACCTTAGCAGCTTGCAAAGAGAAAACTGAAGTTGGAAAATTCAAAGACAAAATCTTAAGAATAAATAGGGCCTTTATATCCAGAGGTAATTATTTTTAGTGCTCAAAAATAAATTCAACTATAAGCAGGAGCTTTTGTACCATCAATTTTGTTGGCTTGAGCTTAGAAATAATTCCTTGTCAAAGTGTGTCTGATTGTTAAATATGTACTGGTGCTTCAATCTTGTTCCTTCTAGTATTTTATACTTCTGCTCTACCTGGATGTATGTTTTAGAATTTATGTACACAAAGTTATGCTATTGTAGCATATTTTATAATATTTAACGTTGAGAAACAATCTAAATCTTCACCAATAGGGATCTGACCATGTAATTTCAACACATGTAAAGCCAAAATTGACAGAATTTAAATGAGAAACTGAAAAATCAATAAACATTTCTCTGAAGATTTAAAATACCTCCCTCAATATTAAGTTTTCCAATTATTAAACTGATAGATGATTTGGATAATACAGTAAATGCCTGCTCTGATGAAAATGGATTGATCATTGCACCCAATGATCTGAACACAGATTTTTTGAGTGCAAATGAGGCTTTTACAAAAGTTGACTACACGTATGTTGCAGCATCACGCAGGTCTAAAACATATGAAAGAATCTCAGCTCATTGATGTAGAGCCAGTGCCGACTCATAGGCATCCTGTAGGATAGGCTGGAATCTCCCCCGGAAGTATCTGAGACTGTAAGGCTTCTGGAAGTAGAAAGCCTCATCTTTCTTCCTTGGAGCGGCTGGTGGTTTCAAACTGCTGACCTCGCAGTTAGCAGCCCAGTGCATAACTACTCCACCACCTGGGCTCCAATCACAATATAATACAATTAGAAATCAATAAATAATATTGAAACTAAAGAATTTAGCAGAAATAATTAAGACCAACAATATAAATAAAATAACATAATTCACAAATAGGCAATGGATGTAAACATGCAATTGTTAGAGAAGGAAACAAACCACTCAAGAATTTAATGGTAGAAAAATGTTTAACTACATGAGTTATAAGAGGAATTAAAGTAGCCCGAACATACCATTACACAGGTTGACACACTTTAAGCAATTGATAGGGTTCAATGATTGCAGATTGTGGACAAGAGCTTCATTCATTGTTGGTGATGTTTTCATAGCTGTAGGAAAAAGCATATGCCATTTGGAGCCCGAAATTCCACATGATGTTTCCATCCTAGAAAACACCTGACTCTCACATAAATTCCATGTAGAATAGAGTTTTCTGGGGCACTGTTAGTAATAATGAAGCCATAGAAATAATCCAACTACCCCCGCATTATGGGAAAGGATGAATTAACTTTGCTGTATTCATCTGACCCTCATTTTTCTGAAAGTTTGTCCTCCTGAGGTGGCTGTATGTTGCTATGCTTTTGGAATCTATGCCACTGGTATTTCCAATATCAGCCAGGTCACCCAGAGTGATCAATTTTCAGCAGAGCTTTCAGACTAATAATTAACTATGAAGAACGAATAGGCTGTCCAGAGGAATTAACCACTGAAAACCCCATTGTGAGCATGAAAACGTTATCAGCTACTGAAAATCTAACAGAAGCAGAACACTTTCAGAGATCGTGTCAACCCACTGAGGAAGAGCTGCCATATGGAACATTTGACCATAAAGACACACGTGGAGCAAAGGCTTCAAGGACCTTCGTTTGCTGACAGGGAAACCCTTCAAATGAGAAGAAACAGCCGCAATCATCAATTAATAATTTGAACTTGTAGTGTATGAAGTATGACTTTAGGAAAGTTGAAAGTAGTGAAAAATGAAATGGAACACATCAAGATCAATATCCTAGATGTAAGTGGATTGAAATGGATTGGGATTAGCATTTTTAATTAGAAAATGATATGGTTTAGCATGCTAGGAAGGACACAATGAAGAGGGATGGTCTTGCATTCATCACTAAAAAGGATGCTTCAAGAGCTCCCTTGAAACACGGTGCTAGAAATGAGGAAGTAAAAAAGCTGAACAGAGAATTTCAAGGGTAAATTTAGCAGACAAAGTCAAAGATTATCAAGAAATGTACATCATTCTGAGGGAAGATGGAATGACCCTGTGGTGGCCACAAGGGGTTCAAGCCTAAGAACAATTGTGAGGGCGGGCAGAATTTAGTTCTGTTGTGCATAAGAACACACGTGTGGGTTCTGGGTTGGAACAGACCCAGTGACACTTTTCTTCATTTCCTTTTCCTTTCCCCCTGTTCCGCTATCATGTTCGCCTTTCACTCAGCTCTCAGTAATTCCTATTGGCTACATTGCACTTGATCAAACCTCAACAAGTATTCTAAATCCTCCTAGACATTGATTTTACATCTCTTATTGTTCCCTTGTCTCTGAGTTTGTTGGCTCCCTACTCATTTTCCCTGCATCCTCCTCTCCCATGACTCTCAGAACAGTTGGTCCCTGTGTTCGGCCAGGTAGACTAGAGAAACAAATTCATGGACACTCATATGTGTATAAGAAAGAGCTTTATATACAAGAGCAGTTGCATATTGAGAAACATCCCAGCCCAGCCCAGTCCAGGTCAAGCCCACGAGTCCAATATTAGCCAATATGTCCAATACTAGCCTATAAATTCCTCTTGCAGGAAGATCATAGGGAAGTGGGTGGAAAAGTCTTGTAGATCCAGTGAGGGTGGAAAGATATCAGTGCTGGCTCTTCCAGCTCCAGGGCTCCAGCTCCATCAGTGTGTCTCCATGTGGCTTGTCAGCAGGAATGTCTTTCAGAGAGACAAGCAAAGAGAGACTATGTGTCCCCCCTCCAGGAAAGAAGCGAGGCATTCCCAGAATCCTCAGGAGAAGGCCATGCCCATACAGAGGTCTCATTGGCCATGAGTCTGATTGACAGGGAAGACTCCACCCCTTCACAAGTTGACAGATTATGTAACTGCCACAGTCAACTTGTTTTCTCCGCAGGATTGCTTATCTTGTCTATCTTATATAAGTAGACATAGAGAAAAAGAAACAAAAGGAAAAATGCCTTTAATTAGATCCAGGTCTGTCTGCCCACCTTTCTGAATGCTTTCCAGTGGGGTCTGATGAGGTGCCAAGGGCTGCCCCTAGAGTCGGGGTTCCTTGGGATTTTATTACTTTGTTCCCCTGTTGCGCCCCCTTCATGTTTTTCCCTGCAGTGTGGGGGGAAGACTGGACACACTTTCCGCACTGTGTCTCCAGGGCTGTCTCCCCCTTAGCGCTGTCAGTGAAGGGAAGATATGGCACCATTGTAGGACAAACTAACCGAAAGTGCTATCTTCTGGTAGACCAGGAGATGGTGTTGGGTGGAATTGACTCAACAGTAACTAATAAGAACAATAAGACTCTTCATGCCCACACATTGCTAACCCTAATCCATGACCAACCACTGCTGCCATATCCATGGAGACTGTAGATCTCCAATGCTACTGACTCTACAATCTGCCTCTAGGGTCTTCCTAGTAAGATTGTATAGTAGGAAACACAATCCTCAGTAGTTTCTCCATTTTATATGTGAGGAAAGAGAGATTTATTCTGCCCATGACATAACTAGGCATTAATGTAACAGGTTCATTTTAATGATTGGCTATCACTTCTGATTACTTCTAATATTTTCGGTATTAAACTATATAAATGATAACGTATATACAATTTATATCTTCTGCATTGATGATAGCATACAGTATATAAATATGCTTAGGAACAGCAGGACCAACAGATTTCACCACTTCCATTAAGTCAAATGGAGTGGTAATGATTATCTCCACAGTCTTGCGTTTTGGCATTCACTGAGTTCAGCAGAGATTGGGTCTGGATGACATCTATGCAGTCCTGTGATCCGGAACATGTTAGCCATATCTTTTGTGTTTTCCATGCACAGGCAGACAGAAGCATTCATGTGCCAAGCTTGACTTTTGTCTCCTGCTTGATCTAGTTTAAACCTAGGGCTGTGATGTTTTGCCCCAAGGAGGACAATCATTATCTCGGTAAAGCACTCAAAGCCTTGAGACGCTGGGTGACTTGCTGCACATCATGCAGTTCAGTGGAATGTCTTTGATTTCACTGCAATTTCTTCCAATCCAAGAATGACTTTCTCTCCCTGAAAAGTGCAAAGAAGATAGAAGTGAGATTGGAATGCTCTAGGTGTCTCAAAAGGGTGCTTGATGGTGTGCAATCTGTCCTGATGGCGGACACCTGTGGCGAGACAGGCGCCTGCCAGATAAGGGACTGACACCATTTACTTTCATTGTCCTGTCAGGTGCAATTGCTCATTTTCTTAATGTTCCAAGAGAAGTATTTAATAAGGTCATCAAAGCTTTGAGATTTTTTCTTTCTTTTAAAAAGTTTGTACACAGAAACTCTTAAGCATGAAAGCTTCAGCCAGTCATATAAGTGATACACTTGTTAAGAGAAAACCCTGGACCAATTCCCTGATATCTCTGCCAGACAAAATCACACCAGCGGGTGAGGGCTTGCTGCCTCGAGAGCTTCTCAAAGCGAAGTGCCTTTTGAAATCATTTGTCCGGGTCAGTAGGTCCATTTCCTCCTCCCTGCTCAGCATAAAAACAAACACAAAGAGAGTAAAACCTCACTGACACGGAGTGAACGTCAACACCTAGCAACCCCGTAGAGTTGCCGCTGTGCGTTTCTGAGTCTGCGACTGTGTACAGGAGTAGAAAGTCCTGTCTTCTCCCCCAGAGCGGCTGGTGGTTTTGAAATGCTTACCTTGTGGTTAGAAGCGTATGGTGTCAGCACTAAGCTACTCGGGCACCTTACTCAGCATGAGCCTGGTGAATAAATATGGTGAAGGCACATTACCCCGATGGGCAGCTCTCCTAAATTTAAAACATGCATTATACCCATGTTCTCTTCTAGAAGCGGCCTCATGGTGTCTGTGCAGGTTGTGAATGAGTGCAATTAAACACCCATTAAATATCCATTCTTTGTAGTGTTATTTATGCATAATTTGTTAATGATGCACACATTCGTATGCCTTTGTCTTGTCAAAACAAGCAAACATTATATCCACATGGACATATTTTTGGAATCCTCTGCTTTCAGGTAAAATCCTAACAGTCTGATTTCTGAGAAAATGATCTGGGAATCAAGGTTGTATTAAAAGGAATATGGCAGGATAATTATTCTGAAGAACCATTAATACCTGTGACATGCAGATTGCTGAAAGGGAAGAATATTTGGAATACCCACTGATGAAATTGAAGACTACAGTCTTCATTATGGATTCTATCTTGACATCAAGAAAGCAAGCAGCCTCAAAACCGGAGCGGTCAGTGACATCAAGATAAATGAAGAGAAGATGGAAATTGCCAAGAATTTAGCTTTACTTGCATTTCCAGGCAATGCCCTTCAATGCCCTTGAAAGTATTTGTCAGAAATCAATGCCTGTTTGGTATTGGCTGAATCTCTTGCTGAAGGCTACTTGAAAGGCTTAAAAATCAAGCATATCTCTTTGCAACATGAAAGTGTGCCTGCCCTGAGTCATGATGTTCTAAATTCTCTCATTTGCATGGTCAAGGGCACCTACCAACAACAGCATACCTATGGGAAAGTTGGTCAACGAATTGAGGAGTTCAGAGAAGGGTTGGTGGCGTTTGTGACTTTGAATCTATCATGGGACTTCTGGAAGTGCTACAAATCTGTCTTGGAAGAATTACAGGGAAATATTTCATAGAAGCAAGAATGGTGAGGCTTATATTATAGACTTTGGATGTGCTATCGTAATGGACCCTGCAGAAGGGGCTCATTCTCAGAAAGTAGAGGGTCTCTAACACTGGAAAGTGTCTGCAGTGCGACTGATTGATGCTGACGTTACAATGCCTAAAATGTGATCACGGAAGGGTTTTATTTTGTTGTCTGAAGGTCCTTGTGAGTCAGAGACAATCTGACATAAAAACAACAATAACTCAGAATTAAATCGGGGGTGTGAAGACTCGGCCTGTTGCCACGTCCATCCATCTTTCACCGTCTGTTTCCATGATCACTGCTGCACACGGCGGGGCTTACTTTTATCCTGCAGCAAAGTTCGTGAAAATGGAGGGCCATGCAAAGTGAGTAGGACAGGATTAGGATGTCTTTCTCCATACAGCAAACACCTCACGAGCGAAGAAAAATATCAAGCTAAGAAATCACAGGCTCTGGATTTTACGGAAAAATTACAGTCATTCTTTATATTTAGAATGTTCCCATTTTCAAAGCTTTTAATAAGCTTTTTCTCCAAATCAAATCCCCCAGGCCTTAATGAAGCCATCTTCCACCATGTGTGAAGGGATTATATTCACTCATTGCTTCCTTGCTTGTGGACGCAGCCTTGAAATGTAAGGCCTATGGACGCCTAATCTCTCACATTGGACAGATTTTGTTTCTATTTATTCACATTATAGAAGTGTCTGCTTCTATAGCCTTTCCCCTTGCTAGGATTTATTTTTAGAGCTCTTATCTGATAACATTACTGATACTCTCTAAGAACACAACACTGATGTTTTCATTAGCAGGCAGTTTCCAGTAACAGAGAGGAAAAGCCACATCGTGAGTCCCAGCTTAGCCATATCTTATTTGACAACGAGGAGGGAATTATTTGAGCTTTTCAAGGCTTAATATACTTATCTGTAAAATGAAGGGATTGATGGACTCCATCTAGGACGGGTGGGAAACCTTTTTTTTTGTTGAAGCTCATTTGCATATTTATAATAGCTTTTGTGGGCCATGCACAATTATCAACTTATATTTGGGAGAACATTTAATTAGCTGACTCCTAATGTGGGGGCTGGAATGGCCTCTCTAGTGAGGCACCTGTTAGCTGGTATTGATGAGTTCAAGAGCCTTCTATGGCTTGTTGGCAGGACATTCCCATTCCTGATTTAGGATCAATTACTTAAGAGTTCCTTACTGAACTAGTAATTTTCACTATTAATAACTAAGGAAAATATTATTTTCCCAGTGACTTAAATAATAGTGTTTTAATTTAATACTTTTGTTAAATTGCCGACAGTTATACTTTGTGACATGACAGTACAGGAACCTCGGTGAATTCCCAATTTGGGCCACACCTCTCCCTTCCCTGTTAGTATTGTGTTCTCCTGGTGGATTTTCCTTTTTTTCCCTCTCAACCCCACTTACATAGTTTCCTTTCTGTTAGTGAATTTAATGTAATATGTGAGTTAGGCAATGATGCCCACAGTTTGGTCAGACACTAGCCAGCGTATACTCTGAAGGTATTTTGTCATTGTGATTACCATGCTCAATCAGTTGAGTTTAACTAAATGTGTTTGTCCTCAGTGATGTCTGTTGACCTCATCCAATCAGTTGAAGGTTCTGATTAGTTGAAGGTTTTAAATATAAAACTGAGCCTTTCCAGAAAAAAAACTGTTCCTCAAGCATAGAAATATTAGAGTTTTTTGTCCTAGAGACTTCTGAAAGATTGGCACCGCATTCCCAAGAGCTAATTGTTTGAAGTCAATCTGCTGCTGCTATAATAACTCCATGTGCAGCAGAATAAAAACAACCTGCTCCTGCATCAGTGTGTGTTAGCAACAGTTGTTGCAAGTATTGTCTCAGTCCATCCCATTAAGAGTCCTCCTCTTCTTCGCTGGGTCTCTCTCACAAATAATGTCCTGCTCTAAGGACATATTCTTTATGATAATATGTCTCACCATCCTCAGTTCTAAGGAGAATTCTGGCTGAGGTTCTTCCAAAACAGATTTATTAGTTAGTCTGAAAGTTCATAATATAGTCATCATTCTTCAAAAATACCATAATTTAAGTCAATTCTTCTTCCATATTCCTTATTTATTGTTAAGGATATAAGGCAACAGCAAGGACATCAGTTGTACCACATCTCCTGAATCCAACATTAATTTTGGAAATCCTCTGGAGGAATTCTGCTGCAGCCATTTTTGCTTCAGACTTAGCATAGTTTTACTTGCATGCAGTACTAATGATACCATTCAATTATTCCTTAAGCCTGCTGAATCACACACATGGATATTTTCCAAGCTGTTGGCCTTAGAGTTAGCTTCTAAATTTCTTGGCATAGAACAGTGAGTGTTTCCAGCATTGCATCCATTTATTGAAACATCTCATTAGGCATTCTGTTAATCCCTGAGCGTTGTATTAATAAAAACAATATACAAAACAAAGGAGTACGCTTGTTCCTTTAATATCCACTGAGTATGTTTAAAGTAAAGTCTCAATTTTCCAACTCAGATCTTTCTGGTGTGGTCAATGTAGTATACTATACTCCTTTAGAGGACAAGATATATGAAGACCGCCTAGCTGATATATTGTGTGTGGGTCATCAAGGGCTGAAAATAGACTCAGTTAAACATGCATGATCAGGCAAATTCTCACCTTCAGGGGATCACAAGGAAATACCAAACATTTTCCCAATTGGCACGCCAGCCTCTACCCACCAGATTCCCTCTGTTTTCCTAACGCCCCCTTGGTTTTCTTCTATCTGATGTGTCTAATGTTATCCCACAAACAATATTGCCTTAAGTCATTAATGTTTAACACAACAAGTCATTTTTGTGATAGTTTAAATTCAGGTGAAATATACTAAAGATCATATATGGCTCTTACAGAATTTTAAAAATCTTTATCAGGTTTCACTGGACAACTTCAATATTTTCTCCATTTATCACAATGCTATCTATTGGTGCAGTTGGGAAGATTTTGGTCTTATTTACATGGAGTTCTCACCTACTCTGAAGGCTGAAATCCCTGATCTTCAACCAGGAGTATTTCAAGTCCTCCTCACTTTCAGAAATCAAGGTTGTGTTATTTGCATACCAGAGGTTTTTATAAGCCTCCCCCCAATCCTGATGCCACTTAAAATCTTATACATAGAGGCCTAATGATTCTAAACAGAACTTTGTTGGAGGCAGTGGCAGAGGATGCGCACCTCAGGTGGGAGGGCAGTGGAAATATGATTGAGGGGGAGTTGCTTTCTCAGAATGGAGTAAGCCATGGTGATGAGAGCTGGGTAAACCATGGGGGAGAGGAACTCCCACAGGGTCAGGATCTTCATTTTCTGAGGGGGATCTGATCCCCATTTCTGATGCTCACTTTCAAGAAAAGCAGAAAAAAACTGTAAAAGTCAGCTAATGCTTGGAACTTGGAATGATGGAAATATGAATCCAGGAACATTGCTAAGTGATCACAAATGAAATTGAACACATTAGAAATCAATTAGACTATGTCTGTGGTAAGAGACGATGAAGAAGATAAATGTTAGCAACTAACATGAAACCATGGCTGACTGAAACAGACCATCAATCGCCCTTATGTAAATTCTAAATAAAGTTGAAGAAATTTTTAAAAGGCCAGGAAAGCCAAAATATAATTTTGAATCTATCCCACCTAGATTTCCAGAACATCTCAATAACAGATTAGATGCATTGAACACAATGCCACAAGACCTGATGAGTTGGGGGAGGGAATTAAGAATATCATCCATGAAGACAGAAAGGGGTAATTGAAAAGAAAGAAAGGATTGAAATGCATGACAGAGGAGACTCTGAAACTTGCTCTTACTCCCAGAGTAACTGAAGCAATGGAAAAAAGAAGGAAGTCAAAGAGCTGAATAGAATATTTCATAGAGAAGCTCCAGAAAGCAAAGCCAAAAATCATAATAAAATCAGTAAAGACCGAGACTTAGAAAAGTAAGAGGGAAGAGAGTGCTCAGCAGATCTTAAACGGAAAGAACTGCAGAAAAAATTCAAGCCTCAAGTTGCAATGTTGAGAGAGTCTATGGACAAAATATTGAATGATGCCGGTAGCATCAAGAGAATATGGAAAAATTACACGGAGCCATTCTACCAAAAAGAACTAGTCAACCCGCTACCATTTCAGGAGGGCTGTGATAGCAAGAACCAATGGTGCTGAAGGAAGACGTTCAAGCTATACCGAAAGCATTAGGCAAAAAATCTCCAAACTAGATAGAATACAAATGAAAATATTTCAAGAAGCTGATAAAATACCAGAAGAATTTACTCACCTGTGCCGTGAAATTTGGGAGAGAGTTATTTGGCCAACTGACTGGAAGAGATCGATTGTTTTGTGCCATTTCAAGGAAAGGTGACCCAAAAGAATGATCAAATGATAAAACAAAATTTCTGTTTAGATCACCCACCTGTTGTAGCAGTACATTGACAGGGAACTGCCATAGATTCAGAAGCGAGTGTGGAATAAGGGGTATCATTGCTGATGTCAGATGGATCTTGGCTGAAACTAGAGACTCCCAGAAAGATGTTTAATTGTGTGTTATTGACTATGCCAATGTAGTTGACTGTGTGGACTATAATAAACTGGATCAACTTAAAAAGAATGGGAATTCCAGAACACTTCATTGTGCTCCTGCAGAACTGTCACAAGGATTGAAAGACAATTGTGTCAATAGAACAAGAGAATACTGCATGGTTTAAAATCAGAAGACGTGTGCCCTGGGGCTGTATCCTCTCACCATACTTCTTCAATGTATGCTGAGCATATCATCCAAAAAGCTGACTTATAGGGAGTGATTGAGTAGAAATATTTCCATTTGAGGAAGATGTGTAAGCTACACTGAAAGCCCCAAACAGGGCTCTGAAATTGATGGGATGCCAATTGAAATATTTCAACTAGCTGATGAAGAAGCACTGGAAGCACACACTTCTATTCCAGGAAATGTGTAAATTTGGGAGAGAGCTACTTGGGCAACTGAAAATTCCAAAGAAAGGTGAGCCGGAAACATGCCAAATTATAGAACAATATAATTAATATCACATACAAGTAAAATGTTGCTGAATATCTACCAGCAGTCATTTACAAAAGACATTGAAAGGAGATGCTGGAAGTTCAATCCTTATTCAGAAGAGGACAAGGACCAAGGGACATCATTGTTGAAGTCAGCGATATCTTGATTTAAAGCTGAGAATACCAGAAGATGTGTTTACTTCTGTTTTATTGCCTACGCCAGGACATTCAACCCCATGGATCATAACAAACAATAGATAGCCTTGAAAGAATGGGAGTTCCAGGACAATTCATTGTGTGCATGAGATGCTTGTACTTGAATCAAAAGCATTTTATAATTTTAATTTAGCAACACTCTTCCTGGAAGATATTTATGTCATAATGGTTTAGATCAGTGCTTCTCTACCTTCCTAATGCCGCGACCCTTTAGTTCAGTTCCTCATGTGGTGGTGACGCCCAACCATAAAATTATTTTCGCTGTTACTTCATAACTATAATTTTGCTCCTGTTATGAATCAGGTGACCCCTGCGAAGGGGCCTTTGACCCCAAACGGGGTCACGACCCATAGGTTGAGAACTACTTGCTTAGATAGTAAGTTTATGTTGCTTTTGTTCTACATGTCTTTGTAAATGAGAATTTTAACTTGTTTAACTTACCCTTTCTTTTTCTCTTTACTTCTCCCTGAAGTCGGCCTGAAGCTTGAGGGAGAGGAATAAGGTGTCCTGCCAGTTTTATTGACATCGCAATCTTTAAACCTATGTCTCGGTGCCTCCTGGGAAGCTCTTCTGGGAGGATTTCCTGGGTCATTTGGAGGCTTTCGGGCAGCATATTTTTGATGCAGTCCCTGTATTGTTTGTGTGGATATAGCTTGCATGTGGAAGCTTACTTGAACCTCCAGCATCTCCTTTTCAATGTCTCTTGTCTTCATAGGGACCTACTGGAGACCTCCTTCCTGTTACTTCAGGACAATATTTAATGACAATGGCAGGGGCACAAGTGTCATGTGGGAAACAGCGTGAAGAAGATATGCAATCTTTTAATTGTACAAATCCAGCATAGCAAAGGCCATCTGAAGTTATTCAAAAGTTATGATGTAGTTGTGAAATTAGTTTTTCATGGAAAAATTAATAGAAGATTAATACCAAGGATATAGAGATTAAAGATACTCCACATGTCCAACTTTTCCAAAATTCGATTCCACTTCATTATCCCTGATACCAAGCACCCCTCCTCCCCTTAAGACTTCCCTCCCGTCCTAGAGCCCTGCAATTTGCTGCAATGTCTCTAGAACTCTATCGTGAATGTCTCACCTCTTTCCTGAGGATAATCATCATCTGCAAAACCATGGAAGTTGGTGAAATCAGGTTAGGTGATTGTCTGCAACTTAAGTTCCAAGAACTGAAGGTCAGGCAGAGGCAAACTATGTCCAGAGCCAGGAGCTAAAATGCTCCATAGTTGAAGCCAGTCTCCTTGCTTCTAAGCACGGTTAGTAAGTAAGGGGAGGTCACAAAGACAAGGACTATGATGAGGTGTAGTTTTTGCCTTCTGCAGATCATATCCCGAGGAAACAAAAAGCAGTGACTTGAGCCACAGCCTCTAATAAGCTAACAAAAACTGAACCCAAACACACTTCCATCAAGTGATTTCTGACTCAGAGCAACCCTACAGGGCAGAGTAGAAGTTCCCCTGTGGGTTTCTGTGGTAGTTACATAATTTGCTGTCAATTCGAGAGGATTCAGAGTGAAGGGGTGGGGCTTAGCCTGTCAAGGTACATCTGATGACCTGATTGTGAGGTACTAAGGAGATAAATAACTCATTGGAGGTGGGAAACAGGGACTCATGTGAGACATTCCGGTTGATACGACACATAGAGCTATACTAGAGTCTTAGAGCTGAAGGAGCTACGTGGAGATCCCTGCCAGCGCTGAGACGGTTAAACCACTGGATCCACAAGACTTTCCAGCCACTTGCCAGTGATCTTCCAGCATGTGTTTCCTGAGTTTGAAGAGGAATTTATAGACTGGTATCAGACATATGGGCTAATATAAGACTTACAGACTTGATCTGGACTGGCCTGGGATGTTTTTTCAATACTGAATTGCTCTTGCATACAAAGCTCTATATGTCTATGAATTTGTTTCTCTAGTCATCCCAGACTAACACACTTTCTGACACTGAAACCTTTTACAAGAGTGGAAAAACTCATCTTTCTCTCATTGCCCTTGGTAGTCTCAAATTGCTGACCTTAGGTTTAGCACTCTGATTGATATACCACTATGCTCACAGGACTGCCATTTACTAAGGTAGAAAGTGAAAAGGAATCCTACCTTAATTCTGCCAATTAGCATAAAGAAGAATTCCCTCCAAAATGGGATTATTAGCACAGGCATAAAAGCTAGGATTTACAATACATAAGAAAAGGATTATGGCTAGAAAGTCTGTATTAAGTCATTTATTACATCTCATTTTTTGTTTATTTCATTATAAATGCTAAAAATATATATTGACATAGGCAAAATAAGTTATTGTAATAGGAAAGATGCATCTGTTTTCATGGAAACCTGGAAATCTGAAAATTGGGGATCTTCATTCTATGTGACCTAAGGCTTTTTCCATCCCCATCCCCCATGCAAGGACTTTTAAAAGTTAGTGCAAGCGTGAAATTAAAAGATAAAAATAAAATCTCACACTTTATTTTCTACATAAGGTTTTTCAATTTGCAAGTGAGTATATCAGCCAGTTAATTCATGTGTTAAGAATTGAGGATCTTGGCGATTTAACTACATATGTCAATGCGGTCTTATTTTTGCATATGAACTTGAGAAATACATTGTTATTGATGTGGATTGCACCCACAGTGGACCACAACTGACGGAACCACTGCTCAGTCCAGTGGCATCACCACAAACGTTGCTATGTTTGAGCCCATGGTTGTAGCCACTGTGCCAACCCAGATCATTGGGGCCTTCCTCTTTGTGGATGACACTCTATTGTACCAGGCTTAATGCCCTTTTCCAGGGCCTGGTCCTTCCTGGTAACATTTCCAAACTGTGTGAGGCGAAGTCTTCTCATCCACATTTCACCACAAATTTCATGTTTGTTCTTCTTTCAATTTTAGCAGGATTCGGGCCCATTTGATAGGCATTTTTTTTCAAACTTATGTCTTATCTTTCTAAGTGCCTCAAACAATATCATTCAATCTTGTCAAACCCATTAATATGTGTTTATTTTGATTTTGAACAAGCTTGAAATCAATGCCTAAGTTTTGTGAAATCTTTGAAGACCTTTCAAATAAAGCCATTATCAATTAGAAGTTGATTGATAGACAATTGTGAGATCAGTGCTATCTAATTTTTCGGTTACTTCAGACATGTTTTAGGAAAGACTAACGTAAAACAAGAGCATCATGTTTGTTAGAGTCACCGCCAAAATGAAGGCAATCCTTCATGGGGTGGATTGACTCAGTTACTGAAGTAGTGGATTCAAAGCTACTACCAGTCATGAAAGGGGCACGGGATCATTCTATTATATGCATTTAGCCTACACGAGTTGGAACTGACGCTGTACAAGCAACAATAGCTGCACTCTGAACTGTGATTTTTCCCTATGTAAAAAGCTTTAGGAGATGCCTTATATGCACGAACTTGTTAAATCCTCATGCCAATCCTGTGGTGGTGGTGGTGATTGGGTGCCACAGACTTGATCCTGGCTGATGTTAGCAGGCAATATATCAGCCTACAAACTGATATCTGAAGATCAAGAGGTCAGATAACAAGCCAGATGCAGAAGGCAGACCCAGCAAAAAGCACGCAGTCGTTTCCATAGCATTTACTTACATTGGAAGCAGGCAACATCCCTAGAGGAAATCTCATCATGAGGGAATTAACACATCTTAATTGCCTGAGGCAATGAGACTCCTGGTTCTGTCAAGTGGACAAAACACTTTAACTCTCACAAATCTGATTTTAAAAAAGGAAGAGAAAAACACATGTTATATCATTTTTAAAATTTTAATTAATGGATGAAAGGGGAGATTCTCAGAGAGGAAACAGTAGATTGAAGATTCTGACTGCCTAATTTTCTGTTTCTTGCTCTCTTTTTCCCTAACGGAATTTTACTTTTCATGTTTATCTGTGTCAGCTAGAACCCGTGCTGAAGGGTTTAGCAAATTCTAGTGAACAAATGTGACACCATTTTCAAAATATATTGGTGCATAAAAAGGCTATAATTGTTTGAGCGCTGATTATTTACCAGACAGTATTTTGAGTGCATTAAATACATTTTAGCCTTTAAGTATGACAAAACACTCTTGGCTTAATATTCTCTTTACATTTCTAGGTGAAGAACCCAAAGTTGAGAAAGTTGAAATATTTTACCTAAAATAGCTTAACAATTGTGTCAGATTCAACACGTAGGAATTCCTTGTCTTTTTATCACCAAATTGATTTGTGTTCATATTTACCTTTCCTACCTAAAACTGATATATTCATTCCTATCCCTAAATCCAACATGCCTCCTATGCTTCAACTGCACTTACAAATCTTCTCTCAGCTTTAGAATGTACTCATTTAATTATTTGCCCCTTATGAACTGCCTCTGTACTATCAGATAATTTGGTTAGTATACATTTAAACTCTAGCATCTTCTTTTTTCCTTTTAAGTCGTCCTTTACCTTATACACATTTTATCCATATTTCCTGATGGCGCATATTTTAGAAATTTATAAAGATTTGATAAGGACTTTTTATAGATGACTGTTATAGTTTAATCAAATTTTACTCTTCATGTAAAGAGTTTTTATCAGGGACCATCTACTGTCAAACCTGATATGTACTTTGGGATGTTCATCTTTTAGGTCAATATATGACTGTTTGAACAGAAAAGGGGATAATCTTTTATTTATAATAGGAAAAATGTGGATCTTAGGTTGCATCTTTTCACAAGACTCAGTCAATCTGCATGCTAATCAAATGATCCAAGAATCTCAGCTATATAAAGAAGAACACAACCTCAGGATTGATAACAATTTGTGATATGCAGATGGCACAAACTTGGTCTGCTTTTGCCAGGAGGACTGGAAGTGCTTACTGATAAAGACCCAGGACTGAAACCTTCAGTATGGATTAAGCTCATTATAAAGAAAATCCATGTTCTCAGAATTGGCATATTGCATTGGACAAATTTGTTGAAAAAGAACCTTTTGAAGTGCTAACAAGCAAAAATGTCACTTTGCTGATTAAGATAAATATGGTATTTCATTTGACTCATGTGCACAAAATTGGACAATGATTAAAGACTAAAGAATGATTGCTGCCTTGGAACCATGATGGTGACAAAGAATATTGAATATTACACGGACTGTCAGAAAATTATCATGCCAGCAAAGAATATTGAAAATACCACGTATTGTCAAAAGAACATGCAAAACTTTACTGGAAGAAATTCAGCCAAAATCCTCCTTGGAGGCAAGGGTTTCAAGACTTCATCACACACACTTTGGGCATATTATCAGGATAGACCTGGGAAAAGACAACATGATTGATAAAGTTGAAGGGCATCGAAGAAGAATATGACCTTTGACAGGATGGATTGACGTGGTAGCTTCAACAATGGCCTTAAATTTGAGAACAAGCAAAGGCTCGTGATGAGTTTGAGATGACTCAATGGCATCTAACAATGACAGCCACAAGATTGAACAAATGTATCTTGGAAATAGTATAGCCAGAGTGATATTTTGTGAAAGAGCGGAGAGAAGAGACTCTGAAACTTACACTTATTTCTAGAGTAGCTAAAGGAAATGGAGGATAAAATAT
Source organism: Tenrec ecaudatus (assembly GCF_050624435.1). Taxonomy (NCBI): domain Eukaryota; kingdom Metazoa; phylum Chordata; class Mammalia; order Afrosoricida; family Tenrecidae; genus Tenrec; species Tenrec ecaudatus. The sequence continues at coordinate 195,417,295 of NC_134532.1, read as the reverse complement.
AGAGCTTTTCTTAGAAAAGCTCCAGAAGACAAAGACAAAAATTATAGCAAAATGTGTACAGACCTAGAATTAGAAAACCAAAAAGAAGAGCATCCTCAGCATATCTTAAGCGGAAAGAACTGAAGGAAAATTTCAACCCTCTGGTGGAAATTGTGAGAAAGTCTATGAAGAAAATACTTGCATGATGCTGGTAGCATCATGAGAAGATGAAAAGCACACACAGTCACAGTACCAGAAGGAACTAGTTGACAGTCCACCACTTCAGGAGGGAGCATGTGAGCAAAATCAGTGGTGCTGAAGGAAGGTGTTCAAGCTGCATTGAAAGCATAAGGCAAAAACCAGGCTCCAGGAATTGGTGGGGTAACAAATGAAATATTCTATCAAGCTGATGTAGCACAGGAAAGACTTCTGATCTGTGCCAGGAAATTTCCAAGGCACCTCCTTGGCCAACTAATAGGAAGAGATCCATATTTTACTCATTCTAAGGAAAGGTGACCCAAAAGAATGACTTAACTGTAGAATGATATCATTGATATCACGTTCAAGCACAATATTGCTGAAGTTCATTCAACAACAGTTGTAGCATTATATTGACAAGTTGCTGTCAAAGGTTCAGAACATATTCTGAATATGATGTGGCCCAAGGGATATTATTGCTGATGTCATATGTGTCTTGGCTGAATGCAGAGAACACCAGAAATATATTCACTTATGTTCTATTATTTATGTCAAGCATTCACCTGTGTGGGTCATAACAATCTATGGATAACCTTGAGAAAACTGGGAATTCCAGAGCACATCACTGTGATTTTGCAGAACTTGCACACGGATCAAAGGCAGTTGTGTGAAAAGAACAAAGCAATACTGCATGGTTTAAAATCGGGAAAGGTGTGCCACACGTTTGTATCTTCCTACCACATTTATGCATTGTGTATGCTGAGCAAATCATCAGAGAAGCTGCATTACAGGAGGAGGAATGTGGCGTCATGGTTGAGGAAGAGTTGGTAAACCCCTGAGGATGTGCAGATGGCACAGCCTTGCTTGCTGAAAGCCACAGAACTTGAAGCACGTACTGATGAAGATCAAGCAGTGCCACTTTCAGTATGGTTTATGACTCGATGTAAAGAAGACCAAAATCTTCACAAGGGGATCAATAGGCAACATCTTGATTAAGGCAGAAAAATTTGGAGCTATAAAGGATTTAGTCTTGCTCAGATGCACACGCAATGCTGACAGAAACACCAATCTAGGGATCAGAAGACATGCGATAGGTAAAGCTGTTGCTCAGGACCTTTTTAGCTTACTGCAAATGATGTTACATTGAAGACTAAGGCGGGCCTCACCCGAGCCACAGTGATTTCCCTCGTGTCATATACATTTGAAAGTTGGACATTGCATAAAGAAGACCAGAGAAGAAGTGATGCACTTCAATTATGGTGATGGAGAAGGATATTGAAATATTTAGAGTATCACGGTTTGCTCAAAGGACTGACTGATCTGTCTAGGAGGAAGTACAGCCAGAGCACTTGTCTTAGATGCTGACAAGGGATGACTTTATGACATGTTACCAGGAGATATCAATCTCTGGATAAGACCTCATGTTTCATAAAGTAGAGGGGCAGCAAAAATCAGGAACGTCCTCAAAAAGATGGACTGGCACCATAGCAGTAATAATGGGCTCAAGCATCGGAACAATTGTGAGTGTGAACCAGGACCAGGCAGTGTTTCGTTCTGTTGGGCATGAGCTTACTATGGGTCAGAATTGACTGGATGGGTACTCGTAGTGACACCAATATTTTTCCACTTGCTAAAATTTTTTAAAGAAATAACTGATAATCAAAATAGTATTTCTTTTTCTTGTCCTGCCCCCACCTTTTTGTCTCCTCTCACTTCTCTTTTTCTTTCACTTTTATCTGCTCCCCATGTTAATTTCACTTAGAAAACCGTCCTCATCACATTTTAAATATTTTTTTCCAAAATTATTTTAAGAGACATTTTTAAATGTGTCAAAAAACCCTGTTGAAATTTTTTTGGGAATTGCATCAAATATGGAGATGAATTTGGAGAGATTGGCTATGTTTAACTTTGTGTATCTTCTCTTTTGCTTTACATACCAGAATATTTTCTATTTTATTAGTCCTTCCAGATAATTATTAGTTTGAAAGGATGGGACCATTTGAAATAGGGAAGAAACATATCCATAACTCCCTAACTGCCAGATCATCTAAATCAAAATTCTGCAGCCACACATGAATGTATCTAATAATTTCTTCTCTTCCATTTCTTCATAGATGGAGAAATGGGTTAAGGACAAACAGATAAGACCTGCACAGCTTCCAGACTTTAGACGTTAAAAGTTCTCAGTGCATGAATGTAAAAGTATCTGTGGGAGGAATACCAATGCACTTAGCTCCTAATGAGCATTTCCCTCTACCATTTCTCTACCAGAATGCTACCCTGTCACCTGCAGAGAAACCTGAACTGCTAAAAACTGCTTCAACACCTGGATGAAGAATGAGAGCTTCTATCAGGAAAAAGGTAAGGATCGAAGTGGATAAAACTCTGAAATTTTATGGTGAAGAGAATTTATCCCTTTATGTTTGTAAAACAGCTTATCAGTGTATCCTTAGTAGACCAGTCAGTCCAGATGTGCCTTTCTTGTCACGAGAGACCTGCCATGCAGAGGGGTTGCAGGAGTGTCGCACAAGCAATGCCGCTCGACATGCAAGGAAGGTCAGAGGACTCCCTGATCTCAAGTGTACCTTCCCTCTCCTCTCCGCTCATCCCACCAAGAGTAGGTTCATTAAGGCAGGGCATGGAGTGTGCATGATGGATTGAATTGTGTCCCACCAAAATGTGTGTTGTAAGTGGAATGGTCGGAATTATTTGATGACACACCACAACTATGTATCTTTGGATGTAATCTCACTGAGCAATACAAATTTCTGTGTTACATTAATGAAGTCATATCTGTGCTGCGTTGGTCTGCAATCGTAGCTTTAAACTGGTTCATTCTTTCTTGACCCCTACAGAGAGTTTGCCTTTCTGTCCCAAGTTTTTTTATTAGAATCTATATTTTTACAAACCTCCTGGTAATTCTTGTGCAATATATATATACACATATATATGTTATATATATGAGTTCTATATATATAGATGAATTCTTTGAGAAAATATATTTCTGAAAAATTCTTCAAATTCTTATTTTAACTTCTTGTCTTTGTGCCATTTGTCACAGGGATTTATAGGGATTTTAATTTTGTTTTTGGTTGCTATCAACAGAAATAAAAGCAACGGAAGGTTCAGATAAAGGGGTATGCTAGTGCTGTATGTAGGGAAGTATCCATCTTGTGAAAGATGACTAGACTATTTCTTTTTATTTAAATTGGGTTAGTGGCTACAACACTAAACTCAAACATTGAAATGATTGTGATGGTGGTGCATATCTCTGAAGTTCTATTTTGCTCTCTTGTACATAGTGCTCAGGAGTGATCCACGTGCCATATACCTAGAAACCTTAATAAATGTACAATAACAACTTGGGCTAAGTGTTCCACACAAAAACAAAGCTGAGCAATAAATGACGGATACAGTAACCAGGAAACACTGATTTCTTGGTAGAGAGTATAATGGAGAGGGAAATTAACAGAATAGAAGAACGATAATTAGTTGATCAAAACAGTCATCCTTGGATATAAAAATAGTGCAGGTGACTTTATACTGACTTATCCAAAGGTAATATTCTTGGGGATGTATTTTCAATCTTTCTATTTCAATTTTTAACTTTCTCAGGCATGTGAGGTGATTGAAAAATACCCACACATGGGTTAGATGCACCTAATATCTCAAAGTAACGTCCTTGCTTTTCAGCATTTTAAAGAGGTCTTTTGTAGGAGATTTACCTAATGCAATTTGCCTATTCTCTTGACTGCTGCTTCCATGAACATTGATTGTGGATCCAAAGGATGAACTCCTCCACAATTTCCATCTTTTCTCCATTTATCATGATGTTAACTGTTGGCTCAGTTGTGCAGATTGTTCTTTTCAGTGTTATCCTTATGGAAGTCAACAATCGTCCATCTTCATCCGGAAGCGCTTCAAGTCCTCCTCACTCTCAGCAAAGAAGGTTGTCATCATCTAAATATCATGGGCTGTTAATAAGCCTTCCTTTGATCTTGATGCCGTCGTCTTCTTCATCTAAGCCAACATTTTGAGTGTTTTCTCAATCGTGTCCCTAGAAGTCTTATAACAGAATAATTTAAGGACTGGTCGGATTGTAATTTTCTCAATTAGGTTCTAGGGATCTGTAGCCTCAACAATTCTACCAGGTAGCCTGATGCCCTGCCCGGTTTGGAAATAGTTGCGATATGGCTATTATGCCATTATCAAGTTCTGAGCTCTAGAATATGATGTATTGTTCAATTTTTATGATTCATCTCAGGCTTTTCTTGTTAGCATCAATTTAAAAATATTTTCCAATGATGTGCTTAAATATTGTTTTCTTTGATCATTTTGGTATTCATTTATATTTATTATCTTTTCTCTTTAGAAAAAGATTTCATTTTTCTGTTTCTTTATATGTTGGCCAATTTGGGGTTGTTTCCCAGATATTGTGAATGATGTTTTTACAGATACTAAATAATTATTTTTTTCTCTTCAGAGGTGTATTAGAGATTAGATTCTGTTGTCTCCTTCTGAGGAAATTTTTTGTTTGTTTTAATTGGCAGTTAAGTTGGCTTGACTTAAGCTATAGACTTTATCTTCATTGTAAAGAGAACACATTTTCTGGATTGTTTGGTTGTTTGGTTGATTGGTTGGGAATGCTTGGGATACGCCCTCCCTTCAGGATTAGTGAAAGGATTAAGAAGTGTTTATATACATTTGTTACTCTCATCATTCTCAAAACATTGTGCTTGACACAATGGATGTACATATGGATTGCAATAAGAGTTGTACAAACCTCCAATAAAATGATGTTTTAAGTGTTTATAAGATCTTGACTTTTTACTCTAGCCTTCATTTTTCAGGGATTTTTTTTTTTACTTTTTAATGGATGAATATATTCAAATTCCTTATTCCTATTCTTCAAGTTGTCAAAATTACGTTTGTTTTTCTTTAGGAGAGTTTTAGCCCCTACAGATTGTGTAACTCATAAAAATGGGAAATGCATTCAAACCTTTTCCGCTCTTTCTGGTTTTGCAGCTTTATTTTTTCAATATTTGCTGCTTCTCTTTGGTCTCTGAAGACTTTATTCAGTTGTTTTCAATTTTGGTCCCTTTGGCTCCTAGTGGCCGAATAATAGGGGTTTCTACTCCAACACAGAGTGACAGTCTGAGGAGCTCACAGGGCTCGTCGGCCCTGTCCGCGGGGCCATAGTCAGCTATAGTGGACTGGATGGCACTGAGTCTGAATTTGGTTTTTGGAGGGTTCTTAACTGCTGTATGAGGGCTGGGACAATTAGGGCCTCCTCAGACATAACAGATGCAGGACTCTAAATATTCAATTTTGTATCTGTCACAAAGCAAATGGAAACCTGTTTTTTATTTTAAAAATCTAAATATTCATTTCATAAATGAATCCATGACCTTCCATACCTACCCATCCAAACCTAAATAGAAATAATAATTGATAATGAGCAATGAATACCGAGCTACAGTACACCATATAAGTATACTATTTTATTGAAATTTTCAATTTCATGGAATCAAATCTACCATGAAAATACATTTTCTGTCCTACAGAATATAAATTAAATCCTGAAGAAGTCAAGTCTGGTTAAGGTATTTTAACTTCAAAATCATATGTTCACAAATGGAGTGATATTTGAGGACATATTTGCAATGTGAAGTCATATAAGACTTTACATGAGTTTCTCCTCTCACACCAAATTCTATATTTACATATTAGATCAGTGGTTCTCAACCTTCCTAATGCCACAACCTTTTAATACAGTTCCTCATGTGGTAACCTCCAACCATAAAATCATTATTGTAATTTTGCTACTGTCATGAATCATGATGTAAATATCTGATATGCAGGATGCATTTTCATCATTATAAACTGAACATAATTAAAGCATGGTGATTAATCACAAAACAACATGCAATTATATATTGTGAAATATTTATTTTTACTTACAAATAAATGAAATTTTGTTTTGAAGCATGGGGTAGCATGGGTAACAGTCCAATACTGCTGCTTTCAACACAGCAGCTGCTTTCTACACAGTAGTTGCTCACACATGTGACTGGTCTGCATCACTACATTATGGCACCAACCCTGTCACATCCACCTGTATTTATATGGTGTATATGTAATGGGGTTGGTGTGATGAAGTCATCACACCGGGTATTCATATGTCGACTTATCTGCATGTGGGCAGAGCCACCTGGAGATGGATAGAGGAGGGGTGTCTCAGTTCCTAAGGCCTTAGGAAATATGTGTGTTTGGATGGTCTGTCTTGGTGACTCTCATGAAAGGGTCGCTCAACCCCCAAAGTGGTCGCAAACCCACAGGTTAAGAACAGCTGTATTAGAAATTGCATTTGTTTGTATAACATCTTCTGATCCCTGCACTTAATTTTGCTTTCTAGTGCTTGACCAAATCAATAAATATGCTTTTATCCAAGGCCCAGTCCCTTCCAGTTTCCTTCTCCTATATTAAGCATCCTCCCTTCCTTCTAATTGTGTCCATAGTACTGTAGGCTGAGTTTTCTACAGAGTCAAAACTAGCGTCACTTATATGTGTTTGTGTATAGCAAGATACTTCTATCAAGAAATGGTTTTTACTACTGTAGAAACAGGTAAGTCTTGTCCAATTCAAGTCAGGCTTTTCCTGATGCATGGAAGCTGATAAACTAGTAGTGGAATGAAGCAGAGACAAAAAGGTTACAGATTGGTGGATGCAGAAGCCTGAAGTTTGCAGAATGAATCAACCACAGGTCGTTCTCTGATGGCAACCCAACAGGTGGTTGAGGAACCACACACAGGACTCAGCTCAGGAAGAGGGCAGGGTCAAAGAAGGATTAACTCTGCTTGGTCTCTCTTTCTTATACAAAAAGGCTTATAACACCAAGGAGGTACCCTCAGGCTTGACCCAACTGATAGGTTGGGCTCTGCCCCTACACTTACCCAGCAATGTTTTGTTGGCATAATTCCTAACCATCTCAAGACATTTATATTCATGCCCAATCATAATATTCATATTACATACCTTGAAAGTAGCAAGCTCCTCAATGAGATGGATTGATACAGTGGCATCAACAATGGACTCAAGCAAAGAACCAATTGTGAGGATGGGGCAGGATCAGACGGTGCTTCCTTCTGTTGTGCATGGGGTTGCTATGGGTTGGAACTGGCTCAACGGTACCTAACAACAACAACGTATCATGCATTCACTGTTTCTTTTTTAACATTTCCAGAATCTTGTGGCATTGTTGAAGTTGTTGTTAGGTGCCATTGAGTGAGTCCTGACTCCTAGCTACTGTATTAGGCTGAGTTATCTAGAAAACAAAAAAAAAAATGACACCTATGTATAAAAAAAGAGCTTTATATCAAGAAGTAATTTTCATGTCGAAAAGGCATCCCAGCTCAGTCCAGTTAAAGTCCCTGGGTTTGATGTTAGTTGGAACCCTCTTAAGAATCAAACAAACAAACAAACAAACAAACAAAAACAAGAATCAAGCAATTTCAGGCTGGTAACACAGAAACTGGAAGTTAAAACAAGGAGACCACAAGGCGGTGGGTGCAGAGTAATGTGCATCAAAGGTCAGTGGAAACGTGACAAGGCAAAGACAGCTTTTTGGTTGCGTGCCTGAGTCTATGACCCTCATAGGACTGGCCCTGAAAGCAGGCATGGAGTGAAGGATGAAGGTGACGGGTGAAATAGAGAAGCGTTCTCACTGTCGCTCATAGAAAAGCCACACCTCCAAGAAGCAATTCTCATGCTGTGACCTGATTAGTAGGTTGGATTCCACCCATACACTTTTACACACATTCAAGTTAACATAAATTCTCATTAATAACCACAGTTACCTAATGAGCAACAAAGTAAAATCCTCCTTGGTCTTGCACAATTCTCACAATGGTTATGATGAGACCATTGCTGCGTTTTGCCTGTTTCCTTGGGGGGTCTTCCTCTTAGTTTCTTATTTGATGGCTGAGGTAGTTAAAGTTTACTGTGCCAACCTGACCCATAAACACATGTGGGGTTAATTGAAGGCCAGAGAGATACATGGCTCAGTGAGCCTCACCTTTCTAGTTCTCGGGTCTCTTGCTCTCTGTTGGTTGGATCAGGGCATAGCTGCCTTTGCCAGTTCCCTTCTTCAGTTGGCAAGGCTCACTTCCTGCAAAACATCCCTGAGGAGAAGCCACATGGACCTACCCCGATGTAGTCCGGGGTGCTGGAGCAGCCATGTAGAGAGCCCTGCCAGCACTGAGATGCTTATACATTCACTGATTCGGCTTTCCTTCTGCAGTTGGCATCATTGTGTGTCTTTTATGAGATTGGGGAGGACTTTGTAGATTGGTATCGGACATATGGGCTAATGTTGGACTTATGAGTATGGGCAGCACTGGGTTGTAATGCTACACTTACCCTTTATATAAAACTCTCTTATACATATAAGTTTCTGTGGATTTGTTTTCCTAGTTTACCTAAACGAACACAATGACCATTTACTGTACTAAGCATGATGACCTCTTCTAGAAGCAGATTTCTCCTGATTCCATATTCAAAGCATGTGAGACATAGTCTTGCCATCCTCATAGCTAAGGACCATTCTGGCAGTATTGCTTCTGTGGCAGATGTTTTTTGTTCTTTTGACTCATTGGGTGCCATCAAATTGGTCTTGACTCATAGCTGCCCTCTGAACAACAGAGGGAAACCCTGTCCCATCCTGCCATCCTCACAATTGGTCCTTGCTTGATCCCATTGTTGCAGCTACTGTGTCAATCCATCTCCTTCAGGGTCTTCCACTTTCCCTGTGCTTCCACTTTACCAAGCACGATGTTATCCTCCAGGGACTGGTCTCTCCTGAGAATGTATCCAATGCATGTCAGATGAAGTCTTGCCATCCTTGCCTCGAAGGAGCATTTTTTTTTTTTAAACATTTTATTAGGGGCTCATACAACTCTTATCACAATCCATACATATACATACATCAATTGTATAAAGCACATCCGCACATTCCCTGCATTCTTAAGGAAGTCTAAGAAAATACCATGACTTCAGTCAAGTATACCTTATTCATCAAAATGAAATCTTTGTTCTTTTACACTTTAAAAATGTCTGTGCAGCCTATTTGCCCAACTGTAATATATCGTTTGATTTTTTGACTGCTGTTTTCATGAGTATTGATTATGGATTCAATTAAAATGACATCCCTGACAACTCTTACCTGTAGAATCATGCAAATAAGGTGTATGGTACTTTTTTGAAGGGATTATTCAGTTTTGCCATTCAGTTAAGTGTAAAATGAATCATCTCAGAAGAAAAAGAATCATGCTCAGAATCATCTCAGTAGAAGGGATTCCACTATTGTTCAAAAAAATATAACTCGAAACAGAGCTTGTCCTTTGGATACGTATATCCCTGCATGCTGAACCTCCTCTGTTCAGGAGAACTGGCCGTGGCACCAGAGAAGGAGCAGAAAGCAGGAGAACCAAGATCATGAGACAGAAAATTGGATTTCTCAGCCCTTGGTGCTCAAGCTGAGCCTTTGGCAGGAGACTGTTTACAGAAAAAAACCTCCAAGGTATTTTTCTAAGGAGCTAGGTTTGTCCACCCGCAGAAAGAGACCTGAATGGATTTGGACTGAAGCTACTATAGAGTGACTACCTTTGGGCATCTTCCCGCCCTGGTTAAAGTATGCTTGAGCAGGTGGAGGGCAATGGGCTGCATGGCTGGAATCTAAGGACCAGGCACAGGGATGCCACGGTGAACATCTGAGAAGAGGCTGTGCTGACCGAAGAGCTGTGTCTTGAGGATTTCTGATCCTACATTGCAATCAGTTCACTTACTGAATACGCCCCGCAACTGTGGGGATTGCCTGGCAATTCTATGTGGCCACTGCAGTAAATTATTAAAGACAATGAAGTAAAGAATACTCTGGGGGGGGGGCGGGGAGCAGTGGTACTAGAATTGGTAAAGAGGGTTGGGGTGGAGGTTTGCTTGACCTCTGTCCCACAGGAATTGGCCTTTGATTGCTTTTGAATTTGATGTTCTTCTCTCTTGCGAAGCCAGATCCCCACACTATTTTACAATTAGAATGCATTAGATATGAAGCAAAGGCAACTGAAAACACATTTCTTTAAACTTCTTTTCTTTTTCCTAACTCAAATAAAGACATCTAAAGTCTTGTTCTATCTGTACATCCCCCATATTGCCGTCAGTCATGCAAACCTAACATGGTTATTCCCTTTCTATTAAGATAACATGTGTTTAAGCAACTCCAAATGATAACAAAAAGAGTGAGCTGGAGGATTCATAATTGGTATAAATATAGAACGTACTTTCTCCTAGTTTTGACAAATTTTATCTCTCTGTTTTTCACATATCTTTAAAATTGTCTTGGAATACAAAGAAAAACAGAAAACAAAGTTTGGGGAGTTGATTTTATTTCCATTAGTCTGTCAAACAAAATGAAATTTACAATAGGATGGGACACTCATTTATTAAAACCCCTGTGTAGTCTAAAACTTTTAATTCCTCTCCATTGTATTTGAAATACTACATTTCAGGAAGACCTTTTATTTAAGTGGATGATTTCCAAACCCATGGCTTTCAAGTACCTCCAATCAGAGTAAGCTGTCTGAAGCTGATAAATGCTTGATTGACAAACAAAAGCTTGAAAAATGACATATAAATTTTTCCCCCAGGCGTTAAGGACTGGATTTGTTCCCTCAAAAACCTTTTATTAAAATCTCACCCCCCACAACAGTGGATGTAATAATTTGGGAAAGTAAGACTTTTCTTTTTATGTTAAGACTTTCTTATTTTGTTTTTATGTTAGATAAATTAAGGTAAGGGGTGCTCTAAATCTGATAATTTCTTAGTTTAAAAACACCAGACAAGATACAGCCCCACAGAAACACACACAAACATACACACAGGGAATCTAGCTACCACGTGAGGATCATCTACAAGTTAAGGAACCAAGGAATATTGAGGACAACCTACAAGGACTTAGCACAATTGAGAATCTGGTTTCGACTTTTAACTGCCAGAACTGTGAGAAAATTAATTTCTGGCCTTTAAAACCACTCATGGTATTTGGAAGCCAAGATACCTAAATAATATTATATTTTATGATATGTGGAGAAATATCATGTGAACATATCTCTAGCAATGGTGTTTTCTTCTTAAGTGGCTACTCATTAGATTGCTAACCTCAAGGTCAGCAGTTCGAAACTACCAGCCCTCACGTGGAAGAAAGACTAGAGTTTGCCCTCCCATGAAGAGGTATCGTTTCAGGAACCCACAGGGGAAGTTCCACCTGGTCCTGCAGGGTCGCCGTGAGTCAGGATGGACTGCTGGAAGTGAGGGTCCCACAGGCAATACATTTTAGACACAAGCAACGCAGTCTTCCTTCTCTGGCTCTTTCTGCCACTCACCTCCAGATGTACTTCATAAGGCATTTTAACCAGACCCGCACATTGCCTCTGCTCTCCTCTGCCTCTGGTTTCCAGTGATTTGTCCAGCACATAAGTGTGTGGTGGGAGATGCAGGAGGAGAAGTCACACAGAACAAAAAGATAAAAGAAAAAGATCACATCCATCCATCAAGCCCTTTGGCTGTAAAAAGCAGAAATGTACTAATGGGCCTTTATCATGGCTTGCTTTCCCAGAATCCTTGTTCTCTAGAGCTGCTAACCTAGAACGCCCACAAGTGGGGGGCCCGGATGGACAGAACTTCACTGTTTCATAGCGTAAGAGGCTGGAGGTTGGGATGCAGGGTGCTGGTTCCAGGGGAGCTTTTCTCTGCCTTGGCTCTATGGGGTGTCTTTCTTTCTTTCTTTCTTTCCAGATTCTGTTCTTTGCTTGGTTCCTTAGTGATTTTATTGTAGTCTGGCATCTATTTTCCATCAACTCTTGCTTTTGCAATCAAAAGTGATTGTTAAAGTACAACACATCTAATACTGAAAGTTCATTTGCATAACAAAAATGTGTATTCCAAAATGTAATTGCACCCATAATATAGGAGTTTGGCATTACGACTAAACTTTTGGTGAGACAAATCAATTAATAATACTCAGTTACTGCCATAATATTTTCATTGTGAAACGGTGGCCTTACCGGCCATTATAGGTAGAAACACAAGGATCAAACCATAGAATTTTAGATTTAAAAGACCATGAAGTACTCATTCAATCTCACCACCTTCCCACTTCAACAACACTGATAACATTTTCTGATGTTCTTCACTTATTGTGTTGGTTTCTGACAGGGCTTCACAAAGAGGTCTAAACCACTGACAATATGAACCACACCACAATCTTCTTTACGGAAGGGCGATCTATAATGAATGTCAGAAAGATGACAAGTTGAACTTGACTGTAGGGCTAGCAGGTGTAACCCACTGAAGAGTAAGACCAGTGGTAGCATCTGCCAAAGGTCAATTTTAGTGACTAGACTTAGTGCCAAGGATGGCAACGATCTAGGTCAGAAGTTGATGCAACAAAGCACCAATCATCTACCACTTAAGCGCTCATCTCCAAACCACACTTGGTTTAAGATGTATTATCTGCTGTGCACTCTGGGAGATCTAAGACTTGGGAAGCAAAGCAAAGAAACATATTTCTAACTACAGAAAATTATAGCCTTTGTGAGGAGATGAGAAAAATTCACCAGAGATAATAGTAGCATAAGTGCTTGATGATGAGGTATGGTCTTGTCATTTAGAGGTATTTGCATGAGTTAGATATAGGAGTGAAAAGACTTAAACAAATAAGCGATACCCAAAGCAATGCAAATGCAATAGAAGAACCAGACATTCAGTCATCAATTCACTTGCAAATATTTAGACATTATCGTCGCACAAAGAATATAAAATGGTCACTGAGTCATTTGCATTATTTTAGATTTGTGTTAGTGCTTATGATGTACATCTCTGATTCAAGTTTATCTTCAAGTAATATTATAGACTTCATATATAAACCACTATCACAATATGTTTCCAATCCCTTTCCCATATTTTTTGCTAATTTTTATATGTATTGATTTTCTATATGTAAAACCACAGTCAAAACCCATTGGCTCAAATCAATTCTGATTCATATGAACCCTTTCAAAAAAGTAGAACTTCCGCATAGCACTTCAAGACTCTGATCTTTATAAAAGCAAAGTGCATCTCCCACAACGTGGCTGAGAATGGCTGTCGGGTTCAGCTGACAACTTTCAGATTAGCAGCCTGATACGTGCCCCACTGCATTTACTAAAAGGAGCTCTGGGGCTGGGTACATGTGTAACTGATAAAGTCTGGACCCACTATTTGCTTTAGAGCAGCCAGTGTTTCTCAACCTGTGGGTCGCGACCACTTTGGGGGTCAAACGACCTGTTCACCGGGGTCGTCCAATACACAGCAGTAGCAAAATGACAGTTAGGGAGTAGCAACGAAAGTCATGTTGTCGTTGGGAGGTCAGCACCACATGAGTAACTGTATGAAAGGGTCACAGCACTAGGAAGGTTGAGACCCACTGCACAAGAGGGCAAAAAGGAGGCAGTCTGCTTCTGCTTCTGTCAATATTGGCAGCCTCATGTGGTCTTAAAGGGTCACAGGAAACAAAAGAAACTAAAGAGCGGTGGGTTTACTTACCATCAGTTATCTTTCAGTACAGTTCAAAACAAACATCTAATATATATCTTTATCTAGTCTGTTTCTGGGTTCCTGGGTCTTGCAGCTCCTGTGGTGCCCTGTGTTACATGTTGGTTCGCTAACCACAAGCTCAGCAGTTTGAAACCACCAGCTGCTCCACTGGAGAAGGAGGAGGTTTCCTGCTCCAGTAGAGAGTCACAGTTTTGGAAATCCACAGGCAGAGTTTTGCTCTGTCCCATAAAGTTTTTATGAGTAGCATTCAACTCCACTGCCATGAGAGAAACTGAAACCCACAGGCATAGTTGTGCCCTGTCTTATAGGGTTATTATGAGTCGGAATCAACTCTGTGGCAGAGAGAGAAACTGAATCTAAAGGTTGCCTGTTCAAGTCTACTGTGTGGGGCACCCTGGAAGAGAGGTCTAGTAATTTGATTTTGCAAAGATTACAGCCTAGAACATTCTGCTGGCCACTTCTGTTCTGTAACATAGGGGGCTATCAGGGGTCAGAACTGACTCAACAACAGCATTTTTAGGTGTTCAACTCTGTCTCGGTTGTGAAAAACACATTTCTCTCAACTCTGTCTCGGTTGTTCAAACACATTTCTCTCTACTATCATATCCTTTCACATGAAAATATTCCTTTAACACTTCCTGTCTGGCAGATTCAGGCAAAGGACCAAGAGTGAAGGTGAGTTTGAAAGGCTAGATAAGAAAGCTGACAACCGATGAAGCAGGTTTCCAGAGGTCCTAGTGGTGAATGACACCGGGGTCACAGGATGCATTTCATGTCCTTGCGCAGATGACAGCGTCTACTTCTCTGAGGCAGAGGGGAAGAAGCTTTGTCTTAAAGTATCTCCATTTGCACGAGGGGGTAATGTTGATGCCATTCTCCCTGAATGCCGTTGGTTTCCTTGATGAAGTAAATGGTCAGGTATTGTGCCCATAGTCATGAAAAGAGTGGCTTGAAGGTCGAGATTTAGAACAAACCCTGGGTCCGTGAGAGAATTCCTGATCAGAGACGAGGGTACAGTGGAAAGAGAAATCTGTCGTGACAGTTCAGGGGCGAATGATAAAAGGGGAAAGCATCAATAAGTTTTTGTTTCTGGAAGACAGCATTGATCACATTGTAGAAAATGGACCATAGAGAAACTAGGTTAGAAGTAAGAGCCACTATTGTGTGGCGGTTCCAGTTATTATTACTGCATAACCAATTTTCCCAACACAATAGATTAAAATCACCATGTTCAGATCTTCATGAATTCTGGGAGTCAGAGCTGTAGAAAAGGTACAACAGGGATGGTTTATGTCTATTCTATAATCTCTGAGATTTGGAGTTGAGAATTATCATTAAGGTAGTGATATCGGAGATGGAGAGACAGGCTTGGACTGAATGAAGTAATTGATAAAACGGATTGTATTATCTAACCCACCCCCTCCCTTTCCAGAGAATGTTGCAAGACAGAGATGTATGGTCAACCATACTTATTAAAGCAATATGTCTCAATAAGGAGCCCCATTGGCACAATGGTTAAGCCTTTGGCTGCTTACCCAAAAGTCGACAGTTCCCATCAACCAGTTACAGTCGAGGGAACTGCAGCGTGAGTCTAAGCTTGTTGTGTCTGGGTCTCCAGGAGTCACACGATGACACACAACCACGGCAAGCCTCTATCTGTCCATGTGCCGTTGTAAGGAAGTTTTACAGCACATATTCATTCATCGACTAGAACATTGTAATTGTAGCAGCTTATGAGGGAAAGAGAATTTATGGTCTCTTCACTGGGGATACAAAGAAACTATTAAGTAATATGGAGCTAAAGTACTTGGGAGGGGAAAAAGTTATATACTGAGGCTCCTTTTAGAAATGGAATGTAATGACAACCTTTTTGAAGAACATGCATAAAGCAGTGTGAAACAGGAAAAAAAGGGGCTCTTCGAAGAGCTCACTCACACCTTGAGGGGCAGGCAAACTGTTTGGCTGAAATGGGATGTGCTTGGGATAAAGCCAAACTCGGCTTCCTCCATGGGGCTTCATCCTCTCTCATTTCCAGCTGGGGAGAGGGAGCTTCTTTGTACTCTTTATGCAACCAAACATCTTGATATGTTTCTTGGTGGTTACACTCATTGATTTCCAAATCAATTTTCAGTTCGATGATCTTCCTATTGAAAGGAAACTTGGCTGATGGAGCCTGATCTTCAGAAGTCAGGAACGCTGAAATTTCTTTTGCTGTTTTTACCACTTTGGTATTTATGCCTTTTTTGCATCTGTTTTGTCATATACAATCAAAGAACAAGCAAAAGCCAGGATGACTTGCAAGAATGCAAAATGTTTACACACTTAGAAGACTTGCCAACTCCGCAGAAGCTAAAGAATTTTGTCCCCGCTAAAAAGAGAATTCAGAACCAGAGTTGAGATGTAGCCAATGAAAATGCTTGTCATAAAAGTCAGGAGGGAGGCTTTTCTTATAAATATTTTCAGATGTATCTCTCATGAGCTGGCAAATCTCTAAATGTTCAAATACTGATAACGGGATTAGCTTTCCCTTTTTGTAGGCAAATAATCAATTCTCCACATCAAAATGTTTTCGAAGGGAATTCACAAAAAGTGGAATGTATAGAGTCATAAATGCAAAAATAGGACCTAGGGTAGGTGTTGAATGTTCTCAAGTTAAGGAAAATAGTTGCTTTGCTTGCTGAACACATAGTGGGACTCATGTGCTCCATGAGAATATAGAGACACTTCATTCTTTGAAATCAGGAAAGGTATGGGTCAGGTTTTATACTTTCACCATGCTTGTTTATTCCGCATGCTGAAGAAATCAGCGGAGAAGCTGGAATATAAGGAGAAGAATGTGTCATCAGGATGGTAGGAGGCTTATAAACAACCTGTAAAATGCAGATCACACAAGCTTGTTTGTGGAAGGTTAGGAGTCCTTGCTGATAAAGACCAAGAATTGAAGCCTTCAATATGGATTACAACTCCATCTAGGGAAAACTAAAGTCCTTAGAACTGGACCAATAGACTAAAAACAAAACAAACGAACCAACTCATTGCCATTGAGTCAAGTCTGCTCATGTGATCCCCCAGATCAGGGTAGATGCGCCCCTATGAGTTTCCGAAATTGTAACTCTGGATAGAGTAGAAAGCTGCGGGATACGGGGACTGGGAAGAGAGGGTAAGCGGACGAATACTGCCTGCTCGTGATTAAAGAAGCCTTGGAGGCCAGGCTTCTGAGTGGAGGGAGGTCTTTATATTTGTGAGTTGGAGAAGAATCCCAGTCACATTCTCTTAATTAAAAATCATCTCCACAATATTCTCTGATTATAGTGCTACCTTAATGATACATCTTACCAGCACATTGCTGATTACTATCTGGCCGACAGTTTATCTACGGGAGCAGACATGTTACTACTCTCCCTGCTCAGAGTACAGTCACTGCACTCTATCTTCCCCCAACCCTGGAACTGAAGGGCATCTAGTTTAGGACACTGCCCACATTGTTATGCATGTGGTTGCCTGTTGCTAGGGACTGGCATGCCCTCAGCCTATATAAGTTGATGGAAGTAGACATTCTCTTGCTCCCTTTCAGACTTGGCTTCATGAAGGAGGTCAGCACCCAAAACATTTGTTCTGTCTTTTTATTTATTCCCTTCAAGTCCACACCCTTCCCTTATGAACCATCCAGTTGTGGACTGACTTCCACAGCAGCCTCATCTTTCTTCTGGGGCATGACGGATGGATTCAAGCTGCTGACATCACTTTCCCAACAATTGTAGCTGCCTTGATGGCACTGAGCAACACACACAAATGTATCTATATATACTTTTTTCTATTACATATATATTATGTATATCTATATAAAAGTTCTTGGAAAATTCCATTGTCTTTCAATTCTATTATTAATTGACTTTTGAGGCATGTGTGTGTTTTGTGTATGTGCATGTATGTATATTGTTGATTGACACAGTAGCTGTAACAATGCACAAGTGTGAGAATGATGCAGGACTGGGCGGTGTTTCGTTCTGTTATGCATAAGGTCTCTACGGGCCACAGTCAATCAATGGCACCTAACCACAACAACAACAACCTGGTGATGCAAAGAGTAAGCATGTGTCTTTTGATGAAAAGTCAACAGATTTTATTCTCCAGCTCCACTAGAGCTGTATAAAAGCATTGGACATCAACATCTATAAAGCTCACAGTCTATGAAACTGTTGGATTACAGAATGGAATGTGAGCTCACGTTGGGTGCATGGAAGAATTATGACCAATTGAGATGCAAAAATGGCTGGTACAATATGGCAGCAAATATAGTAAGTAGGAGCATGCTCTCTTTTTTAAATAAAATTGAGAACATTGGTGGCCTTGAGGAGTTTACTAGTGCAATGTCAGAAATACGAGCCTGATTGAGGTGAATTGATGAAAAAATGGGGAGTAAGAAATCAGAGAATCAAGTAGAGATAAATATTTTGGCAATTTTCTTATTAAAGTCCTGAAGATAATTCCACAGTCCTTAAAAGATGCAATAGCCTGAGGATTTGCACTTGCTGTTGCTAAGATAGGAGAGACTCACAAGGCTGTGCTTTTCAGGGTGGTTCACTAGAGATGGAAGAATGATGATGCAGTAGAGAAAAAAATCAATATAATTATATGAGGGAATTGGATACAGTGCACACGATTAAACTTTGTCCTTGGAGAGAAGCAAAAGATCCATCCATCGAGGATAGAGGGTGAGTGGAATATGTAAGTATCGAAGGGTAGGCAGACCTAGTGAAGGGTGGATGCAGTAGTATTTTCTTTTGCTTGGACTTTCTTAGGAAAATAAGATACAAAGTCAATCCCTGAGATTCACTTAGGAGAAAGGTCGCTGGGGATAGGAACTGAGAGTACAAGATACACATTTGGGGCTTTGGAAAGGGAAACAGTGAATTGATTTGAAGGTGATTTATAACTTCCAGGCAAGGCAATAATCTTTTTTTATGTTTTGCGATTGCTAAATAAAAGTTTCATGGGATTTTTTGTTTTTGTCTTGTTTTGTTTGCCGTCACCTTCAACGGTGCAGGTTTAATCCGGTAACTTCATGATTGAGTTAACCAAGGATTGAGTTTTCCTATTGACCAAGTGGCCAAATTGAGGCACATCCAAGACATATATGTGGAAATGAAATAGAATACTCTTCCCTCTATCCTTGATGATCTTAGTAAATATCAAGGCCTGAAATATCACTCATATTCAGACAGTTTCTAAATCCTGACAGCATCTTAATTTAATTTCACATTCAAATATTCAAATTTGCTTTTCTATTAAAAATAAATAAATAAATAAAATATGCAAAGTACACATAAGATGTCCTAAACTGAAATCTATACATTATTTCTAAAACTACTTCCACAAACAACCTTGCTCTGTTTGATAATTGATAACATCATTCTCTCTGCCCAACATAAAACTGTAGCATCAGAATTAAGTACTCTCTTGCTATTACACATCACATTCTCTTCCGATATCAGAACCTGACCAGATCTCAGCTTCTTCACTATTTCCTACAGTTCATGTGACCATCCTCTTTCATCTACATTTTTTCTCTCTGTTTCTCATGCCTAAACTCTAAAACTAACTCAAAGATAGGTCTTAAAAAATAAATTGTGGTAAACAAGCAGCCATCTAGCTCAGAAGCAACAAAGCTCACATGGAAGAAGCACACCAGCCTGTGTGATCATGAGGTGTCGATTGGATCAGGTATCAGGCATCAAAGCACAAAAACTCATATCATTGTGAATGAGGGAGAGTGTGTAGTGGGGACCAAAAGCCCATCTGTAGGCAAATGGACATTCCCTTACAGAAGAGTTCTAGGGAGGAGACGAGCCAGTCAGGGTGCACAGTGTAGCAATGATGAAGCATACAACATTCCTCTAGTTCATAAATGCTTCCTCCCCCCACTATCATGATCCAAATTCTACCTTACAAATCTGGCTAGACCAGAGGATGTACACTGGTACAGATAGGAATTGGACACATGGGGAATCCAGGACAAATGATCCCTTCAGACCAGTGGTGAGAGTGGTGATACTGGGAGGGTGGAGGGAGGGTTGGGTAGAGAGGGGAAATGGATTACTACAGGGATCCACATATAGCCTCCTCCCTGGGGGATGGACAACAGAAAAGTGGGTGAAGGGAAATATCAGAAGTGTAAGATATGACAAAACAATAATTTATGAATTATCAAGGGTTCATGATGGAGAGGGGAACGGGAGGGAAGGGAAAAAATAAGGAGCTGATGCCAGGAGCGATGTGAAGAGCAAATGTTTTGAGAATGAGGGTAATGAATGTACAAATGTGCTTCATACAATTGATGTATGTATGGATTGTGATGAGCTGTATGAGCCACCAATAAAATGATTAAACAAAACAAAACACAAAAGCAAAACACGCACAGAAAAAAATAAAGAACCCTGATAAAATAAATTAAAGAAAATTTAAATAAAAATATAAACTGATAGCCAGACACCATCAGCTTTCTTCGTTGCATTTGCTTATGGACCCGCTTTGTCTTCCGCAATCATGTCAGCATAGGTGATGTGCTTCTTCACTATGGGATTTATTGTTTCTCAGCTAGATGGTTGCCTGTTTAGATGGTTGCCTTTAAGACCCCAGACACTATATCTTTTGATACCTGGGCACCATCAGCTTTCTTCACCGCATTTGCTCATGTACCTGTTTTGTCCTTAGCGATCGAGTCAGGGCAGGCTGATAAACAAGTGGCCATATCTTGCTCAGAAACAACAAAGCCCACATGGAAGAAGCACAGCAGCTTGTGAGATCACAAGATGTTGAAGGGATAAGGTATCAGGAATCAAAGACCAAAGGGAAAAAAAATCATAGCATTGTGAACAAGGTGGGGTGCAGAGTGGGGACCCAGGGCCCATGTGTGGGAAATTGGACATCCGCATGCAGAAGGACCATGGGGAGGAGATGAGCCAGTCAGGGTGCAGTGTAGGAGTGATAAAACATGCAATTTTCCTCTAGTTCTTGAATGCTTCCTCCGCCCCACTATCATGATCCCAATTCAGTCTTACAAATCCGGCTGGACCGGAGTATGTACACTTGTTCATATAAGAACTGAAAACACATGGAATCCAGGACAATGAACTCCTCAGGACCAGTGGTGAGAGAGCAATACCTGGTAGGTGGAGGGAAGGTGAGGGAGAAGGGGGGAACAGATTATGAGGATCTACATATAACTTCCTCCCTGGGGGACTAAGAGCAGAGAGGTGTATGAAGACAGATGTCAGATGGTGTAAGATTTGACAAAATAACAATAATTTATAAGTTATCAAGAGTTCATTGGGGAAGGTAGAGTGGGGAGGGAGGGGGTAAATGAGGAGCTGATACCAAGGGCTCAGGTAGCAAATATTTTGAGAATCATGAGGGAAACTAATGCACAAAAGTGCTTGACACAATGGATGTATGTATGGATTGGTATAAGAGTTGTACGAGCCCCAATAAAATGATTTTAAAAATAAATAAATTGCATCATTTTATTATTCACCTCATGATATGTTAATGGTTTCTCATTTAATTCAGAAAATAAAAAAAGGTTTCCCCCAAACCTTTTTATTGGAGTTAATACCAATATTTTATTATTCCATCATTCAATCACATCAAGCAGCATTGTAAAGTTCTTACCAACATCTGCTTCAAAACATTCTTTTCCTTCCTGAACTCCATGACATCATCACTTTCTTAGATTGAACTACTGCTTTAGAGACCCTGTAGACTCACTTCTTTGGAGTTAATTCTGATTCATAATAACACTATCCTATCAGGCAACGTAGAAATGCCCCTTTCAGAATTTATAATTCTTTACGGGAACAGAATATCTCATTTTTCTTATGCAGAACAACTGGAAGCTTTGAACAGCTAACCTTGTAGCTTGTAGCACAGTAGGTAACTCACTAAGCTACCAGTGCTTAGCTTCCCGGTTGGGTTTCCAACACTGTAAACTTTATGGAACCAGACTACTATAACTTTTCTGTAGCAGAGTGGTGAGTTGCAACTGGTTAGCAACCAACTACTTACCATGAAGCCATCCGAGTTCACCTTAAAATAGATCCATAGGGTTTATAATTCTGGCTAAGTAGTTTAAAACAATAGGCCTGGGTTATAGATATGACACAGGAACTAGCAAGATGGAATTTTTCAAGACCAAGAACTTCTGCATCATACTCTTTAACATCAATGGCGACAATACATGTGGAATTTACTAGATGGACCACATAAGGATCAAAGTGGCTAAATCTATGAAAGTAAATAATGGAGAAGCTCAGCATCCTTAGGTAAAAGAAGGCTAGATCCAACTGGGGAGCAGATCATCTACTGAATATGTGGAAGTTGAAGCAGAAGCTAGACGTACTTTAAACAAGTACAGGAGCACCTAAGTACAATTCTGGAGTAGGTCCCACTTGAAATTAGAGACTACAGAAGAATGGATTTGCTGCTCTGATCAGTAATAACCAAAGACCATGTGAGTTATGGAATGACATCAGGGGCCTAAGACAGCAAGAAAGTGAAAGCAAAAAAGAAGACATGATGAGGTTGAAGAACTTAGAAGAGGATGTCAAAGGGTGGCTTGAGAAAGCAAAGTGAAATATTGTGTTGTAATGTGAAAAGAGCGGGGGCTTGCAAAACCAACAACGTGCTCAGAATTTTCCTAGCTGAATGAACGGAAGGAGAATCCAAACCTTGAGTTGCAATGTAGAAGCAGTCTATGGGTAAACAATGGAACAACCCAGAATTATCAACAGAAGACTGAAGGGATACATAGACTCATGGTACCAAAATGAATCGGTTTATGTAGAGCCAGAGATGTATGATAAAGAACAGATGAATGGTTTTGTTTCAGAAATGGAAAATGTTCAAGTTTTACTGAAGGCATTTGTGAAAAGTAAACACAACCAAAACTCCCTGTCATCAAGTTGATTCTGACTCATAGTGACCCTTTTGGATAGGGCAGAACGACGCCTGTGGGTTTCCAAGACTGTAACTATTGGTGCGAGTAGAAATCCTCATCTCTCTCTCTCTCGAGTCAGTTGGTAATTTCATATTCTAACAAAGTGTTTGCAACCAAAACGTCACCCTCTACAGCACCAGGTCTCCTTAGTTAAAAGGAAGGCCCCAGAAATTCACAGAATGCCAACTGAATATTTTGACACATGTATGCAATGCCAGGCACATACAGTCACTTATGAGAAGCTATTTGGAAGATGACGACGTGGGCAACAGATGGAAAGAGATCCATATTAGTAGTTATTCCAAACAAAGGCGATCTCATAGAATTTATCAAATGATATCAGTAACATCGCAAGTAATACAACTATGCTGTAGGCAATTCACAATGATTGCAATAGTACATTACAGAAAACTGCCAGAAATACAAGCTGGATTCAGAAGAGGATTTGCTTAAGGCCTATAGCTGCTGATGTCCGATGAATCTGAAGGCAGAGACTATCAGGAAGATGTTTGCCTATTTTATTGGGTGGGCATACTATTTATATATGTTGGCCGTAAACAACTATAGAAAACATTGAGAAGAATGGGAATTTCAGACCACTTAATTGTGCTTACCTTTTGAGTTTTTCATGGCTCGCTTCCCACCTTCATAAAATCTGTACTAAAACACTGTTTTATTAGGGAGTGGAAGTGGACTTGATTGCTTTACTTAACCAAGGACAGTGCGTCTTTCCCCACTGGCCCTTCCTAGGCTCCTTCTCAGGATTATTTTACTAAATTAAATTTATACATGGTATGCCATTTTCACATTTGAACAATGGTCTGGTCATTTAGATGATAACTGATCAAAGCTGAATGTCACTCCCATGGAATAATAAAAATAAATTTTAAGCAAACATTATTTATTTATATAATAGTTGCATTTCTTTATTAAACACATCTCACTGCCATCAAGTCAATGCTGACTCATAGTGACCCTTTAGGACAGGATAGAACTGGGCCTGTGAGCTTCCAAGATTGTTACTCTGTACGGGAGTAACACATGGGCATCAATTATGCGGAGTTTGACATTACCCAATGGAAAACATACCCTCTCAGTATTATCAACTGCTAGGTTGCCCAGGAGCCAATTATAGTCCATCATTTTTATATTGAATAGATGCTCATTTTCAATGAGGATTTTTATGTTTTTCTGGCTTGGCTCACATGCAGTATTAGTGATGATAATTTTCTTAATAGGTTTCTAAGTTTTTGCCCTGTTCCATGAGTAAGTAAGTAGGTAAAGATTTATTTCATTTTAATCTCAGAAGGTTTTGTCCATGGTGAAAACAGTTTCATTGAGACAATCCCATCAATCATGTCTTATATTGTTGGATACATAGTGAAGTTTTACAGAAGCAAAATTTAAGATTGCTGTTTCACTTTTATATTTTTACTTCTGATATTTTTTGCCATACACATAACTTGAGAAAAAGGTTATTTTTTCACCCAGAAAGATAGATATGGAAATGTAGTTTTATAAACATTGGGTTAAAGTTACAAATTCATCTCTCTACTACCATTGGTGTCTCCGTTTTCTGTTGCAGAGATACTAATTTAACACCTGCTCTGGAAAGAAATTGTATAGTAATTATTAGTTAAGTACAGGCACTATCAAAGCTTATAAACTTACTTGACATTTTTGGAAAACAAAGTGTTCTCTCTGCAAACAAATGTCCATTTATGTTTGTATTACATGAAAAACACAGCACAAAGGCATTCTATTTCCAAACCCTTTGATAAGCATTTCCTGCCATTCTACATTGGTAGAACATATTATATGAGTGCTCAACAAGACAATAGAAAAAAACCTGCTTTGTGTGAGGAATTGGACATGCAGAGTGGTCAGCTACTGTTTTAAATACTAGCCAGGACATCATTACATTACATTGAGCTATAATTACTTCATAAATAATCAACTGATTGATATTATATCCATGCTTTATTTTTATTTCTACTAGAAACACCATACTGTGTCACACACACACACACACACACACACACACAATTTCTTGACCAGCTGGCAAAATAGGACCATTGCTGATGCAAAGAGAGAACCACACGTAATAATATCCCTGGCCTTTGGGTCCACAGCAAATTAGAATGAAGAAAACAGGACTTTGATGACTTCTTGTCCAGAAGGCACCTTGGCTGCAGAACTGATAAGTTGTGTACATCCTCCACATAATTTCTCTTTCAGGTACTAAAGCATTGTTAACCTGTGGTAATAGATTTAACACAAAAATAATTTCTTTTTTAAAATTGTATTTATTTCTTTAAACATTTTATTTGGGGCTCATACAACTCATCACAATCCATACATACATCAATTGTGGAAAGCACATCTGTACATTCATTGCCCTCATCATTCTCAAAGCATTTGCTCTCCACTTAAGCCCTTGGCATCAGGTCCTCTTTTTTCCCCTCCCTCCCCGCTCCCCCCTCCCTCATGAGCCCTTGATAATTTATAAATTATTATTTTTTCATATCTTGCCCTGTCCAATGTCTCTCTTCACCCCCTTTTCTGTTGTCCATCCCCCAGGGAGGAGGTTACATGTAGATCCTTGTATCCGGTTCCCTATTTCTAACCCACTCTCCCTTTAACCTTCCCGTATCACCACTCACACCCCTGGTCCTGGAGGCATCATCCGCCCTGGATTCCCTGTGCCTCCAGCTCCTGTCTGCACCAGCATACATCCTCTCATCTATCCAGACTTGCAAGGTAGAATTTGGATCATGATAATGGGGAGGGGAGAGAGGAAGCATTTAGGAACTAGAGGGAAGCTGAAAGCTGTATTCTTCATCGCTGCTACATCACACCCTGACTGACTCATCTCCTCCCCTAGACCCCTCTGTGAGGGGATCTCCAGTGGCTGACAAATGGGCTTTGGGTTTCTCCTCTGCACTTCCCCCTTCCTTCACTATGGTAAGATTCTTTTGTTTTGATGATGCCTTATACCTGATCCCTTCGACACCTCGTGATCACACAGGCTGGTGTGCTTCTTCCATGTGGGCTTTGTTTCTTCTGGGCTAGATGGCCACTTGTTTACCTTCAAGCCTTTATGACCCCAGACACTATCTCTTTTGATAGCCGGGCACCATCAGCTTTCTTCGCCACATTTGCTTCTGCACCCATTTGTCCTCAGCAATCGTATCATGGAGTTGTGCATCCAATGATATGATTTTTTGTTTTTTGATGCCTGATAACTGATCCCTTCAGGAACCTCATGATCAAACAGGCTGGTGTGTTCTTCCATGTGGGCTTTGCTGCTTCTGAGCTAGAGGGCCTCTAGTTTATCTTCAAGCCTTTAAGGACCCAGACACTATATCTTTTGATAGCAGGGCACCATCAGCTTTCTTCACCACATTTGCTTATTCACCCGCTTTGTCTTCAGTGGTTGTGTCGGGAGGGTGAGCATCATAGAATGCCAATTTAATAGAAGAAAGTACTGTTGCATTGAGGGAGTACTTGAGTAGAGGCCCAATGTCCTTCTGCCACCTTAATATGGAACGTACAAATATAGGCACATAGATCTATTTCCCTATCCTCATAGATATACTTGCATATGTACATGTCTTTGTCTAGACCTCTATAAATGCCCTTTGCCTCCCAGCTCTTTCCTCTATTTCTCTTGACTTTCCTCCTGTCCCACTATCATGCTCCATCCCCACCTGGGTTTCAGCAATATCTCTTCATTATATTACCCTTGATCATGCCCTACCAGGCCTCCCACACCTACCTCACCACCAATTTGGATCCCTGTTGTTCCCTTGTCCCTGGGTTTGTTAACACCACTTCCTTACCCCCACATCCCCTTACCACATTTCCCCCCCGGAACTGTTGGCCCCATTGTTTTTCCTCCAGATTGTTCATCCAGCCTATCTTATTTAGACAGACCTGTGGAGATAATAACACAGAACAAAAAAAAAAAGACAGAGCAAAACCAAGCAACAATATACAACAAATCACTGACAACAAAAAAAATTTCTTAAGGATTTTATTTTATAATAGAGGCAATGCTGTAAGAGGCCTTTTCTTAAAGCACTTTAAAACTTCCTTTTAGAAGGAGGAAATGTTCTAAAATTGATTGTGTTGAAGGTTGCACAATTCTTTTTGATATGATTGAAGGATTGAATTGTATAATATGTAGATGAAGTGCCAATAAAACTGTTAAAAATTCCTTTTAATTTGGAGTTGACAGAAAACAAACAAACAAACATAATGTCCTTGATTCAATCCAGCCTCATAGTAACCAGAGGTGCAACTGGTGAAGTTCAACTTGCTGAACCTGTGGTTAGCAACCCAAGCATACGATGCCACCAGAGTTCCTTTGAATTTGACGAGTGAGAAGAAATTGTGTTGTTTATATTGTGTCTTAAATTTATTTCTATGTGCTGCATATGTGTTGATCAAATTATATCTGTAGTGGATATTACTATGTATAATTTTAGCACCCTCAAGCTCATGAAATTACACCCTGGCTAAGTTAATGCACCAATTTTATTTCTTCTTAAAAATTATGAATAATATTCAAATACTTTGTTCCTGATAGTCCTGTCAAATGTGATTTAAAATTAGATATTATTATCAAAAATAAATTTCTAACTTTAAAAATACCAAGTGTAAGAATTATTATTCTTCCTTTATTTTTTACCTTAATATTCTATTGATTCAAAGTGAATATTATATTATATAAAAATTTCAAACTAATATACTATCTCTTTTTGGCTAGCTATAAATCTATTTTCCTGTTTGTTTAACTAGATAAAGTTCCCAAAGTGTAGTTTATTCAAAAAAGGAATAACTTTTACAATCATATTTAATATTGCAATATTTTATTCTTTCCATAATAGATTAATATACATTAACTATTTGAATACTGCACAAATACAAAATGAATTTCCTTCCAGGTAAAATATAGAATGCTCATCTATATTTAAAATTGATATTAAAATATTAGATTACAATTGAATTACCCTTTTCAATTCCTGTGCAAGCTAGATATGATTGTAACCTGTGAACTTATAAAATATTTAGCTATACAGTTTTATTCATAATAAACAGTCACTATTCATTCTAAGAAAGTATTACAGAATTGAGAAGGCTAAAGAAGAGAACATGACAAATGATAGAATTAATATATGTAGAGGTTTCCAACGCTTTATGAAAAAATTGAATAAAAATGGCATTTTTCCATGAAAATTAAGTTGACTATTAATAGTAGTTGACAGGAAGATACAGTAGTCAGAGAATTTATATTTTAAGGTAAAGTAGTTGTTTGCAATGGCAATGTCTAGGGTATGATATGAGGATAGATGTTTGCAGCAGATGAAAATAGAAAGAGAGTTGAAATTGAATACATTCAGAAACTGAGAAGTTAAGGTCCTGAGTGGATAAAGTTTGCTCTGAGTTTCTACCAGGTTTTCCATTTGTGCACAAGAACTTGTGGCCAAAGGCTTAGACATTGTGCCAAATTACTTTTGCACCTATCTTCTTGGCCATGGATCCTCTAACTTTCTGTAAGGGAGACTAGATACATTCTCATTAGTTTGCTAATTGTTTCCAGCTAAATTTTCAGGATTCTATTTTTGAAAGATGGAACAAGATGAGGCTTTCTTCTTCTGTAAAGACTTCATTCTCAAAAAGCCATTATGGCAGACCTCCTCAGCCCTACAGGTTTACTATGATTGAAATCCACTCGATGGAAGTGAGTTTAGAGTTTGGGTACTTGGGAGGTAGTTGCTGAAAAGAGGAACAGAAGAGGACATGTATGGGGCAGTCTTCATGTTGAACATATTAATGACCATGAGGGTAATTTGGACCCCAAAATGATAAAAGCCATGTGATATATTTAAATCAATAGGTACCAATTACCATAAAAATGGCAAGATTAGGAGGCCTGCCTTTCAAAGACAATGAATAGACATCTGTGTATCAGCAGTCAATAAAACTGCTATTTATTATAAATCAAACTATATAAATTCTGAAGAAGACCAGAATGTAGAGACTTGGGAAATCATCCCAACTGTGTTAGGTTGGCTTTTCTAGAGGCACAGAACCAGGAGACACACACACAAAAGAACTTTATATCAATCAATAAATTTATAATAAGGAAGCAGCCCACCCCAGTCCAATTCAAGTCCCTGGGTGAGATGCTAGCTGGAGCCATCTGCAGACTCACCCAGCTGCTAGCGAATGGAGCAGGAAGGCAAAGAAGGAGTGTGGAAGATTACAGGCTAATGAGTGTAGAGTTTTGTGGATCCACTGCTGGCAGGAACACGGCAGGGTACAGAGAGAGCCAGCCACAGAATCCAGGCAGAGACTGAATCCAGGCACAGATGAATGCCAAAAAAAAGGGCAAGGGAGAGAGAGAAGTTCTCCGCAGAATCTCTTATAAACATTCCACAACCCAGAGGAAATGCCATTCGTTAGTCTGTGCCTTGAGAGGTTGACCTATACCTATACCTTCACAAGGGTGAATCAAGTGAACCTAAAATGGAGTTATCACACCCAGAAAAAGCACTATTCTTTGTTTCCACTTCTTTTCAGTCAGTTTGTCATATGAAGGTGGTCTGGGTGCTTCTGTGATGGTGGAAGCTATATCACTGATATTTAAAATGTCATCAGTTACCCAAAGTGAATCCTTTTCAGCTCAACGTCCAGAAAAAGAACAGCGACCATAAAGAAGCACCCGGGGAAACCATATGCTGAGCATTGAGACCATGTTTGATATTCAAGGTGTGAAGAAGGTAAGCAGAACAGTCTCTGAGACTCTACAGGAGGGTGGGCGTCTCGGATCCCGGAAGCCTTGAAATGCGGCGGAGGAGGAGCTGAATTTCTGGGGTGGCATCTGCTATGCTGACCTGAATCAGGGTAGAGCCTTAGGGAATTTCATTTGCTGATGGGGAACAACTCCAAGTTAGGAACAATAGCTACAAAACTGGCTAATGATCAGACCTGGGAGTGTGCAAAAATATGAATCATCGAAAACTGGATATCATTAAAAATGAAATAGAATGAATGAAAATCTATAACCTCAGCATTAGTGAGCTGGAATGGACTGGTGTTAGCCTTTTCAAATCAGAAAGACACATGCTTTACTGTGTCAGAAATAGTACAATCAAGAGGCATGGCCTTTCGTTTATTGTGGGGGGGGGAGACATTGCAAAATCAATCATGAAGTGCAATTCTGTTTTTGATAGGATTCTATATATACTACAAGGAAATCTAATAAATACAATGATTAAACTTTATGTACCAAACACCAAAGTTATTAATGAAGAGATTCAATAATCTTAGCAATCATTTTAACTAGAAATGATCAAACATGCAATCAAGATGCATTGATAATTTTTGGCAATTGGAATGCAAAAGTTGGAAACAAAAATGAAAGGCAAATTAGTTGGAAAATATAGTCTTGGTGATAGAACGGAACTTATAGATTGCATGATAGAATTGTGAAAAAAATCAATGACTTATCCATAGTAAATACATTTTTCCATCACCACAAAAGGTGACTATATATGTAGACTTTTCTAGCTGGACCACAAATAAATCCATTTGACTACATCAGTGGGAAAATATGATGAAGAAGCCCAATAGCAGCAGCTAAAACCAGACCAGGGGCTGCCTGTGAAACAGAGCACAAGTAAATTCAGGGTAAAGCTGGAGAAAATTAAATCAAGCCCAAATATGATCTTGAGTCTATCACACCTAAATTTCCGGAATATCTCAAGAACAGAGTTAATGCATGGAACACTAATGACAAAAGACGTGATGAAGATCATGATTCATGAAGAAAGCAAAAAATCATTAAAAAGACAGGTAAGAGAGAAAATGATCAAATGGATGTCAGAAGACTCTGAAACTTTCTCTTAATATTAGAATAACTAAAGCAAATGGACAAAAGAATGAAGATAAAGAATTGAATAGAAAATCCAAAGGGCAGCTTGAGAAGACAAAGCTAAATGAACATACTCAACATATCTGAAACTGAAAATGACTGAAGAAAAACTTCAATCCTCGAGTGGTAATCTTGAAAGATTGTATGAACAAAACATTGAACGATAAAGGAAGCATCAAGTGAATAAGGAAAGAATACACTGTACCCCAAAGTTCTAGTTGATAGAAGGCTGTTTCTGGAAAGAGCATAGGTGTGAGAACTGGTGGTGCCAAAGAAAGATGTGCAAGCTGCACTGAAAGTGCTACAGCCTTAAACAAGGATCCAGGCACTGGAAGCAATCACCCATCAATGTCAGGAAAGTTGGAAGGGAGCTACTTGGCCAACTGAATGAAAGCGATCCATACTTGTCCCCATTCCAAACAAAGGTGGCTCAACAGAATGCGCCAATCACAGCGCAATCTCACTGATATCACCTGCAAGTAAACTTTTCTGAAGATCTCCCAAGAAAGATTTCAGTAGTACATTGAGGGAGAACTGACAGATGTTTAGGCCACTTTCAGAAGAGGAAAGAGACAAGAGATATCCTCACTGATGGCAGATGGATCCTGGCTGGAAGAAGAGAATAGCAGGAAGATGTTTACGTGTGTTTCATTGACTCTGCAAAGGCAATGGAGTGTGTGAACCCAGCGGCCAGAAGGACCTACACCTTTGTCTTGCAGGAAGCATAGCAAGGATGCTTCTTAGAAAGAAGGATGGTGAGACCGTGTCTCACATACTTTGGACATGTTCTCAGGAGAGACCATTTTCTACAACATGGCCTTTCTTCTCTAGACCATTCTTTATAAAGTAGAGGGCTGGTGAAGCAGGCTCTTGAAGAGATGGATTGACGAACTGACATAGAGGCTGCTATACTGAACTAAAACACAAAAGCAATTGTCAGGATGCGGCCAGACTGGGTAGTGTTTCTGCTGTAAGTAGTTTTGCTATGTGTTGGAGCCAACTTACTGCACTCAGTAGCAATGGCATTTTATTTGTCTTGCTCTTGCCTTCTTTGATTTCTTCCATAATCTACAAAGAGTAGTTAATTCTGACATTTATGTGTCTATTCTTTAGATCCCATTCTCACCATGTTCCCACCTTTATGTGAAATAATATCACACAATTAGCCTACAGAGTAGGATTTAGTCTTCAAAAGATGAAATCCAAATTGGCATTCTGACATACATTTTATCTTTATGGATTCTGATAAAGTATTTTATTATTTTTCAAATACAATTTTTACATTTGAAAGATTATGTGTACCTTCAAGTTTTTTGCTAGGGTGAAAACATAGCAAACCACTTACATACTTAGAGAATCAATGAAGTCTTAAAAATGTGTGAACTTTTGACACAGTAAATTTTGGTAAAAAATGCAGTAAGTCTTCTTTCCTGATAGGATAGATTTGAGGTATTTAGAAAGCGATTGACCTGTTTTATTAAAGCAAATTTTATTTTGTACAAGATCAAGTCTAAGGGCAATTTTATTGAGTTTTCAGTGCTTATGGAAATCTCCACCATTGATCCTGTAAGGAAACTCACAATGAGGCACATCTGTATCATTAAGTCACAAGCACAACATCTCAATATTAAATAGCCTCTATAACTATATTTTTTTCTATTTTGTCCTTCAATAGTTAAATTATATCAGCTATAAGCTATTTTTTTGGGTGTGTGTTGGGGGGAGCTTTGCATATCAGAGAGAGTTCACATATGAACACATAATTCATCCAGAAATAACAACCTTTCAAAGAGTGTAGGTATCAAATTTTGTTTACCATACCTCACTTCTATTTATTCCCTTTTTTCTGATTTTCAACTTTCATAATTCTGTGAAGCTAATCTCTAGGAGCTAAGACCTATTTAGAACATTAAAGAGCAATGGGGACTGGCCAAACCATGGCATTCTCAAACACTTCATATCACTATAAAAGCTGGACAATGAATATGGAAGACCAGAAGTGAACTGATGTATTTGGTTTTTGGGGTTGGTGAAGAGTATTTTTTTTAATGTCTTCAGATATTTCATTTTAAAAAATAGTTTTATTGAGATATATTTCACACATATACAGTTTCTTTCATCATTCCTTCGCATTAAGACTCAGTTTCAGAACATTTTCTACTCATACTTGATGGAGCATTGAAAGTACCAAGAATGGACAGAAGAGCAAACAAATCTGTTTTGAAAGAAGCACAACCCAAATACTAAAGAACTATGGTGGAGACGCCTGCCATATATTTAGACATGTCATGGTGAGAGACCCGTCCCAGGAGAAGGATGTCACGCTAGGAAAAGTGGAGGGGCAGTGTAGAAAAGGCAGGTCACTGGTGAGAGGGATTGACACAGTGGCTCAGACATAATAACAATAACAATCATGGTAATGACACAGAACTAGACGTCCTTTCTGTCTACTGTACGTAGGGTCTCTATGAGGCAAGGCCAACTGGATAGCAGCAAGCAACAATAATCTAATGACAATGGAATGATGTATTAGGCATGATTCTGAGCTTAGGGTCACATAACTATATTCTCACTTTAATCTCTTGTCTACCATTATCTTCATGTTAACATGTAACTGTGCTTCTAAGTCTCAATTCAGGTTGTTCAAAGGCTTCATTCATGTCAATTTGGATAGAAACTACAGTTTACATGGAACACCAAGACATTAACTGTAGGTTTATTCAGGAATTCGCCTGCTCACAAAGCTTTTAAATTAACCATTATGAGGTCACAAAGGCCAGATAAGTCTTATTTTCCTGTGTCTGAATCCTCCCTACTTCGCAGTAATTTTGAAGCATGACGGAGTAAATTTGAGTGTCTGTAAAGCCAGCGTTTTATTAGATTCATTTCTAAATGCAAGAAACAATAATTTTTCTTTATTTAAATCTAAAATCTTTTGGAAAGATAAGATACAAACAAGAAAACATGTATTACCTGTCTATGCTGAAACATCTAACATTGTTCCCTGAGTCATTTCATTAATTGCTTTAAAACTCAACTCCAAGTAGTAAATTGGTGTGTATAGCTTTATTAATCCTAGTTTTTTCATTTGTCTTGTTTCCTCCCATGGGATAATCTCAAGCCTGATTATTTATTTAAAAATCAATATCTTATAAAGAGAAAATTGCTTTTATATATTACTCTACAGAGTCATGCTACACACAGCATTATTGGTTTAAATGAAGAAATGTTGGCTGTTTAAATCAAAAGTAAACCTTACACCTGGCTTATTTATAGCAGACTCAGCAGGTATGAGCAACTGGGTGTGAAAGAAAAATACATTAACAGTTACTTTTAATCTACTTATTTTCCAAATTCATTGAAAAGTAGACTTAATTTTACTAATTTGTAGGGTTTTTGTATTACCCATTTTTTTATGTTTTTTGATTTTTGTTTTTTTACGACACATAATTTCCAGGATTTAGTATTCAGAAACTTTAAAATTTCCACTCAGAAGTACTGATTCCATGAATAAAATGGAGGTCAATCATTCATTCATATTTATTTTGTGTATGTGGAGTCTTTTGGCAGTGCACGTGGATATGGTATTTGACTGCTAACTGAAAAATTGTTGGTTCGAGTCCATGCAGCTATGCCTAAGAAGACAGGTTTTGTGATCTACTACTCCCTCAGGGAGCATAGTTCTTTGAAGGGGTCACCAGAAGTTAGAGTTTATTTGATGGTAACTGGTTTTATTTGTATTTACTTTTTTATTTCAAAGCTATTCATAAGGTTTTCATAACTTCAAAAGAATAAATTAAAAAAATAAAACCTTGAGTTCCAGTATTGAAAGTTTTTATGTCATGTCACTTTGAAAACTAAGGTGAAACTGATCCAACCCCAACCCCCAAAGGGGAAAAAGGGAAAAAAAGCAAAAGGGGAAAAAAAAACCCAAACATAGTATTTTCCTTTGCCTCATATGCATGTGAAAGTTGAGCATTGAATAAGGAAGACTGAAGAAGAATCCATACACTTGAATTGTGGTGTTGGAGAAAACTATTGAAAGTGCCATGGACTGCTGAAAGGATAAACCAATTTATCTAGGAAGAAGTAAGACAAAAGTGCTCCTTAAAAGTAAGGAATGCCCAGGATGCACACTATCCTGACATGATTGCTGAAGAAAATGTGTGCATAGTAAATGTGGTGAAGAAAGCTGATGGTGTCCAGCTATCAAAAGATATAGCATCTGGAATATTAAAGGCTTGAAGAGAAACAAGTGACTATGTAGCTGAGAAGCATCAAAGCCCACAGGGAAGAAGCACACCAGCCTGTCTGACCACAGTGCGGAAGGGACCAGTTATCAGACATCAAAGAACTAACAATCATATCAGTGCGTACCCACCTACATGATACGATCACTGAAGACAAACGTATGCATAAGCAAATGTGGTTAAGAAAGCTGATGGTGCCCGCATGTCAAAAGATATAGCACCCGTGCTTTTAAAGGCTCAAAAATAAATAAGTAGCCATCTAGTTCAGAAGCAACAAAGACCACATGGAAGAAACACACCAGCCTGTGTGAGCATGAGCTGTCGAAGGGATCAGGTATCAAGCATCAAGGAACAAAAATCATAGCTTTGTAAATGTGGGTGAGTACAGAGTGGAGACTCATAGCCCATTGGTAGCCAACCAGACACCCCCTTACTGAAGGGTCGTGGGGAGGAGATGAGCCAGTCAGGGTGCAAGGTAGCAATGAGGAAACATATAACTTTCCTCTAGTTCTTAAATGCTTCCTCCCCCCTACTATCTTGATCCCAATTCTACCTTACAAATCTGCTTAGACCAGAGGATGTACATAGGTACAGATAGCAACTGGAAACACAGGGAATCCAGGACAGATGACTCCTTCAGGACCAGTGGTGGGAGTGGGAATATGGGGTAGAAAGGGGAAAATTATTATAAGAATTTACATATAGCCTCCTCCCTGGGGAATGGACAGCAGAGAAGAAGGAAAGGGGGAGATGTCAGACAGTTTAACATATGACAAAATAATAATAATTTATGAATGATGAAGGGTTCATGAGGTGGGGGGAGTGGGAAGGGAGGGGGGAAATGAGCAACAGATATTAAGGGCTCAAGTAGAAGACAAATGTTTTGAGAATGATGATGGCAACAAATGTACATATGTTCTTGACACAATGGATGTATGTATGGATTGTGATAACAATTGTATGAGCCCCCAATAAAATGATTTTTTTTTTAAGTAAGCAATGCCAGACTTCATCTTACATACTTTGGCACTATTGTTAGGAAAAAACACTCCCTAGAGAAGGACATCATGGGTCAAGTGCAGGGTCATGGAAAAAGAGTCAGTCCCTCAAGGAGCTGGGTTGGCATTGTGGCTGCAAAAATGGGCTCAGACATGGGCACAATGGCAAGAATGGCACAAGACCGTGCTGTTTTATTGTGCAGTGGATAGGGTCCCTATGGGTCAGAAATGACTTTCTAGCACCCATTAACAACAGCACAACAGATTTCATAGACAGCATTGAAACAATGTCAGATATATTTGGTAAAGTAGAGGGAGAGCAAAACAGAAGGCTCTTGACCTGATAGATTGACACAGTGGCTCCAACGATGGACTCCAACCTAAGAACTGCTGTGAGGATAAGACTGGGCTGCACAGCAGAGTTTCCCTCTGTTGTGTGCAGGGTTGCTATGAGTAGGGAATGACATGATGGTGCCTAACAGCAGAAACGATCTTCTCCCCATACCCTTTCTTTGTCTGCTTCATGGAAGATCAGGTAATGAGTTAATCATACTACATTAGATTCTATCATGGGAGAATCCTGGCCCCAGGATTAACCATCCTTTGATCATTGGGAAAATCTATCAAGGATGTTTCTTTGGAATACCATAGAAAAGTTATAGTTTTCTGAGTTTAACTTCTCTGCCATAAATATAACTAGCCTTCCAGTTTCTTTAATTAATGATGAAATAATTAAAAAGTGTGAGTACTTTAGGTAGCTAACTAGATGAACAAGTTTGAGACTATTACAATATTGAAAAATAATATATAGACAATTTTTAATATAAAAATTGGGTGGAAAAAAGAAAGCAAGGAAAAAGCTCCCCAAACCACTAGAAGTGTAAGCATATAGTTTGATACTGGAATGTGATTATTGGATGCGTATGAGAGAAAATATGTGTGTAGATGTGTGTAAGTATAGGCAAGAAATAGAGAATATAAATATTGGTGGGATTATAAGCTAAATTAAATTTCTTCCCATCATTTTTACTATTAAAAATTTCTCATGAATATACATTTATTTTTATAATAAGCAAATAATTAATATTGAACTGCTTTTCTTCCTTTAAAAATTTTTTAAAATTGTGAATTCAGTGGTTTACAGTAAAGTCCCATGTTTTGTTCAACAATTTATGCACATTTTCTTTTTATGTCAATTTTGAAATCTATAAAACATTTTATTGGGGGCTCTTACAGCTCTTATAACAATTCACATAGCCATTGTATCAAGCACATTTGTTCATATGTTACCATCATAATTTTCTTTTCTTTCTCTTTTTTTAATCACTTTATTGGGAGCTCATAAGTGTGTCCTTGGTATCAGCTTCTCTTTTTTCCCTCCCTCCTCCACCCTCTGCCCTCGTGAGCCTTTGATAAATGATGAATTATTATTATTTTCATATCTTACACTGTCTGATGTCTACCTTCACCCTCATTTCTGTTGTTCATCATCCTTGGGAGGGGGAGGGTTTGGTATACATCGATCATGGCGATTGAGTCACTCCTTTCTCCATCCACCTTCCTCCATCCTCATGGTATTTCTACTTCCATTACTGTTCCTGAGGGGTTTATCTGTCCAGGATTCTGGTTGTCCAGAGGTCTCATCTGTACCAGTGTACATGCCCCAGTCTACCTGGGTATGTAAGGTAGAACTGCAGTTGTGACTGTGGGTGGGTGGGGGGAGGTAGGAAGCATTAAAGAACTAGAGGAATGTTGTGTGTTTCATCGGTGCTATAATGCACCTTGCTGACTTGTCCCTTCCTTGTGATCTCCGTGAGTGAATGTCAAATTGTCTACAGATGGGTTTTGGGTCTCCACTCTGACTCCCCTCATTCACATGGATATGGTTATTTGTTCTGAACTAATTTTCAATTTTTACAGAGCTGTACATTTTGAAAGCTTCCTTGTGGTTGCATTTATTTAATTTTACACTAAATTCACACTATGGACAAAATATGTGTAGCCATTCAAATTTTACAAATGGGAAATTTGTAACAATAGCTCAGAAAGTGAAGAATTTAAAACAAATATGAATTATCTAGTGAAGAACAAGACAGCGTGATCCAATGTTGCAATTTCTGATTTGTTTTCAGTTTAGTTTATTAATTAACTGAGATGTTTTCGTTAGGGAGGTATGTTTCCTGAGACAGTGTGATATGACCTTGCTTTAATATTGTAGTGGTAAAAATATGCGGGGGGCTGACAATCAGATCAATAAAAGATAAACAAAGTGACTGGTATAATTCTTAGTGAGCTTCGCATGTGTGGGAAACTGTTGCAGGAGTAAGAACTGGGATTTTAGACTCCTCTCTTCTAAGAGCACCAGGATGGATGGGTGGTGGGCAATATGAGCGAGTTGTTAATTATCTTTGTCTTTTAACACTTAGCTGCACCATCATTTTGTTTCTCGTGGGTCTTTGCAGTGTTTGAGATTAATAGGGAATCATTGTCATTTCTGAAAAAAAGAGATTTTATGTTTTTCTCCAAGTGGACTTGCTTGCCAGGTGTTTTTAGACAGCCATGGGACATACTAAGTTACAATTAGTAGCCATTTTAAAATGCAAATTTTCCAGAACATATTGTTCACTAACAGTTCTCAGTGGGGAAATTTTATCCTGCCTCATTGTATCCTTTCGACAAAAGAATCCCTATGGACAAAAATTGCTTATCTCTCCAGGAAACAGACTTCTAAAACTTACTTTCATCTAAAATTTCTGCTTTGACATTCACTGTTATAGAAACTGGTATATATTGCTGTACACTGGGTATCTGGAGTGGAAATAATGACATTGTTTGCATTCCTGTTGCTGGGTCTTGGGAAGGTCTGCACACTCTCTTAGAGCTGGTCCAGAAGGGAGCCCTGTCTACCTGCTTCCATTGTAAAGGAGTTCATGAAATTTTTTGACCAGAGTTAAATTATTAAATTAAATTCTTTCTTGCTGAATTAAATTGGTGTTTTTACTTGCCTGTCCCCCTGTTCTCACAGACACCTGTCATTTGGTTACTTAATTGTTAGTAGTCATGGAAACTGAAGCAGTGTTCCTCGTTGAGTTGAAGCCAGGGTGGTAAAGAAACACAATCTAAGGAGAGAATCTTCCTTTGGTGTGTGTGTGTGTGTGTGTGTGTGTGTGTGTCTGTCTGTCTATGTGTGTGTGTGTGTGTACACAGTGAGCCTACTGTTACTTTCTAACAAGAAGGTAATTTGATTCTGAAAGAGTCCTAGAGACAACAGTCTCTAAAGTATACCAGACAGCTTAGAAGGATATCTTAGACTGGGTTCTCTATAGATGAAACACCAGTGATGCTTATATATGTATATGTAGAAATATTTACCTCAAGGAAATAAATCATATGGTTGTAGAGGCTGGCTACCAGTCCCAAGTCCCTGAGTCAGAAGTCATGCTGGAACATTCTCCTGAAGATTTTGAAATGGATAAAAAACTCAAGATCACCAGCTAAAATAGCACCAGTCTGGCTTACTGGATGTGGAGTGGGACAAATTGCAGATTAACAGGCTATAGAGCAGGCTGTCTAAAGAATCACAGGTATGAAAAGCCCCAGGCAGATGCCAGACTAAACAAAAGGCAGAGTTCTTTCAAAACATCTGTGGATGTTAAATGTAGACCACACTCCAAGGACACACCCATTTAACTGATTGGCTCTCCAGAGCTGATCTCACCATGGAGGCGGTTCTCCTGGTGGGGAAGGGCTACATACCATTACTATCAAACAATGAAACTCATGGTCCAGTCACTTTTGCATGTAACCTTGACTATCACAGAGGTTTTTTTTTAAAATATGTATTTCAAAAATCATTTTATTGGGAGCTCATACAACTCTTATCACAATCCATCCATCTATCCATTGTGTCAAGCACATTTGGACATTTGTTGCCATCATCATTCTCAAAACATTTGCTTTCTACTTAAGCCCCTGGTATCAGCTCCTCATTTTTCCCCTCCCTTGTTTTAGCAAGTTGTTTCTGGGAATTTAGGTCCTATTACCGAATAGTTATAAAAAAAAAAACCCTGAGGCATTACAGAGTTTGAACATCAAATTAATGTTTTTATGATTCTTCCTGAAGGATTTGTAAGTATGAAACTATGAAGAAAAACCTTTGTATTTAGTTCCTGAATTTAATCATTGTAAGTATCTGGACTCACATCCAAGAAAAGCCTGCTCCCCACCTCCTAACCCATCTTTATTGTGCTCTCAGCCGAAGGCTAGCTAATCAAGCAATTATGTTACAATGTCTTTGTTCCTTGGACAATGTATCTGTCTCTGCTAGCACCTCTCTCACTGGAGGCAACAATTTTGACTTACCTGAGAAAATGTCTCCCTGCATTTAATTATTTTTTCTGAATAAATCCACTTAACATTGGGTTAGGGATTGAGTGGTTTTTGTTTGTTAAAAAACTGCAAATAATTCAGTCATTGAAAACCATACATAGTAGCCCTATTCTGTAACACATGGGGTTCACCATGTGGCATGACTGACTAAATGTACAGCTTTATTTTATTATTTGGAGTTTGACCAAATCATCCAATTACTAGCTGATCTTTTCACCTTTATTAGCATTTATTTATTTAGAGAAACAAAAAATATTTTAAAACTAATATAAGACATTCTACGTTTTTAAAAATATATATAACATAAAAAAAGATTTCATCTGTCTCAGAATTGCTTCATAAATTTAACACAATTTAATAAAACTTAACAGCAGATCATCTCATTTCTGTAGCCATGAAAATTGATTATGAATTTCATATCAAAATATATAAGAAAGGGTAGAGGGCTTTCAAAATAAAAGAGCCGTAGACTGGGAGCTGATATTAGCCATGTGTTATATTGAACTATATTTTGGAGCCCACATAACTGGAGCATGTGGTATTCAGATATGACTACACAGTGAGACTAACAGGATTGAGTAGGATATTTAGAAAGATTTTCAACAATATTTGGGGATTTACTACTTGATACAGCGAGCAACTGAAATCCGTGGAGAAAAAGCATGTTTTGTTAATAAAGATATTTAGACAATGGAAGAACCATAATGGGAATTGAGACTTGGTTTTACCACTCTTAGGCTGTGTGCTCTAGAGAAGCGCAACAAGCAAAGATTGGCTCTGTGCATATACAGAGAGGTGCCTATCAAAGAAATATGCCACGGTTGTAGCATGGTGGGTCAGATGACAATTTAGGGCCTGCTCATGACCCCATAGCTGCAAGAACTGATGAACACCAATGTCACAGATCAGACCTTCAGTCTTGGCGGCAGAGACAAACTAATTCTAGGCCAGCAGGTAAGGTGGCAGGCTGCTGACATCTCCTAGGATCAGGCAGTAATAAAGCAGCTATTGGTTCCAGTCCAAAGAACCAGGGGTCAGATGACAAGTCAGTTTTAGGATCCAGACCTAGCAAAAGAGCAAGTTTTTCCACAGCTCTACTTATATCAAATCAGGCCACACACCCAGGGGATTTTATTAGGGAGCATTGCTATTTCCTGACTGCAAAACCACTGAAAATACTGGCCAAGCCAATTTGACACTCAACCTAACTATCACAACGGTCTGTATTAGGATAAATGCCAAATGAGTCCAAAGCAAATCCATGAATGTTGCAGAAATTAGTATTGGTGGAACTACTTTATAACTGGGATTGGGAAAGAACCTTCATCTTTTATGAATTCTGAAGTAAAAACACTTCTGAATTATTATTTTTTATGATTTAAGTGAAAGAGTGGAAACAAGGTCAATATGCACTATAGTGGTAGTGTGTTGCCATCAAATAATTCCAACTTAGGGCAACCTCATGTGGGCAGAGGTGGAATTACTCCACCGAGTGTCCATAGATGACCTTTCAGAGGAAGCACACCACACCTGCCTTTTGAGGCACATCCAGATTGTTTCAAAAAGCCCACTTTTCAAGGAGTGAGTAGTCATTGGAGATGGACTAAAACACGAAAACCAAACCTGTTGCCTCAGAGTTGGTTTAACTCATGGTAATACAATAGGACAAGGTGGAACTATCCCTATTGGGTTTCCAGGGATGTGATATTTACAGAAGCAGATTTCCACATTGCACTTCTTTGGGTTTGAACCACTAACCTGGTGGCTAGGAAGTGAAGGATAACTACTACATCCACAGGTCTCCTAGAAGCATAATACAAAGTGAAAAACAAAGAAGTTCCAACTTAAACTGCAGACAAAGGCATAGTAATAGAAACATTAGCTCCTACATGTAAAAAGGACTAGCTGGGTTATAAAAACAGGTACCATGTTTGGAGGCTACTTAAAAAGGTGTTTAAAGTAGTTGTTAGCAATACAAAAAAATTACTCTTCCTGACTTATAATAAGAAAAATGCAAAATAATTTCTATGGAAATACCATTTCTGAATTATAAGATTGTTAAAAATACAAAAGTTAAAACAAAATACCCTTTTGCCAAGTTGACAGAGAAACAAGAATTTATTTATTCCATCCAGGTGGATACTAAAAACAAAGTTAGCATTTGACAGCCATTCTGGGAGATCAATATCATGCACTCCGGAGAAAAAAGCCTGAAATAGTTACAATCTTGGAAAGCCACAGGGACAGTTCTACTCTGTCCTACAGTGTCTCCATGAGTGGGCATCGACTCAATGGCAATGAGTTCTGTTTTTTGGGGGACAAGTAGATCATGCCAGACTCTGCTCTGAAGAAGAGTGCACCCGCCTTTGTGACCTTGCTGGGTCCTAATTCCAACCACAGGGGAAATGATCAGAATAGTTCATGGGAGACATCCCACAGCTTATTGCATTTGAGGATAGGGATCTCATTTACACAGTTTTAAGGGTACTACATGGGCCCTGGTTGCATGGTGTCTATGCGCTGGAGTGTTGGTAACAAGGTTAGTTTGAAACCACCAGCCACTCTGTGAGAGAAAAATGGAGC
The DNA here is from genome assembly GCF_050624435.1 of Tenrec ecaudatus. Classification (NCBI taxonomy): domain Eukaryota; kingdom Metazoa; phylum Chordata; class Mammalia; order Afrosoricida; family Tenrecidae; genus Tenrec; species Tenrec ecaudatus. The sequence continues at coordinate 195,374,314 of NC_134532.1, read as the reverse complement.
TTTCTTCTGTCATAAAAGTTACAGTCTCAGACACTTACAGGGGCCTTCCTACCCTGTCCTAAGGGGATCATTATGAATCGGCATTGACTCTATGGCAGTGAGAAAGGAAATACTTGTCATTTGCCATCAAGTGAAGTTCAACTAATGAAGACATCTTTCTGGTCAAAGTATATCTATCTATATCATCTAGATCTAGGTCTATTCCAGAGGATTTTTGTGGTACACTCTGAAAGCAGATCACCAAATATGTCTTTGGAGGTGCAGACAGTTTGGCAAATCTGTTCTACTCAGAAGCCATTTGGAAGATAGGCTGGTGAAGTGCTGGTGAATGTTCATAGCCCTGAAAATATTATGAAGCAGGTATGCTCTGCACACATGAGGATGACAGGAGTCAGAATCAACTGGGAAACTAAGCAAGGGGGTAGTAGGAGAGGGGACTATAATGGAAATGAGAACCCTACATCTTTTTAACCTTGAGATCTGTAAACAGTTGTCAACTTGAAAGATGAAAATAATTACAAAGAAGCAAATCCCGAAGGCTTAGAGTAATGGAAACAATGATCCTCAGTATTTACAGGTTTGGTAAAATAGCCATACAGGGAAGATGATTATTCCTATGATCTCTATTGAAACAAACAAAATCAATGTCCTTGTGTGGATTCCAACTACTATCGACACTAGAGGACAGAGTACAGCTCCCTCATAGGGATTCCAAGGCTGTGATCTCGATGAAAGCAGCCTGCCATGTCTTTCTCTCTTGGAGGGGCTGATGGATTTAGAACAGCTAGTCTTTCCATGAACCTCTCCGCACTTAAACACTATCCCACAGTGCTCCTTTAACTGACTGGAAAATACAGTATCTTAAGATTTGTTTCAGGGACAAAATCTTCAAAGAAATCATTCAGCAGTCCTAATATTAGTAAATAATTTTGATATCGTCATTTTGAAATTAATATTTTAGTCACTTTGGCTATAACATAAGGTGTGATCACTAATGTATGCAAAATTCATATCAGCAACTTGTGCTGTGATTTGCTGATGTGGAATAACACAAAATGGGAGGGAACATTAATTAATAATGAGAATGTAAAATGGTCAACGTATGAAACTAGGTATTTTGGCATTGTTTAACATACAATGAAGGCACAGAGATCGATACATTAGGCATTAGTGGGCAGAAATGACTGACATTGGGCATTTTAAATCAGACAATCACACGATTTAGTATGATGGAAATAACAAATTGAAGAGGGCTGACACACATTCACCATTAAAAAGAATGCTCCCAGATCTAACCTGAAGTACAGTTCTGTCAGTGATGGGATGCTGTCCACACACCTACAGGAAAGATCAATTAATATTATCACTCAAATTAATGCATCAGATACTTATGCTCAAGATGAAGGAAATGAATATTCTGGCCAACTTCTGTAGTCTGAGATTGGTCGAACATGTAATCGAGATGCACTGATAATTATTGGTGATAGGAATGAGCGAGTTGGAAACAAAGAAGTAGCTCCGGCATCCAAAAATATGGCCTACATATTAGAAACGATATTGAGAGTATATGATAGAAGTTTACAAGAGCAACAGCTTACCAATTGCCAACACATTTATCCACATCATGAACAGCAACTATATAATTAAATCTCACTTGTTAGAATGCACAAGAATAAAAAGAACGCATCCACAGAAAATGACAATTTAGGAATGTCATAGCATCAGGCAGAACAAAGCCTGGGCTGACTGTTGAATAGAAAGCATCAATTGTTCATAGAGAAGTTTGATTTGAAGCTGGAGAAAATCACAACCTTTAGCAAATTACACCTGAATTTAGAAATCTTCTCAAAAATAAATGTTCAAAGACAGATGAATTGTGGGATAACATAAGAAATATCATAAACGAAGACAGAGAATGATCATTAAAAAGACAAACAAACACAAAAATCCTTAAAACCTACTGCCATTAAATCAATGTAACAAGAGACTGGAATTTGTTCTTGAATATGGAGAAAGCAAAGAAAATGGAATAAACGATGGAGTGAAAGTGCTTAACTGATGGTTTTTCAAAATGTGGCTGGGGAAGACAAAGTAGTATATTATAATAAAATATGAAAAGAGAGTTAGGAAAACAACATAGTGACTATAGTAGACTAAAAGGACAAATCAGACTTGAATGGATAAAACCTTATCACTTGATTTCCCTTCTGATACACTGGTCTTTGGGCTTGAACTGGACTTTAATATTTATGTGTGTGCGTTTCATATTGGGGTTTTTCTCTGTTGTTGTTTGTCATTGTGGGTAGCCTTCTTGAATCTCTGTTATGTGCTTTTTGATATTTTTCAGTACATGAAAGCCAGGATTGATGAATCTATAGAGATAAGTAGCATAGGGGTTCCTGAGGGGCAAGGTAGGGAATTGCAGAAGGGGGGTTAGGGAGCAGGGTAAGGGGGGAGCTATCAAGGAGTTCAAGAAGAAAAAAACTGTTCGAAACTGATTTTGGAAGCAATTGTACAGTACTGCTTGATGTGATTGAACTATGAGCTGTATTAGATTTAGCTCCAAATAAAGTGGTTTGGGGAAGAGAGAGAGACAGAGAGAGAACACATCATTTCTCATGCAGAAATACCCGAAGAAACGTTTCAAGCATTGAGATGGAATGTAGAAGAATTCCATGGGAAAATATTTAATGATGCAAGAAATATCAAAAGAATATGGAAGGAATACATGGAATCACTATGCCAAAATTAAATGATAAATGCTTGTGATCAAGGTCGATGGTATACAAAGGACGCTAAACTATATTGTAGGTATTGGAGAAAAAACAAGTTTAGCGATTGTTGAAACAACCCATTGAAATGTTTCAGCAAAGGGACAAAACTGGAGGTGCTTGATAGTCTATACTAAGAAACATAAAAATCATGTACTTGGCCAATCTGCTGAAGACATCCCTATGTATGCTCACTTCAAAAAAGATGATCTGATTCAATGTGTCAACAGCTTGTCTGTCACTTTGTCCTACTGTGGTAGCTTGTGTGTTGCTGTGATGCTTTAAGATACGTCACTAGTATTTCAAATGCCAGCTGCGGGATGCACAGTGAACAGGTTATAACAGAGCTTCCAGACTAAGCACAGACGGTGACAAAGGAATAAGCTGTCAACTTTGAGGAATTAGCCACTGAAAACCTTACTGACAGAATTGAAACATTGTCAGATACTGAAAACTTCGTGAACGCAAATGGAACATTGTTAGAGATAGTTCCACAAAGGTAATAAGCTAAGGTCAGAAGACACTCAACATACGACTGAGGAAGGACTGCCTTCTCAAGGTTGAGTCACTGATGATGACACATGAACGGAGAGAGCCTGTGGGAGGGAAGCTTCCATCGCCTTCGTTGACTCCAAATGAGAAGAAACAGCTGCAGACACGAGTTCGGCTTGGAATGTACGAAAGATGAATCTAGGAAATTCAGAAGTTGTAAAATAAGAAATCGACAGTATAAAAATCAACGTTATAAGTATTAACGAGCCGAATTGCGTTGGGATTAGCCATTTTGAAACAGAAAAATCACATGGTTTAATCTGCTGGGAATGAAAAAATCCCGAGAAATTGCATTCGTCATCATAAAGGACGTTTCAAGATCTATCTTGAAGTAAGATACTGCCTGTGATAAGATTATATTTATCTGCATTCAGGGAAATCCAATCAGTATAACTATTATTCAAATTTATGCACCAATCACCAAAACTAGTGATGCAGAAGTTGAAGAATTCTGATCAAACATGCAATAAGGATGCATTGATAATTATTGGCAATTGGCCGATATAGTGAAGATAGTGTCTGGGGTCTTAAAGTCATCAAGTTCAACAAGCGGCCCTGTAGAAGAGAAGCAACAAGCCCACATGGAAGAAGCACACCAGCCTGTGTGACCATGAGGTGTCCCTGTGGGACTAGGAAAGAGGCATCAGAAGATTTAAAACAAACAAACATACAAGCTGTATTGTTGAGAAGAGGGGGGTGGAAGCAGAGACCCAAAGCCTACATGTAGACATGGAACATCCTCTCGCCTGGGGTCACAGGGAAGGGATGAGTCAATCAGGGTGCAGTAAAAGGCCCATGAAACATACGATACTCCTCTGGTTCCGTGAAGCTTCCTCACCCCATCATCATGACTCTAGTCCTGCCTTTCACTGTGGGCTACACCAGAGCACATGCACATGAGCTCACGGCACATGGAATCCAGGAACAGGAATGGGAGTAGCAATAGCAGGAGGGCGGGTGGGAAGGTGAGGAGAGGAGGGGAGGAAGGGGGAACCGATCATGGTGATCGACATATAACTGCACACCCCACCCCCAGAAACAATCAGGGAAGGGAGACAGTGGTTGGTGTAAGATATGAAAATAATAATAATTTATAATTTCTCAAAGGGCCAAGTGGGTGCAGGTGCGAGGGAGGGGCAGGGGTGAAAGAGGAGCTGACACCAAGGGCTCATAGAAAGTAAATATCTAGAAAGTAGGGATGGGAACATGTGTACAAATGTGCTCGATGCCATTGACGCAAGGGTTGCTACAAGAGCTGTAAGAGCCACCAATAAAACATTTAAAAAATGATTAGCTATTGGAATGTGTAAGATGGAAACAAAGAGGAAGTAACAGTAGTTGGAAAATCTGACCTAAGCTGAAAATCAAATGATAGAATTTTGGGAGACCAATGACTTCATCACAAATTCCTTTCATAAAACAAGTACAAAAGAGATAAACATATAACCCTGAGTCTATCCCACCTGAATTTGTAGAAAAACTCAATAACTTATTTGACACATTGGACACTATTTACAAGGAGACCTAATGAGTTGTGTAAGGACATCATGAATATCATACATGAAGAGAGAAAAACATTAAAAAACTAGAAAGAAAAATATCAAAGTAAACGTAGGAAGAAACTGAAGCTTTCTCTCATTCTTAGAATGGCTAAGACACATGGAAATATCTGAATTCAAAGCACTGATAAAAAATTCAAAGGGCACCTTGAGAAGAAAAAGTCGAATATTGTAATACAATTTGTATTGTTGTTAGATGCTGCCATGAGTCAGCATTCATAGTTACCCTATGTCCAGCAGAGGGAAACGCTGGGTGCGCCTGGCGCGAGCCAGGGTTTATTTGTTTTTGTTTTTTCAATCTCTTCTTATGCATGTGAAAGTAGAATAATAAGTAGTAAAAATCACAGAAGATTCGATGCATTCAAAATATAATGTTGACAAAGACGATTGAATATAGCGTGGACTAACTGAAGAAGAAAAAGAATCTGGCCTGGAAGAAGTAGAGTCATACATGTAACTTTAAGAAAGCTCTTTAAAATCCTTAGAAGGGTGGTGAGACTTAGTCCCGTGTACTTTGGACATGTCATCAGCAGGGAAGAGTCCCTGGAAAAGGATGTCCTGCTTGGTGAAGTCATCGAGACAGGAAGCCACAGGGGCTTCCACAATGGGCTCCAACAAACAACGGTTCTGGAGACTGTTTCCTTCTGGTGTGCACTGGGTCTTGGTGAGTAGGAACCACGTGCAAAGCCTAGAACAATACAACAATTCAAACTCCCGCAATGAAACCCAAAGTACTTGTGGAAAGACTGGGGTTAGGAAAACAACACTCAAAAACTTTGTGAGTAATGCCTACAAATAGAAATAGCTAAAAATAGTAACATTTTTATGTTCACAGCTTCCCTGAATCATGGGGATCGCACGCACAATAGGACTAGATCATTGGGATGGAGGTATTTTAAGTTGCTAGATTTTTCAAGTAGTTGCCCAGGTATTTCTTTCTAGTGTATCAGCCTGGAAGTTGTGTACCTGAAACGTTTTCATCATTGTAGCCAGTGGAAGACCTTTACTGACACATGCGTGGTGGCTGTGAACAACGTGCATTGGTTGGAAACCAAGCCTGGTGCCTGTACTGAAACATAAGGATTCTACCCCTGAACCAGTTATGCGTCCACCACAATTTTACATGTATTAAATGGTTAAGAAATAAACACGGAAATGAAGAGAGCAATTTACTTTGCATAGGATCTGCAGTTTGCAAGTAAAAGAGGATCTCCAACGGATTGCAGGTTGGGAATTATTCTGAGGTCCTGAAGATACTGGTATCTGAAATGATTCCACCAAATATGGATGGGCGTGGCTCACATCATAGGCATTGAGTTGATGTAGCTGGTAAATGCTTTATGTATCTCAATGTGGCTCAGGTCTGCTGGGGGCAGGTGTCTCTACTTGCCCAGCATTTCTCACAAATGAGATCATGCATAAGCAAGTGAAAAATTCAAGTGGATGCGCCAATTGTTTTCTGCTCATCAATCACATTGGAGCAAATGCGCATTTTCAGAATGAGTAGTCCTGACTGCAACTGACTACGCACTCCTTTGTGAGAAAAGGGGTAAGCGTGTCAGTGCTCCAGGGCACCAAGATGCTCACCTAATAAAATAAAATATAATAATCACAATAAATTATTAGACTGGTAATTCTGAAAAGCAAATATTAATTTTAATTTATAGTCATTTTATTGAATAAAATACATATTTTCTAATTTTCCCACTTAATTTAATAGAAACAATGACAACTTATTGGCACCTACATGGGCTCACATGGTACTCTCTAAATAAAACACCCTAATAAAGGATTCCATGAATCTTTAGATAAATCTCTCCTTGCAGGTCTGGAAAATAGAATATTAAAAATGGTGTATGTGTTAGTCTGGGTAGACTAGAGAACAAATTCATAGGCACACTCATATGAATATAAGAAAGAACATTATATAAAGAATAATTGTATATTAAAACATTCCAGCTGAGCCCAGATCAAGTCCATAGGTCTGATATTAGCCCATATGTCTGATACCAATCTATAAAGTGCTCTTCAGACTCATGGAACACATGCAATGACACCGAATGCAGGACGATCCCAGGCCAGTGGATGGGAGATCTTGTGCATCCAGTGGCGCTGTAAGCATCTCAGCCGTGGCAGGGATCTCCACGTGGTTCCGCCAGCTCAGGGGACTAGCATACATAGTTCCGTGGATCTTATTAGTAGAGCATCTCTCAGGGAGTGAGCCTGCGTCCTGCCCCCAGCAAGCTATTTATCTCTTTTGTATCTCCCAATGAGGTCATTCAGCTACAACTGATTGACAGGCTAGACTCCACCCCTTCACTCTGAATCCTCACACTGACACCAGATTATATAACTACCTCAGTGTGTAACCATCTTATTTTCAAAAGACTATTGTCGTGATACAAGACATGAAGCTAGTAGTACTCCCAACTGACTTCAAATGGGACAATAAGATATGAAACCCAATTATGAATGTAGCTATTTAAAACACATCATTATGTTGCTAGTTGCTGTTAGTTGCTATCCAGTTGGCTTCAGATTCATGGCAACCTTATTTACAGCAGAATGAAACACCGCCCAGTTCTGTGACATCCTCATAATTATTCTTATGTCTGAGCCCATTGTGTCAATCCATCTTGTCGAGGGCCTTCCTCTTGTTCCTGCCCAAGCTTGATGCCCCTCTCCAGGGACTGCTCTCTCCTGACCATGTGCCCAAAGTACAGGAGGCCACGTCTCACAATTCTTGCCACAAAGGAGCATAGCTGTACTTCCAAGACAGCTTTGCTTGTTCTTTTGGCAATTCATGGCTCTTTCAATACTCTTCTCCAACAACACAATTAAAATACATCAATACTTCAGTCTTCCTTATTTAGTGTTCAACTTTCCCAAGCATATAAGGCTGCTGAAAATCCCATGGTTAATGTCAGGTTCACAGGTGTCCTCCAAAAAGAAAAGGTTGGTCCTCAAAGTACCAGCAACAGGCATATTATATATACATTTCATGAGCTCAAAATGAAACACTAAAAATATATAGAGATGAATAAAATAAAACTAAACTACTGATTAATATTGAATATTGCTAAGGAGCCCATCCACCTGAAATTTGATAATTGATTTAAAAAAATAACACTTACTCTGTCTCTCTTCCTTTTGTCCTTCCTGTCTTCTTTTTGCATTTTAAACTGTCATGTAGTTGAGTCTGACTTAGAAAGACAATATAAGACAAAGTAAAATATTAAAATGAAATGTGCGAAGACCTAGAAATAGAAAACCAAAAGGGAAAAATGCATGCAGCACATTTTAAACGAAAAGAACTAAAGAAAAAACTCAAGCCTCCAGGTGTAATATTGAAAGATTCTCTTGGCAAAATATTTAATAGTGCAATAAGCATAAAACTAAGATGAAAAGAATATGCAGAGTCACTGTATTAAAAAGAACTAGTTGACAACATTCAGCCATTTCAAGGGGCAGTATATGATGAAGAACCAGTGGCACTGAAGGAAGCAATCCAAGCTGCACCAAGGTGTTGGCCAAAAATAAGCTCCAGGAATTGCTGCAATATCAGTCAAAATGTTTCAACAACCGATGAAACACTGGAAGCACCCACTTGCCAGGAAATTTGGAAGAAAGCTACGTGCCAACTGACTGGAAGAGAGCCTTCTTTGTACAGATTCCAAAGAAAGGTAAACCGAAGGATGTTCACATTACTAGAGCAATATCATTACTATCCCAAGCAAGAAAAGTTTTGCTGAAGATCATCCAACAATTGCTCATTACATTGGACTGCCAGGAGTTCAGGGCAGCTTCCAAAGGGGAGGTGGAGCAAGGGCTATCTTGCTGATGTTGGATGGATCTTGGCTGAAAACAGAGACTACCCGAAGAAATGTTTACATGTGTTTTATTGACTATACAAAGGCAGTCAACTGTGTGGATGATGGCCAACTATGAAGCAAGGAAGGGGAGACTTCCTCCTGAGCACTTGCATGTGTTATCGGGACAGACCAGTCCCCGGAAGAGGAAACCATGTCTGCTAAAGTGGAGGGCCAATGACAAGGAGGAAGGTCTTCCCCAAGATGGATTTACTCTGTGACTGCCAGCACTGAAATCAAACAGTTGTGAATGGCACAGGACCCTGTGGTGTTTCCTTCTGTCGTGCCCAGGGCTGCCATGGGTTGGAACTGAGGTGAGACTACCTACCAAACACAGCTTTGGAAAGCATACACCGGCTTCCCAGAGCATCCAAGACTGCCATCTCCACAGAAGTGGACTTCTACCTCGTTCTCTTGTGCAGAGCAGATAGATTTGAACTGTTTACCTTTTAATTAGCAGCTGAGTGCCTCACCACCACGATGCCAAGGCAATCCACAGGGGTTCTTTTTTCTTAATGGTCCGACTAGTCATAGTGGGTGAGATAGGATCCTGAATAAGAAATCTCGGCAATGAAATGCAAAGGCAATATTTGATAGTGCTCAGTGAGCTTAATTCTTTTTCTCCCCTCTTTCCTTTTAAAATTTTATAACGAGTTCATGCATTTTATGCATTTAGTGATCGATTTGAATTCATTGCAATCACAAATTGGCAACCCCAAATGCAGGCTCTGATACAAGCAAGGACTATTAAGGTGGAGAGGGAGACCTGACAACACTGTTGTGTAAAGACTGAACTGCCAACGTCAATATTGATGGCTCAAGGCCGCCAACTTCTCCATCAGAGAGAGATGAGCCTGTCTGTTCCCATAAAGCTGTGGAAACCTTATAAGGTCACTACAAGTTAGACGGACTTGCTGGCGGTATGCTTGGTTTTATTAACGTGGAGCATCCTGTTAACTTGCTTCCTTGCTCACATGAAGGCTGGTGGTTTGAGTGAAAGAAGGAAGGCTTGGAAGAAAGGCCGAGTGATTCACTTCTGAAAAATCAGAAAATTCCTTGGAAACAATTGTACTCTGACACACAAGTAGTTTCTGTCAGTCAGAGTTAACTGGACAACAAACGGTTGGTTTTTTGTACCTCTTGTTTTTAAGCTTACGGAGAAGACATGTAGTCTTCCCTGTCTTCACTTATAAATACTGTTCTGTTACCCTTGAAAATAAAGCCTAACCAGTACAGAACCAGGGGGACTGGATGGTGCCGTGGGTTAAGCATTTGGTCTGCTAACTGGCAGTCCAGCAGTTCCAATCCACTGGTCTCTCTGAGTGAAGAAGACGGGGCTTTCTACTTCCAACAATTACAGTGAAGGAAACCCATGGGCTGTTCTACTCTGTCCTATTATGGTCACTGAATCAGAATCAACTCGCTGGTATGCGTTTCTTCATTACCTTTAACAGAATGTAATCTGAAGTCATATAGAAATCATTTTTAATTAAAATATGACTTAATACCTTGCTTTTTAGGTAACTGACAAAATTCTAATTGATAGTGTATTGAATGATATTAGAAAGATCATTCTTAATTATTTTAAGTATAATGTTTAAGGTTATGAAATAAATTTTCTTCTGCTTTTTTCAGAGACATTGTGGAATATTTAGTGATAAATAGAATAGACTAAGGTTATATATGCTTAAAATATTCCCACATGCACACAAAATCAATCTGGGACCAATAAATAAACATAAAGTAAAGGAAAAAAATGATTAGAATAGAAAAAAGTTGATCTAGCTACGAGCTCCACCCAATGGGGGGCAAAGAAAGTCATCCAAAGAATGGCGATTCAGCTTAGCAAAGCAGTTTCCAATCCACATTTTTCAAATCAATCTTTATTCACTCACTATCCCTCTAGTAAACCCCAGAAGCATTTTTAAACAATATTTCTTTTCTACTGGGATGAAAATCCATTCATCGCCTTAGAAACCATTTCAGTGAGTCTGTCCAGCATTTAAAAACAGATAGATGACAAATAAATTAAATGAAAAGAGAACATTTGAGTGTGTGATTGAAGGTAAGGGTTTTCCTAGTGGCTCTATGTACATGATGACACTGAAAAATCGCCTTCCTGCTTATAACTGTTGTAGTGTTGAACCTATTGCTGTAGCCACCTGTCAATCCATGTGTGTACTGGAAAACAAAACAAAAGCCAAAGTCACTGCCATCAAGTTGATGCTGGCTTCTAATGACCCTATAGGAAAGGCTGGAACTGCCCTGGTGGATTTTCAAGACTATAAATCTTCGCAGAAGTGGAAAGTCACGTCTTTCTCCCACAGAGCCACTGGTAGTTTCTAACTGCTGACCCTGCAGTTAGCAGCCCAGTGATAACCCATATCAGGGCTTCTTACGTGTATACAAAGCTATGTTATACAATATAAATTTCAGAGTGAAATAATTAATGGGCATCTCATGGAAGCAACTCAAAAGCACCCTAATCTCCATTGCAACCCAACATTAATGATGGTTCGCACATAGCTTAGCTTCTGTCCCAGAGATTGAAACAGTATTACCTACTGCAGGAATCAGACACTGTCAAGTGACTACTCTGAATTATAAGTTTTGTCTCTGACTCTAAATGTAAAATGTACATAAGCTCATAAAGAAATGTAAAAATGAGAGAAAAGCAAAAAATCAAAAGTTAACTTACTATTCACTATTGGATATTTCTAAATCACCAGCTCATTTATGTGATGTTCAGTTATTAAAGTTAGCTAACAATATTCAGGTTATAATTTTATATATATATATTTTTCAGAGTCTGTTCTGACATCCACTTTGATCTTTTTTTCCTCTTTTACTTTCTTTTCTTTTTAAAAGCAGGAAATGTGGGTCAGGGTTGTATCCTCTCCCCATACTTATTTAATCCGCATGCTGAGTTAAACAGGCTTACATGAAGAAGAATGTGGCCTCCGGGTTGGACAAAGGCATATTAGCAGCTTGAAATATGCAGATGACACAACTTTGTGTGTTAGTCTCGGTAGACTAGAGAGACAAATCCCTGGACATGCATAGGTGTGTAAGAAAGAGATTTATCTACAAAAGCAATTGAAAATTGAGAAAACATCTCAGCCAAGTCCAGACCAAGTCCATAAGTCTGATATTAGACCATATGTCTGGCACCAATAATTAAAATCCTCTTCAGAATCATGAAACACATGCAATGACACCAAATGTAGAAGATCACAAGCCAGTGGGTAGAAAATCTTTGACTCCAGTGGCATTGGTAACATCTCAGCACTGGCAGGGGTCTCTGCATGGCTTCTCCAGCACCCAGGGCTGCATCAGGGTGGGTCCATGTGTCTTTCCAGCTGCCATGTTGCCCAGGGTGTGAGCAAAGAGCAAGGAGGAAAACCCAGAATTCTCAGAAGCCTTAGGGGAAGGTTATGCCCACACAGAAGCCTCATTGGCTCTAACCTGATTAACAGGCTACACTCCACCCCTACATGCTTAATCATTAATTTGACAATTATATAAGTACCAGAGTTTGCTTGCTCAAAGTGAGGAAGATTTGAAGCACTTACCAGTGAAGACCAAGGATTGAAACCTTCAGTATGGATTACAACTGAATATAAAGAAGGCTAAGATCGTGACAACTGGACCGGTAGGTAACACCATGATAACTGGAGAAAATATGCATGTTGTCAAGAATGTTGTCTTGCTTGGATCCACAGTCAATGTTCATGAAATCAGTAGTTAAGAGATCAAATGGCATCTTTAATTGGATAAAACTGCTAGGCTAAGCCCTCTGTAATGTGTTGAAAAGCAAGGATGTTACTTTGAGAACTAAGGTGTGACTGACCCAAGCTATGGTGCATATGAATTGCTTCATGTGTCAAAGTGGGACCTTGCACAGGGAAGACTGAAGAGGAATCCATGCCTTTGAATTGGACTGAAGAAGAATACTGAAAGTGCCATGGACTGCTAAAGGGATAAGCAGATCTGTCTTGGAAGACATGCAGCCAGAATGCTCCTTAGAGACAAGGATGACAAGGTTTGATCTTATATACTTTGGACATATTGTCAGGTGAGACCAGTCCCTGGAGAAGGGCGTCATGTGTAGTAAAATAGAGGACAGCAAAAACAGGCGTGTCGTCGGCACGGTGGCTCAATAAAGTGGCTGCATCAACGAGTTCAAACTTAAGAACATTTGCGAGGACAGTTGCAGGGCAGGGTGGCGTTGTGCTCTGTTGACTAAAGGCTTGCTCTGAGTCGGCGCTGACTGCACAGCAGCTAACAACAATACTGGACTGAAAGTGGGAAAATGCTGTGGTAACTTTTATTCCCTTCAGTGGTTTTCAGTCTGTGTTTGACGATGGGATGAGTCCTATCCTTCAGGGCTCAATGAGAGAAGCAGAGTAAAAAAGAATACACATACGACATCTACCAATCCCTCTTGTGAAGATAAAATGACTTCAATTTTCAAAAAGGCAAAATTTCAAACTATTAGTACATTAATTTTGAGTGATAATAAAGCATGAAAAGAGTATAGAAATGATTGGAGATGATTAGATGTGTAAGATGGAAGGACAGTTAGATAATAGATGGAAAGATACAGATATAAATATATGATTATTATAAAGGTTGATTTATACAACTGTGTGGCTGGCTAAACAAGTTCAAATTTTCAGTAAAGCTATCTTAGTTATCTAGTGTTGTTAAAACAGAAATACCTCAGAAAAAAGGCTCTAATTCACAATTAGGGTTTCCTTCACAGTTCAGGTGACTTGTAGTCCAAATTCAGGGCACCAACTTCCTTCCTTTGAAGGAAGATCTTTGTCATCAACCTTGGTTTGGGTCTAAGTGTTTCCCAATGCAGGGAGTCAGTACAAAGGATGTACTCAACTTTCAGGGGTTTTTTTGTTTTTTTTTTTTCTTAGTGGAAGGCCAAGTATCCCTTTCTCAGCTTTTCTCTCTTGTAGGTAGCAATGACTCAATAAAAATTCCACCTTAAACCTAATTTATTAACATAACAAATTTAAGTGAATCTTCGTTAATTTGACCCAATCCTGCCTCCTTAATAAGATGGACAGCTCACTCCCCAATGGGGCCGTAGCCCTGACTCGTGTTAGGTGCTTTCCCCTTGGCTCTGATGCAAAGCATCAGCCCTGGGTCATGCTCATGATGGTTTTATTGGTGAAGCTGCTGTGCCATACCATCTGGTTGAGGGTTTTCCCCTTTTCTTGAACCTCTAAGTTGCTAAGCCTAATATCTTGATATCCTTTTCCAAGGACACGTTGGTCTCTTCTGATAATGTTTCCCAAGTATAAGAGGCAAACGCTCACTCTTCTTGATTCTAGAGAGCATTCTGGTTGTGCTTTCTCCAAGATGGATTTGTTTGTTCTTTTGGCAGTCCAAAGTATTTTCAATAATCTTTCCCAGCACTGTAATTCAAATGAATAAATACTTTTCCAATCTTTATTCATATTCCAACAGTCTCATTCGTATGAGGCAATTAACAGTACCATGGCTTGCATCAAGAACACCTTAATTCTCAAAGTGACATCTCTGCTTTTTAACCACTTAAACATATCTTGTTCAGAGATTGCTTAATGCAATACATTTCTAATTTGTTATCTTCTACTTCCATGGGCATTGATTATGGATCCAAGAAAATGAAATCCTTGACAACTTCAATCTCTTCTCTATATGTCATAATGCCGATTGGTCCATTTGTGATTTTGATTTTCTTTATATTGACAATGAAATTCATACTGCAGGTGGTAGTCTTTGATCTTTATCACTAAAGGTTCAAGGTCCTCTTGGCTTTCTGCAAGCAAGATTATGTCATCTACATATGGCATGTTGTTAAATAACTTCCTCTAATCCCGAAAAGGAGTTATTTCTGGTTATGTATACCTATTACCCTATATAGCATTTTAACTTCAGAAGAGATCTTGAAATATTGATTTTGATTATTAATATGACTCCATTCATCTTGAAATAGCCATTCTGCACTTAGCGAACCATATGATCATCTCATTCAAAATGACTAATACCATTTCAGCTCATTAGTGTCTAGGATACTGATCTTTAGTCATTTCATTTTTGATGACTTTCAATTTTCCTAGATGCATTCCATGTTAGGAATATTAATGAATGTTTGCAATGGTATTTTTCATGTTCATAATGCTCCGTCAGCGAATGAACCTCCTGATTCTACTTTGAGGAAGCCGTTTTTTCTCAATCAAACTATGACTGGGACACATCTTCAGGTAGTCGATAGAGCAATGTCCTGCAGTTATTCATAAGGTTTTCATTTCTGAGGCTAATCTTTCAGAAATGGACCAACTAATCCTTCTTTTTCATATAGTGGCTAGGTTTTATAACGGACCAAAATTAGATGATAATTAGATCACAAAAATGTCAGAAAACCAAACAATATTGGAAGTCATGACCTAGCCAAAGTGACACATTTTCACCAAGCCAGCAGTAATCAGGAAGGGAACACCATGCATAGTCTTGGATCCGGATGCCCTCTTCAGATATTTCTCCACAGATAATCAGCAAGGCACGTTGTAGGGAAGGGAAAATAATTATAGACTGAGCTGTTATTTACAGTTTCATTCACCAGGACAAATCCTGCCCCTTTACGTCAAACTCACCAAGGAAATGTTCATATTTTAAGGTCAACTGACTTTAACGCTGTCTGTCCAGTTTCCCCACAGCAGCATCTAGGGGAGTGTTTAACTGAACACCTGGACGAGGCGGGTGTGCTGCAAACTGGCCTGAGGCTGTCCATTCTGTTCTTTTTACTATTCTGATGAGATGATGCACCAGAAACAATCAAAGGATCAGGCTTTTTAATAAGTGGCTGTATTACTAATCAATAATCCAACTGTACTTGATGTCCAGTGAAATGTTCCTGCTTACATGAGTTTTAAGTCCATCCTGACAGTTCCGTTAAGCCAATCTATGGGTGAATCTCCCTGTATGGACTTTTGCAGTGAAGTGGCTGGGAAAGAAAGGGCATAGCTAACCTCCTCTGGTTCCCTACTGCCAGGAGGCAAGGGTCAGGCATGCCTCCACCCTCTATCCTTTGTCACTCTATTCTGACAGCAAGCATTCCTCCCACAGCATTCTACTGCTATGTTCTTTAATAATTAGTTGCAACGGCCAAAGAGAATGCATGCACTGCAGTACTCACAATTAAAGAGGTTTGTTAAGAGAGTTAACAGAAGCCAGGACTAGTTTACTACAAGCCAGTAGGAATAAAGTCCCTGGTTCACAGCCACCCCTCTCTTCAAGCAGCAATCAAGTTTCTCTCTGTCCTCCTCTGCTCAGCCCCATGGTCCCTTAGCCTCTGCCTAAGTGGGCCAGGAAGTCAGGCTACTGTTCTGCTTCACAACCTCATGGTGGCAGCAGCGCTGCTCTCTCTGTTTCATGGTTCCTTCGCTTGGCCTTGGGTACCTCTAGGATTTCAGGGGACTATTGCAAACATTCTGCTCTGTGGCTCTTCTACCAATGCTCCTGGGATAGTTCTCTCTACCTACCAAGATGCTCACTCTGATAGGGCAGTGGCAACTGAAATCGACAAATCTCCTCTATTAGTGTTATGCACACCCTACTGGCATAATCTCAGCCAGGCATTTGGTGGGAGTCATGAAAATATAAATAGAAGATCCATATTAAGATACATAACATCACAATTCCAAGGAAGCAATTTTGCAAATACACATTGCCGCTTTGGGTGTGAACATTCAAAGTGCAAATGAATGAAAAGCCAGTTTTTAGGTGTCAAGTGATACAGCAAGGTGTCCAGACAACGGGCCTCGAGAGCAGAGCACAGACCACTTTTAAGTATGATCGACATGCTCCCCTTTAATCTGCTTTCTAAAAGTCATTCAAAAATCAATACTTTTCAGTCTATTGGCCAAGTACTTTGAAGTTGACATTGATAAAAGCTGCAAGAACAAACAAACAAACAAAAACATATTTTAAGCCACACCACAGGCACTTTGTTCTGGGTCTTTCATGTGATATTGCTGTCACAGTGATAAGCAACACCAGCTGTGTTCTTGCAGGACATTTAAATGTCAACGGTATGCTTTTAATAGTGAATTCTCATCATGCCTGGTCCACTGAGTTGCAGACTGTACTTGCACTGGTTTTCTGGACACTAATAATTGCTGACCTGCCCAAGGTAACTTGTAGGCAGGTAGTATAATTAAAGAGACATCCAGTGACTTCAGGTATGGATGGTTTCCTTTAGCACCCAGTGGCTTAAGGAAGTTGAACAAAATGAAATTACCTTTCTTGCTCAGTAGCTTAGACCATTCTCTTTCTTTAGTGGAGCAATTTGGTCATAGGAATTGCCCAAGTGAGAGAAAAGTCGAAAATCAGCAAGTTTGTGGAAAACTAGTTGAATTTTGTGACTTGTTTACCGAGTTAAAAGTAGCGAGTCACTCAAAGATGGACTGTTTAGAATCTGACTTTCCGAGGAATTCTTTTATTAGTGAACTTCTATTCACCTAGATTTCCACTGAAAATACCACTGTATTCAAAGGAGAGTGCAGGGTGGCATGCTGATCCTTTATCAGCAGTGATCTTCAGGGCGACTGTGCCTTCTATTACACAGCCAAGGAGTCATGCTCCAGAGGCACTTAGAATGCTTACCGTCAATTGGATTACAAGCTTTCAAGCGCACATGTTTCCCTTGGTTCTCTGGGAGAAAGCTTTATTTATTTATTTTTCTTTCACTACCTGAAAGCTATAACCTAAGCTTGCAGATTCACAATGCAAAATTTTAAGCTATGAGTAGAGTTTTCTCGAGTGGGAATAAAGTATGCCGAGAGGATTGGAAGTGGTTGATCTTAAAATGTAGTAATGTGAGATCAAGCAGAAGTATGCCCTTTTCTTTTTCACATTAGTTTAGTTGCTATAAATAACTTTATAGCCTTATTTCTATGAAAAAATATGAAATAATCATTGCTTCATTAAAATATTCACTTTTTGAAAAGGTTCTCTTTCATGGAGGAATAGTGATAACACATGGACATAACTTCAGTACTAGGTAAACGCAAAAGCAGTAAAAGGAAAACAACACGTGGATGCAGAAAATATTGAAAGTAATTGCTCTGGCTCATGATATGTTGTCTTTTCTAAGCAGTAGCCCCTAGCCCCTCCAAAGGAGAAAGTCAGACTTGCTAGTCCCCCAATCAGTCAGAGTGGCTGAAACTCAAAGGGGCAGCACGAACCTGTTGTGTAGGATCGCGGTGAGCAGGCATTGACTCAATGGCAGTGAGTTTGGGTTTTGAGTTCTTCTGAGGAGCAGCAGTTGGTTTCAAACTGCCAACCTTTGCTTAGCAGTTCAATGTGTATCGACTATGCCAACGGCACTCATAATTTTTTACAAAGTATTTCATATTAATAATGTAACCATGGTCATTTTATCAGGGCTGTAGGTGGCAAAATCAGTTGGCAATCAGCTGATTATCTGAAGGTTGGCAATTTGCACCCATCCAGGGATTCAAAGGATTGGGAAACCGTTTCCATGGAGATTACAGGCAAGAAGACCTAAGGAAGAGGTCAAATTTATAACACATTATAAATGTGTTAGAATCAATGGGTTTGGTTGAGTGTATTTGTTTCTTCTGGAGCATTTTATTGTGTTCCTTTTTTAACATTATCTTGGTATTGATTTCAGAATTTATTTTATTTGTTGTAAAAGTATAAGTTTGGTTAATACAACATTTTTATATGTACAATTTGCTTCTTTTTGCAGTTCTTGCAAATGCAAACACTACTAAAAATTAAGCTAGTAAAATAAAAGAGTTTCCTTGGCAAAAAGTTCAGTAATTTATCTAAAAATCCTCCACAATGTGGCAACGACTCCCCTGGTGAGCTTCCCTCAGTCCAGATCTGCGGTTCTCAACCTGTGGGTCATGACCTCCATGGGGCTCAAATGACCCTTTCACAGGGTCACCCAATTCATAACAGTAGAAAAATTACAGTTATGAAATAGCAGTGGTTGGGGAGTCACCACAACATGAGGAACTGTATTAAAGGGTTGCAGCATTGGGAAGGGTGAGACTCGCTGTTTCAGAGTCTGGTCTGCCCATCCAAAGTCTTGAGAACTTACCTTCTCAGTTTCCCAATTACAGATTTATCTCACAAATACAGATATGTGTCATTAGTTGTCACCCCTTCACCCTCCATTTATGGTGATCCTTTATTGGTATCTACAGATTTTAAATGAATACCATATTAATTTACTTCCAAGTTGACTTCTAGGAAGTAAATTTCTATCCCTTTCATTCTAGTCCATATTAGTCTGGAAGCATCACCGAAATCTGTTCGGCAACATAGCAACATACACATCTCCACTGAAAGAAACATGGCGGCTGGGCTTGAGGTGTAAAGGCCAGCAACAAACCCACCATTCCCCACATGGAAGGTGATCATTCTCTCTCACAATAACTGTCCCCAAAGACACTATGCAGATAGAGACTGTGAAACTCCTCTGTTACCAATGTTTTTTTGTCCCCCTGAAGTTGATCCCAAGGGAAACCACATTGTAATGAAATGATTGCTTAAAAAATGACTCAGTAGCAGTGAAATTATATAATTAAAGTTGTAGTGGCATGCAGTATCAGTGAGCAAAACACTCAACAATTGATGAATTGACTATATATATATATATATATATATATATATATATATATATATATATATATATATATATATATATGGCCCCATTTGGAATTTTCTTGCCCAAGGAAGAATCAAATTCCAATTTAGAGTCTCTATTCTCTGCCATACTATTCTAAACTCTGCCAACTTAACCTCGGTGACAGCCATCCTTCCAAATGATTCATACAATTTAACGGTTATTCTCATTGATCATTGTCTTTCAATGTGTCTGTAACCAGTCCAATCATCCCAACCTCTCACTGTCTTACCAATCATACCATCTCTTGGAGGTAGCTTTATCTCGCTGTGCTGCTTCATTTGTGTAATAGAGTTTATTTTTAAACTTAGAAGACGTTTTCATTTTTTTTTTTTTTTGCAAACTTGGGAGGTCTAGCTCACTGATGGTACACATGGTACCTTGCAACATTTCCAAGCTGAGTTGCAGAGATTATTTTTTTGGAGGGAGGGGTAGAGGGAGATTTTAGAATTTGTGCCTTTCTTCACTAACTAGTTTAATTATCACATCAACTTTTCTGATTTCGTTTTGTATTTTGTAGCCAAATTTTAGTGAGTGACTTCAAATTTCTATTATGTTTTACCAAATGATTGCTTCTGCTTCAGAAACTTGGATAGATCTAAAGAGCTTTCACAAGCCATAATAAAGTTAAGAAAGAAATAGGGGTCCTCAAACTATGACCTGAGGGCCACACGCGGCCCACCGAGGACATTTATCTGGCCTGCTGCGTGTTTTTGCCCCATTTGTTTTTTTTCACTTCCAAATAAGATATGTGCAGTGTGCATTGAAATTTGTTCATAGTTTTTTAAACTATAGTCTGGCCCTTCAATGGTCTGAGGGACAGTGAACTGACCCCTGTTTGAAAAGTTTGAGGACCCCTGCAACGAATATTCATGATTTAGTATTTCCAATCTACTGAAGAGATATCTGATGGAATTAATGTCCAACTTTTCACTCTGACAATGAATGTGTAAAATAACTGGTTTTCTCATTTAAAACTTAAAATGTTTAATTATTATCTATTATTTGGCTATTATTTTCATGTTATTCTTTCTGTAGTGTATATTAAAGTCATTTTGATCCAAAACTTTAGACTGGAAAATAATTTACACAGATTTTTTTTTCTGGATTGCCAACTAGCCTATTTTGATAATTTTGTTCGTGGCTACTTCTAAGAATCTTATAATACTTATTTGAACAGTGTCTTCCACTGATACTCAAAGAAAACAAAAAACAGTGAAACATAAACATATAAATATGTGTCAAGATTTACTTAAAGGAAATCATGTATGTACTTTGGGTGTTTGACAGGTTCCAAATTTAGGGGTCAGTCATCAAATTGGAGACTTCTCCTGATTCAAACAGTTTCAGGGATGAAAAAATCCAACATCAGCAGGTTCAATGGCAGAGCGTTGGTTCCCAGCATCGTTAGTTATGGAAGGAGTTGTTGCCTTCTCATGAGCGGGCTCAGACTCTGCACTGCTCTGGTCTGATGAGGTGAAGCTCATGTACCTTCCAACTCAAGGTGGTGCGCTGGGAGCAGGATCTACAAGTACACATCTCACACATCAGGCAGGGGTGTTACTAGACACTGGGTTTCTGCAGTGGCAATGCTTCTTTTCCTCAGGAGCAGGCAGGGAACAAGGGAGGATCCCAGCTTTTTGTTGTCAGACACAGGCGTGTATTTGTGTTATGAGGCTACTGTCTTCATTGAATGCTGCAAATCACAAGGTGGCTACCTCGTTTCAGGTTAGTCAGCCAAAAAGTCACCGTTTGTTACCTCTCAGCACGTTTGTTTAATTTCTTCTCATCAGAGGTATAGAATCCAGTTCTGTATCCTTTCCTCTGAAACCAGATATTCTAGGACTATTACTTGTATCTATGTCATTTGGTCTCTCATGTCTTTAATATTAAGGATCTGTGAGACAGGTCTTCCTAGCAAGCTATCTTTATGGAAATACTCATTTCAAATTTTATATACTCTCCTATTTACCAAGGATCATGTCCCTTGAAGTCAAAGAAAAGGCCTTTCAATCAATATTTTCAAAAAGTAATACTCTACTTAGTGTTATGATCCAAGATACCCTTGTATCATATTAAATAATTTTATATTTTACCCCAGAAGAGGAACACATTGTCTTCCCTTCTGGGATTTCTGGTTATTATAATAAATTAGCCAGAGTCATTCAGTCTTCTTATAATATTGAGTTTTCTATTTTTCATTCCCTTTGCCTCATTAAGGATAGTACCAAGTTTTCTTAAGTGTTGATACTACAGACAATAAAATGATGGAAGAGGGTTTCTCTGGGTAATCTGACATTGTCCCTAGGGAAGGACAGAATGACCATAGGACAGAGTGTTGGTTTCCAGGACTCTTTAAGTACAGAATCAGAAAGCTTTGTGAGAGTCAAAATTCAAACTCACTGCCATTGAGTCTATTCTGAATCAGAGTGACCTGTAGGAGAGAGTAGCTTTCCCTCAGTGGGTTTCTGAGCCTATAATTGATTATGGGAGTGGAACGTCTCATCTTTCTCCTGTGGAGCAGCTGTCAGTTTCAAACGGTTGACATTTTGGTGGCTGTCCAATGTGTAACCACCTTGCCACCAGGGTTAGACTCCCGAAATCAAGATCAACAAAATAGAGACTATATTTTTCTGGATAAAACCACTTATTTAATGTTCTCCTTATTTTTTAATGAATGTGTGAAAAGGAAACCCTTCCAATTAAATGTCTACCCCTCATTGAAAAGCTATTCTTGTCTGGAGTGTAATGAAACCCAGTAGAAATCCAGGAAAATATTCGAGAAACGCTCTTAATATAAATGACAAAGTTATGAATCATCAGGGAGGCTAAAAACAATCATTTTGTAAAAAGAAGTGTCATATATGTATTAATCTAACAAACCCCTTAAAGTAATGAAGAGAAATTACAGGAGTCATCTAAGGATGTTTATTTTCATGATTTTATTTTTTAAGGTAGATTCAATAAGAATCTATTTCCTTCTCCTTAGTTATTTCATTCAATAATTAAAATGATAACTTAGATCATATAATGAGCCATATGCATTTAGATATGAAACAAACAAACTCAGTTCTGTTGCGTTCATTCCGATTCATAACAACCTGTGTGTCAGATGAGGACTATGCGCAACAAGCTTTCATACCTGCTTCCTTTCAGCAGCAGATCGCCATGCTTTTCTGCTGATGTATCTTCAAATGTGTCCAACAGCTAACCTTTCAGTTAGTAGCCAGATAGTTAACTATGTGCACCACTGAGGGATCCACATTGCAGTAAAAGAAATAGGAACTGGAAACACAGGGAATCCAGGGTGGATGATCCCTTCAAGAAGAGTGGTGTGGGTGGCGATACTGGGATGGTAGCAGGAGGGTGGGTTGGACAGGGGGAACCGATTGCAGGGATCCACATGTGACCTCTTCCCTGGGGGATGGACAACAGAAAAGTGAGTGAAGGGAGATGTCAGACAGGGCAAGATATGACAAAATAATAATTTGTAAATTATCAAGGGTTTATGAGGGAGGGAGAAGCAGGGAGGGAGGGGAACCATGAAGACCTGATGCCAGGGGCTTAAGTGGAGAGCAAATGTTTTGAGAATGATGAGGGCAATGCATGTACAAATATGCTTTACACAATTGATGTATGTATGTATTGTGATAAGAGTTGTATGAGTCCCTAATAAAACAATTATTAAAAAAGAACAAGAGTACATTATATATGGTTAAATTGCTATAACTGGATGGTTCTCTAGCAAAAAAATATTATTGCCAACAGTCATAGTCAATTAATATGACTCTTCTAGTCACTATTCCTTATAATTCTGGAGTCTATATGCCTGTGTCTATAGTCCCATTTCAAAGGACATTCTCTCCTAGAATAATGGACAGGATTAGGAATGGGACTAAAACCCTCCCTAAAATCAAGATGTAATCACATCCTGATCCTGGTATTTATTTTAGTAGAGAATGCCTTCCAAAATGGGACTACAAAAGAGAAGTATCGAGTTGAGAATTAGATCTCAGAAGGAATGATGGCTGTAGAAGCGGGGTAGGAGCCCTGGGGGTGCGGTGGGTGACGTGCTGTGCGGCTAACCGTGAGGGCAGCACTTTGAAATCACAGGCAGTGTTTTAGAAGAAAGACAAGACTTTCTCCTCTAAAGAGTTACCATGTCAGACACCCACAGTCGGTTCTCCTCTGTTGCATAGGGCCCTGGTGATTTCGAATTCACTCAATGGCAGTGAGCTGGTTTGGGTTAGTAGATGGTGTGACAATGCATAAGGTTTTCTGTGCCTAATTCCTCCAAAGTGGGCATTTTATAATTCATATTTTGTTCTGAATCTGGAAGCTCCACTGAAAACTGTTCACTTCGGATTACTCAGCTGGCATTTGAAATAAGAGTAACATAGCTTGCAGCATCAGAGGAATACATAAGCTACCACAGTACAACAAATGGACAAACCCATGAGGAATACTGCAAGGTTTATAAGCTGTGATGTAGGATTATATTCTCTGACTATATATTCTCAATACATATGGCTGAGCACATAATCAGACAAGCTGGATTATATGAAGAACAATGTAGCATCAGGATTGGAAAGATTTATTAACTACCTATGATATGCAGATACCCAACCTTACTTGCTGAAGGTGAGGAAGACTTAAAACATGGCTGATGAAGATAAAGGACTACAGCCTTCACTATGGATTGTATCTCCATGTAAAGAAGACCCAAATCCTCATGACTGGACCAAAAGGGAATATCATGAGAAATGGAGAAAAGGCTGATGTTGTCAAGGATTTCTACTGACTTGGATCCACAACTAGAGCTCATGGAAATAGCAGTCAAGAGATCAAAGGCCGTGTTGAGCTGGGGAAATCTGCTGCACTAGACCTTTTTAGAATATTGAAAAGTAAGGATGGGATGTTGAAAATTACAGTGAGCCTTACTCAAACAATGGCCTTCTCCGTTGCCTCATATGCATGGGAAAGTTGAACATGAATAAGGAAGACTGAACAATAGATGCATTTGGATTGTGGCACTGGAGAAGAACATTAAACGTACCAGGAACTGCTAACGGGACAAAACTCTCTGTTTTGGAGGTGGTAAGGCAGAGAAGGCAGAGTGCTACTGGGAGGAAAGGATGGCAAGACTGTCTTACATACTTTGAACATATTGTCAGGAGAGAACAATCCCTGGAGAAGGACATCATGCTTGGTAACGTGGAGGGAGAGTGCAGGCGAGTCTCTCTTGACAGGGCCTAAGAATGTGAGACAAAGTCTCACTATCCTTGCTTCGAAGTAGCATTCCAGTCCCTGAAGAAGGACTTCATGCTTGGTCTCATAGAGGGGCAGAGGAAAAGAGGCAGGCTCTCAGCGACATGGATGGAAACTGCGGCTGTAGCAGTCAAGTTGCACCCCATACTGAAGGGCTCAGGCACAAGAACAATCGTGAAGATGGAACAGGACTGGATTGTATTTTCCACGGTTGTGCATAGGGTCATGTTGGGTCAAAACTCACTTGATGGCAGCTAGCAGGAATAGAGACTCTGAATAAACCCAAGTTTCTGTTTTCTCAGGGCATATTTAAGACTCCACTTTAGTAGGGGGTGCGGACCAAGCCACACCCTCTGTTTCCTTGGGGAAAGTCATCGCATCCCTACGTACAACAGAAGAAAGTGTTCCCCTCTCCCGTGCCAGTCTCACAACCGCCATGTTGGAGCTCATTGTACGAGGCCCTCCCTCTCTTTCACCACCTCTCTACTTTAATGAGCATAATATCCTTCTCCGGTGTCTGGCATCTTCTGACAGCATGTGCAAGGTATGTGAGAAAAAGGCTCTCTAGCTTAGCTTCAAAGTAGCAATCTGGAGGTCTTTCATCAAAAACATATTGTTTTGTTTTGGCCAGTCCATGGTACTTTCAATATTCTTCTTCAGCCCCAAAATTCAAATGCAGAGTCTTTTCTTCAGAATTCCTTATATGCGTATAGTAAATGCCAAATATAACTTTCACGTTGAAGCACATAGGAAGCAATGGAAAATACTATGGCTAGGGGTAGGCTCAATGTCAATCTCAACATAATATCCTGGCTTTTCAATACTGTAAAGAGTGTAGGAAGAAATTAAATAGAGGGCTCTTTAGAGGCGAGGATGGCAATAGTTCATCTTATATACTTTGAACATGTTGTCAGGAGAAACCAGGCCCTGGAAAAGGAGCTCATGTTTGGTAAATAGAAGGGCAGTGACAGAAGGAAGGCCTCCAAGAGACGGATTGACACAGAGGCTAAATCAGTAGGTGCAGGCACTGGGAGAGTGGTGAGGATGGCGCAGGGCCATGCAGTGTTTCCTTCTGTTGTGCACAGGCTTACTATGGGCAGAGCTGAATCAATGCACGTGACAGCATCAAGCGTCAAGCTCACCTTAGGCCTTGAGGTGATATCTTTGCTTTCCAATGTTTTCAAGAGATTTGTGCAGATTTATCCAATACAGTAGAATTGTGGTACTCAACTGCATCAATACCCACCATAATCGGCATCTCGAAATGTAGAGAAGTTTTTGTATCAGAGCTAGAACAAAATATTGGAATCTGACACCACACACATGATTTTTGTAAGCAAAATCAGTTTGTGCTTTAGTCACTTGGTGTTAGTTGGCGTTGTTAGTACGTGTTGTTTAAACCTTTTGTGGCTGTGTTCCATGTGTTTTGCTATAATTTTCTTAGTTTTGTGGCTTTTTGCACTGTTTGGAGATAAAAAAACACGAGAAAGAATTTTATTAAAAAGTATCCTCATGATAAGGGACTGGTTAACTGTATTATTGATATTGTTGATGGTAATTTAGTAAACCCTCTTAGAAAACAGTTAAGGAAGTGTCAACAGAAGACCATGTTTAACAGATTTTATTTTAGAGAATGCCAGCCAGGTCCTAGTGCAAAAAGGCAAAGAAGGAAAAAACACCCCAAAACAAACCTGAAAAGCAGCTGCCAGTTGATTTTATGCTCAGGGATCCCCCTCCCCACAGTGCCTCTCTCCAGCCCTCCCCTCCACATCCGTGTCCGCAGGTCCAGGTCCTCATCCAGCTCAAGGTACGGGCCAGACTGTAGTTGTTAAAAACGTTTTAAATGTTGCGTTTCTTATTTTAATGATATTGTTTGACTCTGAACATATTACTTTGAATTTTCCGTGTAATATTTTGTATAAAAAGGCAAGGTTAGGGTAAACACTTGGTGGTCAAGAATGGATTAATCCATTTTCAGTTCTTTCTTATGTTAAAAATGGATTCAGAACTCAACTGCATTGCTTGGCGCTCCTAGGAAGGCGTGGCGTTGAGGTCCATGATTCTACTGTGAAATGTGCCCTTTGATCTCTTGACTGCTGCCTCCATGAGCCTTGATTGTGGGTCCCAGGAAGAAGAAATCCTTGGCAACAATTACTCTATTCTCTTCTCCATAGGATGTTACCTATCGGCCCAGCTGTGAGGGTATTGATCTTTACATTAACTTGTAATCCATACTTAAGGCTGTAATCCTTGATCTTCATCAGCAAGTACTTTGAATCCTCTTCATTTTAGTAGAGGGTGGGAGTTTAGACACCATCTCTCATTATCCTTGACAGTACGATAAGCTAAAGGACAAACCGCACCCACAACAAAGCCGCTTCTCAGTGTATGAGAACACAGAGAAAACTCAAAGGATTTTCTGGAAATGCACGTCCAGGATCTCTATCTGAAGGGATGGAGGCCACCAAGACGAGCTGCACCAGAGACGGTGACAAGGAAAGTCAAAGGAACAAGGGCGAGATTAAGGGGTACCTTCCACTCCTCTAGCTCAAGACTATGGGATTATGAGACAGCACCACAGGCCACTGGCTTCCTGGATCTTGGAGGTAAAGGTCAAGGGATCACATGGCTGAAACTGAGGGCCAGAGAGAGACCTGGCTGCTCCCTGAGGTGTCCTGATGCGGTGGGCCAAGGGCTACATTCCACTCTTCCATGGCTCTTAATTATGATAACCTTGAACTTCCTTACCGCTTGTGAATTCTGGGTAGTCATTGCAACATCATCACACCCTGCATGGAAGTGGAGTTCTGTGGGAAAAACATCTGGTGGCTGAATAGGTATAAAGAACAGGCATGAACGACCTGTGCTTTACAGCAAATAGGCAAGGCAGAGGGCTTGCGATATATCCATCTCACTGCTGTTTGTAGCACTAACTTTTATAATATTGAGGTCAGATTTCATGCCACAGTTTACAAACCCAATTTATTTTATTTTTATGTGCTTTTGTCTCTGGGTTTTCTTTTTAAAATAGCAAGTCTATGATAATATGGACCACACTCCATGCAATGAAAGCAAAAATTCTCCTCCATTTTTGGCTCACTGGCAGAAAACCTAAATATTTTAATAACAATAGCAGACAGAAGATACATATTTAAATACAAACGGAAAAAAAAAGCAGCGGGACTGGCATTTTTTTTTTTTGCCTTTCCCAAAATAAAGCTTTTAATTCAGCTTAGGAAACTCTTGATTATCATCATAATTAAAATCAGGAAGATAAATGAAGTTGTAGTTTTATATTGCATCAATCTTTCACTAATGGAAAACTGCTTTTCAATGGCATCAACAGAGGTACTATAAATAACTACTCAAGAACAGCCATTTGACAGCACTGGGCCCAGCATCTCCACTACCGCCAAGGCTGGATCTCAATGAGGCTTTCCTGTCTGTTGTTTCAGTCAAGCCACTTCAATAAATACTATGGACCGCAATGAACTCAAGGAGTTAAAATAAGTTCCTTCTGGAAGTTAGTTACAGATGCCATATCTCTTTTGCTATTTCTTGTTTACACACAAGAGAGAAAGAAATCTATTGAATTTTGCCAATTTGTCAGGTGGAAAGAATCCTAGTCTATTTTTTGGAACATATCATGTGAAATGTCTGGAATTAGCACTTTTAAGTCTACTGTGTTATGCTGGATTCTCTAAAGAAGCGAAACCGGAGTTAGGTAGATAGAGATTTATATTCAAGAAATGGCTCAGACAGCTGTCCAGTTCATTTGAAGTCTTTGTGTTAGATGGTAAGTTTGAAGGTTCTCCTGACTAATGTAGCTCTGGGGGCTGTTGAACAAGGAAGAAGGAAGATAAAAAGCAGGTGGATGCAGAGTTGAATGAATGCAAAGTCAGCAGTGATTTGATGGCTCCTGGGATCAGCAGGCAATATGGCAGGAACAATATGGCCATCCAACAAATCAGATGGATGATCCAGATCCAGCAGAAGTCACAGGCTTCCTACAGTCTCCTCAAAAAGAGGAGGCCATACTCACAAGGAGTCTTTTTGATCAATTGTGTCAGGATGTGATGTGATCAATGGGGCCTGCACTCTACCTCACTTTGGGTTGTTCACAGAATTGATTATGTTATGTTAGAACCCTTCATAGAGTTGGTTTCATTATGATAAATCGCATCATGAGGGGTTATTACTAAACTGCTGAGAACCCTGGCCCACCCAAGCTGATTCACAACTTACCACATCCACAGAGTGCAAATTTTTAGTACACCGCCCCTTAAGAAATGTTATTACAGCTCTCTTAGTTGCTCATCACACACTGCCATGGTGTTAATTTTAACTCATAGAGAAGCTGTCAGACAGAGTTTCTGAGGCTGTCAATATTTTCATTGTTGTTCTTAGGTCCTATCAAGTCAGCTCAGACTTTATGCACATTTAGAGACTTTATGCACAATAGAGAGACACTGCCCTGTCTTGCTCCATCTTTATATTTGTTCCTATGCCTGAGCTGTGCCTGAGCCTATTGTTGTTGCCCTTGTGTCAATCTATCTTGTTGAGGGCCTTCCTATTTCCCTCTGTTTCTCTACTTTATTTTTTTGTTTGTTTAATCATTTTATTAGGGGCTCATACAACTCTTATCATGATCCATACATACATCAGGTGTGTAAAGCACATTTGTACATTCATTGCCTTCATCATTCACAAAATATTTGCTCTCCACTTAAGCCCCTGACATCAGGTCTTCATTTTCCCCCTCCCTCTCCTCCCTCCCCACTCACCCCTCCCTCCCCACTCACCTCTCCCTCATGAGCCCTTGATAATTTATAAATTATTATTTTGTCATATCTTGCCCTGTACAATGTCTCCCTTCTCCCACTTTTCTGTTGTCTGTCCCCCAGGGAGGAGATCACATTTAGAGCCATGTAATCAGTTCCCCCTTTCCAACCAACCCTCCCGCTACCCTCCCAGTATCACCACTCACACCACTGGTCCTGAAGAGGTCATCATCCCTGGATTCCCTGTGTTTCCAGTTCCTATCTGTACCAGTGTACATTCTCTGGTCTAGCCAGACTTGCAAGGTAGAATTGGGATCATGATAGTGGTGGGGGGTGTGGGTGGGGGAGGAGGCATTTAGGAACTAAGGAAAGTTGCGTTTTTCATCATTGCTACATCGCACCCTGACAGGCTCATCCCCTCCCCGAAACTCTTCTGCACGGGGATGTCCAGTGGCCTACAAATGGACTTTGGGTCTCCACTCCGCACTACCCCCCTCACTCACTATGGCAAGATTTTTTGTTCTGATGATGCCTGATACCTGATCCCTTTGACACCTTGTGATCGTACAGGCTGGTGTGCTTCTTCCATGTGGGCTTTGTTGCTTCTTAGCTAGATGGTCACTTGTTTACCTTCAAGCCTTTAAGACCCCAAACACTATATCTTTTGATAGCCAGGCACCCTCAGCTGTCTTCACCATATTTGCTTATTCACCCGCTCTGTCTTCAGCAGTTGTTTTGGGAAGGTGAGCATCACAGAATGCCAATTTAATAGAATAAAGTATTCTTGCATTGAGGGAGTAATTGAGTGGAGGCTCAATGTCCTTCAGCTACCTTAATACTAAACCTATAAATATATGCACATAGATTATTTCCCCATCCTCATATATAAATATATTTTCATATGTACATGTCTTTATCTAGACTTCAGCAAACATGATGTCCTTCACCAGGAACTGGTCTCTCCTGACAATATGTCCCAAACATGTAAAATGAAATCTTGTCATTCTTTTACCGCTTCCAAAACAGATTGGTTTGTCCTTTCGGCAGTCCATTGTACTTTCAAAATATTTTCCAGTACCAAAATTCCAATACATCAATTCTTCTTCAGTCTTCTTTGTTCAATTTTCAACTTTCACATGCATGTGAGACAACTGAAAATACCAAGTCTTGGCGGAAGCACACCTTTAGTCCTCAAACTAACACCCTTACTTTTCAATATTCTAAAGAGATCTTATGCAGCAGAATTACTTAATGCAACACATTATTTTTTTATCTTGACTGCTGTTTCCATGAGCCTAGATTGTCAATCTGAGAAAAAAGAAATCCTTGACAACTTCTATCTCTTCTCTGTTTCTCATTATGTTACCTATTGGTCCAGTTGTGAGGAGTTTGGTCTTCTTTACCTTGAGCTGGGATGCATACTGAAGACTGCAATTCCTGATCTTCATCAGCAAGTTATTCAATTCTCCCTCACTCTCAGCAAGCAAGCTTGTGTCATATGCACACTGCAGGGCTGTGAATACGCTATCTGCAATCTTGATGGCACATTTGTCTTCCTACAAGTCTGCTTGTCTGAGTGTGTGCTCAGCATAGAGATTGAATGAGTGTGGTGAGTGTTAGTTAGGTCAGGTACCTGTCGGAGGACATCTAAAAAGTCTGCCTGCCCCTATGGGATAAGATGGTTCACTTCAAAGGACCCCAGAGCAATAAGCCCTCTGCCTGGGCACCAGGCAGAATGATCCAGGAATCACCATACCTTGGAATTATTATGGATGGAGGTGGCTTAGACCCCCTCCCGCCCCCTCCCCCCACCCCCACAGCTGCAACTCCTACCCCTTTCCCCCACCTTCAGCTTCTACCCTCTCCCTTTATTGTTTAAACTTCTGCCAGCTTAAAACTTGCTCTGCACCCCATATAGATTGACTTCTTGGGTCCCCTTTTGGGGCCCATGGAGTTCACCAGGGATTTCAGGGCTGCCTTGTTTCTCCCTTTCCCTCCTCCTCTGCCTTCTGGGCAGCAGGGCTTCACTGACTCTCTCCTGGCATTTGTGAATCTCCCCAGGAAGCACAGAAAAACTTCTCCTTCCCCTTCTCTCTGGCCTGGCCTTGGTTTCTCTTTGCAGCGAACTTAATAGTGAGAGGATACAACCCTGTGGTAAACCTTTCCTGATTTCAGATGATGCGGTATTCCCTTGTCAATATTGACTGGAGCAGAAAGCCCAGGCTTCTCCTAAGTAGTGGCATGTTGCCTTGAACTGCAGACCTTTTGGTTAGCAACACATTATGCCAGTCAGCCATTTCTTAATTGGTTAATGCCTTTATCACTAGTAGTTAAAGCTTCAAACCAAACTCACTGTCATTGAGTTGATGCCAATTCGTAGGGATCCTATAGGTCAGCTAGAACTGTCCCTGTGAGCTTCAGATGCATGGGAGGAGAAAATTCATCTTTCTTACAGAGTCTGGTAGTTTTTAACTATTGACCTTGTGGTTAGCAGTCAACTTGAAACTACTATGTCACCAAGGCTCCTTGTAGTTAAAGGTAGTAATTTTTGTGTCCCAATTCAGATATTTGTAGGGAGAGAAAGAATGTATTGGCATACCAAGTCTCTTAGTTGCTTTTGTTTTTTACATTGTAAATACCAACACAATTTTTCTTGTCAATGATAGAGATAGTTTCCTTTTTTATAACCTCATATTAATCAAACTAAAATCCACTCTATGGAATGTCAAGCAGATAAAGCAGTCGAAGCTCCAAGTGAGTGTCATATCTCTGAAAGGTTTCATACAGATCGAAGGAGGACACCTCTGAAAATGCAAAGAGAGCAGTTAAAAAGTGGAATTCATTAAAAACAACAAAGGAATAATTTACATTTGCAATCAACCATTGCTCAGAAACTCTAAGAGAAACATTTAATAAAGTACTATTTCTAAAATTGTTCCAGAATATTAGGGAACCATAAATATTACACACGTTTTCATTCTGCTTCAAGGTTGTCACAGCTAACTATCAATGGCTGAATATGCCAATGGTTTGAAAAGTAAATAGGAAGATCGGTGATGTTGCTTATAAATCTTCAAAATTGGTTCTGGATCCCTTCTAGATTGTGTCTCTGTACATTTCCCTCTACAGGTGTGTATTCTGTCTCTCTTTCCTTCAACCATTCCCAAACACGTATAGAGTGACCATTATATACTCCTCACTGTTTAGGATCCTTTTGGGTAACTGTGAATGAGGGGGGAAAGTTGGCATTCTCTTGGAATAGTCCTCCAGCAGAAAGAGTTCATAGAATGATTTCAGCTATTGGTAAGTGTTGTAAGAAATAAGAGGACCATGGATTAGAGACTGGCTGTTGGTAGATGTTGGAGGGAGTGTGGAAAGGGTCGCATTAGCTAGGTCTTAAAAAGTGAAATTAGTTAGACGAGATAAATCAAGGAGTCAACGCTTTCCTCGAAGAACCAACTAAAAGTACAGGCCTGAGGCAGGAACAGTATTGTGCAGTCTAAGGACCAGGCTGTGTATCTGGGGTTTTCATTGTAACATAGAATTGTGTCTAAGACCAGTGGTTTTCAACCTTCCTAATGCCGCGTCCCTTTAATACAGTTCATGTTGTGATGATCCCCCACCCATAAAATAAGTTTCGTTGCTACATCATAACTGTTCTTTTGCTACTGTTATGACTAGGGAGACCCCTGTGAAAGGGTCTTTCTACCCCCAAAGGGGTCATGACCCACAGGTTGAGAATTACTGGTATAAGACAGAGAAGTGGGTATGTCCAACTCTTAGGAACCAATGGAAAATATTGAAATTATTCTGATTTAAAAATTCAGGAGTTAAAAATTTTAAAAGCATGCTCTGATGTAATATATATCCCAAACAATAATCTATATAGATCAAAGATCATGAAAATGATGACAGACAATGCCGTCGTTTGCTCTATTTATTTCACGTAAGGTCACCAAGTGGGTACGTAAAGCTAGCCACCAACAAGATCTGGTACATCTTTTAAAGACCATGGTGATCCTTTCATCTTTCTGTGAAGGCTACTTAATCACTATAGCTCTTGCTTATTGCTCTTTTTCTCAACAAAGATCATTTTGTATTAATCATAGTCCACAGTTTTGCTGGTTGAAGTGAAGGAATAAAAATCCTATTATGTAGCTATGTTCATCAAAGCCTACGCTGTCAATTTTACAAAAGGTCTTTCTTTCAAAACAGTACGTTAATTGGCCACTCCCCTTGGCATCACTTGGTTTTAAATACATTCATTAAGTGCAGAGGCTATGCATTTCATGGAATTTCTGTCTTTTTAAAATACAGAATCAACATCTCTCATTATTTAGTTCCAGGTGAAATCGCACTCCCTCTTTGATATTTCCCTCAATTTTCTCAAACCACCAATTGCTTCCTTCATCATTTACCTGGACCATAACATGTTTCCTATTTATTGTACTTATTTGCCATCTGGTCCCATGAACAATCTGTGAGTTCTCTTAGATTAAGAGCTTTAACGTTATGTATTTTTCATCTCTTTGTAAACAGCAAATTGCATATCCCTGACAGGAGGAAGGAACTAAGTGCCTTTTTTATGGCTCCAGTTCACACGTTAGAACTGTTCTCAAGAATAACTTTATTTTTTTCATCATCCACATGTTTTGAAAGTCCTCAAAATTTTAAAGTGAGATTAAAATAACAGACTTTTTATTATTTACTCTTTAGACAATTATAGATGAGGCATTCTAATTCAAAAAGTGACTTATTTTAGTTGAATCTGGTATTTTCCATTAGAATAAATGGAAACTTATGTCTTTGTGATTGTCATTCTGATTCATGCTTCTGGAAAAAATTAGATTTCTACCTCCTTCTAACTACCTAGAGAGGGAATGATGATTTCTTTTATTAAGTTATCGATTTATAATATTTCCATAACTCCTACTTACTATTTCATGCTGAACTTCACGTTTGTGATTGTGAGCTTACAGATGTTCAAATCTAGTAAATCATGATGCGTTTGCTAAGAGGAGAAGGATGGATTTGCTTTTTTTAATGATTTCTCTTTTATTTTTACTTATTTATTTTTAAACATTTTATTAGGGGCTCATACAACTCTTATCACAATCCATGCATATACATACATCAATTGTATAAAGCACATCTGTACATTCTTTGCCCTAATGATTTTCTTTCTTTTCTTTTTTTACATTTTATTAGGGGCTCATACAACTCTTATCTCAATCCACACATATACATACATCAATTGTATAAAGCACATCCGTACATTCTTTTCCCTGATCACTCTCAAAGCATTTGCTCTCCACTTAAGCCCTCTGCAGCAGGTCCTCTTTTTTTCCCCCTCCCTCCCCGCTCCCCCCTCCCTCATGAGCTCTTGATAATCCACAGATTGTTATTTTGTCATATCTTGCCCTATCCGGAGTCTCCCTTACCCCGTTGTCCATCTCCCAGGGAGGAGGTCACATGTGGATCCTTTTAATCAGTTCCCCCTTTCCAACCCACTCACCCTCCACTCTCCCAGCCTCGCCCCTCACATCCCTGGTTCTGAAGGTATCGTCCACCCTGGATTCCCTGTGCTTCCAGCTCCTATATGCACCAGTGTACAATCTCTGCCCTATCTAGTCCTGCAAGGTAGAATTCGGATCATGGTAGTTGGGGGGAGGAAGCATCCAGGATCTGGGGGAAAGCTGTGTTCTTCATCGGTACTACATCGCACCCTGACTGACCCGTCTCCTCTCCTAAACCCCTCTGTGAGGGGATCTCCAGTCGTTGACACTTGGGCCTCGGGTCTCCACTCTGCACTTCCCCCTTCATTCACTATGGTATACACACACACACACACACACACACACACACACACATATATATATATATATATTCTTTTTTTTGCATGATGCCTTAGACCTGGTCCCTTTGGCACCTCATGATCGCACTGGCTGGTGTGCTTCTTCCATGTGGGCTTTATTGCTTCTGAGCTAGATGGCCATTTGTTCACCTTCAAGCCTTTAAGACTCCAGACACTATCTCTTTTGATAGCCAGGCACCTTTTAAGTATTTGTGCTTTTTCTATTTTTCAAAATATTGAATGATGCAGGAAGCATCAAAAAAGGATGGAAAGACTACAGAGTCACTGTACCCCCTCCCCAAATTGTCAACATTCCATCCAACTCCATTCTACGCTACTCCATTTAGGAGGTAGCAGATGAGCAGGAATCAATGTTGCTGGAGGAAGAAATTCATGCTGCCCTGAAAGCATAAGCCAAAACAAGGGCCCAGGAACTGATGGGATTCCCACTGAAATGTTTCGGAACGCCGAGGATGCACTGGAAGGGCTCCCTCATCTATGCCAGGAAGTTTGGAAGACATCTACTTGGCTAGCCAGCTGGAAGAGATCCCTATTTGAACTCATTCCGAAGAAAGGTGATCCAACAGAATGCTCAAATTATAGAACAGTATCAATGATATCACATGCAAGTAAAAATTTCCTGAATATCAAACAACAAAACTCCAGCTGTACAGTGAAAGGAAGCTTCCAGGGGTTCAGGCCAGATGCAGAAGACTTAGCACAAGGGGTAGCGTTGCTGATGTCAGATGCATCTTGGATCAGAGCAGAAAATACCAGAAAGATGTTTGCTTCTGCTTTATTGACTATGCAAAGGCATTCGACCATGTGAACATCAAACTATGGTTAGCTTCGAGAAGAATGGGGATTCTGGAACACTACCTTGTGCTCCCAAGGACCTTGTTCATGGTTCAAAGCAATTGTGCGAACAGAACAAAGGAAAACCTCATGTTTTAAAATCAGAAACCCGGGTTGTGTCACAGGATTGTATCTTCTCACCATACTTAATCTGTCTGCTGAGCAAACCATCAAAGACACTGGCTTGTTTAGAGAAGAATGTGGCATCAGGTTAGAGGCAAGCATATTGACAACCTACAATATGCAGATGACACAACCTTGCTCAGTGAAAGTGAGGAAGACATGAAATCCTTGCTGATGGAGATCACGGATTAAAGCCTTCAACATGGATTACAACTCAATGTAAAGAAGATCAAAATCCTCACCACAGAACCGATATGTAACTGCACAATAAATGAAGAAAGGTTGAAGTTGTCAAGAATTTTGTCTTGCTTGGATCCACAATCTATGCTCATGGAAGTAGCTGTCAATAGATGAGTCACGTTGAATACAGACATTTGTAGATTATTTAAAAGTCAAAGACATTACTTTGAGGACTCAAGTGAGTCGGTATTTCAATTACTTCATATGCATGTGAAAGCTGGATCCTGAGTAAGGAAGGCAGAAGAATCCATGCTTATGAATTGTAGCGTCAGAAGAGACTATTCCAAAGGGCATGTAGAGCTAAAAGGACAAACCGAAGTGTCTTGGTAGAGAGCTCCTTAAAGGTCAAGACCGTGTCTCAAGTACTTTGGGCAGGTTGTCAGGAGAGACCAGTCCCTGGACAGTGACATCATGTTTGGTAAAGTAGAGGGACAACAAAAAGAGTAAGGCCCTCAAGGAGATGGACGGACCCCAGGGTTGCAGCGATGGGCTTAAACACAGCAACAGGGTGAGAAGCAGCAAGACCAGGCGGCATGTAGTTCTGGTGTGCACGGGTCCTTTGCGGGGTGGGGCCTATTGTTGTAGCTACTGAGTCAAGACATCTCATTTAGGTCTTTCCTATTTTTTAATACACTATTTTATTTATTTACTTATTAGTTTAAAATCTTGCCGGGTACAGCATCACACGGATTCTGTGTCCAGTAGCCTTAGCAGACAGGTTGCTCCAGAATTTGGCCCGAACCGTGCCACTATTTCCAGGGCACCAGTTACCTTTCCCCACATGACTCTGGTTTTCTCTTTTGTAGGAACCACCTGAATGTCACCTAACAACAACAACAATTTTGTTGCTCTTATATTTGGATATTCATTAGTATGACATTGCTAATGAGTAATTTTAGGTACAGTACTTTTATCCTGCCCCTGACATACACTACAGTTTTGTAGTTTGTTTAGCCTAACTACATTTACTAATGCCTTTCATATTTAAAGGGCTGTAGTTAATACAAAAAAAATACAGTAACTACAGCAATGCCTTTTCAGAACCAACATTATAGGCATAATTCTTAAAAAAATAAGTTGTATTTCATTAAAATTAAAAACTAGCTTTGAGAAAGACATCGCTTGTTAAGAAAATGTAAAGCCAGACATTCAATGGGAATAAAATATTTGCAGACTGTCAAACGGATACTATATATAAGGAAATCTTAAAACTCAGTAATAAGACAATAAATATTCCAATTACAAATGGACTAAAGATCTGTACAGACACCTCACCAAACAAAACATAGAGATGGCACACCTGACTAATGGCTTGACATCATCCATCATGATTGCCAGCTGCCTTTGTATTAGCAAAATGTGCTTGGTCCTGCATCTTCCTCGTGATCAGTTACATACAGATCAGGGTGTGTTGTGATCTGTAAGGCTTCTGCTGGATGATTGTGTAAGTAGATCACCTAGTCCTTAACCTTGAAGTTCTACCGAAACCTGCTCAGCATCATAGCCATGCCAGACCTTCACTGACAGTTGAGTGCTGGGCTGGGCACGAGACACATTCCTGGCATTGAACCTGGGACTTTTGCATGTTATTGTTAGATGACACCACATGGGTTCTGATTTGTAGAGGCCATATGTCCAACTTAAACAAAATCTACCCCGTCCTGCCGCATCCTCCCAACTGAATTTTTTTGAGTCTATTGTTGTAGCTACTGTGTAAATACATTTAAGTCCTGTCTCTCTCTCATTTTTTTTAAGCTGCCCCTTCACTTTACCAAGCATGATGTCCTTCTACAAGGACTGTTCTCTCCTGATATGTCCAAAGTATGTGAAATGATGAACTCTTGCTGTCGGTCCTTCCCTCAAAGGATCATTCTGTCTGTAATTCTTCCAGACAGATTTGTTTGTTCTTTTGGAAATCCACGGTGATTCAAATATTATTTTCTAACACTGTGATTCAAATGCATCAATTCTTCCCTGGTCTTCATTATTCAATGTTCAAATTTCACATGCATATAAGGCAATTGGAAATATGGCTTCAGTCAGGCACATCTAAATCCTCAAAATAATACCCATGCTTTCCAACTATTTAAATAGGTCTTGTGCGGCAGATTTACCTAATGTAATGCAGTATTTGATCTCTTAACTGCTTCTTCATCAGCATTGATTGTGGAACCATGCAATAATCGCAAAAAGTGCTCTTTTTATCAGGATGTGGTCTATTGGTTCTATTGTGACATTTTTATTTTCTTTGCATTGGGTTGTAAATCCACATTGAAAGCTGAAATCCTTGATCTCCATCCACAAGTGCTTCAAGTCCTCCTCACTTTCAGTGAGCCAGATTGTGTCATCTACATATTGAAAGTTGTTAATAATTATTCCTTTAATCCTGATGCTACATTCTTCTTCATGCAAATCATACTTTCTGATTATTTGTTCAGATTGGATAAGTATGGTGAAAGGATGCAATCCTGTGGTACAATTTGGTGACTGATTTTAAATCCTGCAGTTTTCACTTATTCTGTTTGCAAAACTTGACTGTATGTATGTACAAGTTATGACTGGCACAATAAAGAATTCTGGATTTCTCATTCATCTCAAAGTTATGCACAGTTTGGATTATCCACAGAGTCAAATGGCTTTGCATAGTCAGTGAAACACAAGCAAACATTTTTCTGGTAGTTTTTTATTTGAGCCAAGAACCATCCATAG
The DNA here is from genome assembly GCF_050624435.1 of Tenrec ecaudatus. Classification (NCBI taxonomy): domain Eukaryota; kingdom Metazoa; phylum Chordata; class Mammalia; order Afrosoricida; family Tenrecidae; genus Tenrec; species Tenrec ecaudatus. The sequence goes on along the minus strand of NC_134532.1, from coordinate 195,335,016 downwards.
TAATGATGTTCCTTATTCCCGACCCTTTTCTGACTCTGACCTGAACATCTGGCGGCACAGAAGGAGAGATCTGCCACTGACTTACCACTGTCTGATGCTGCATACTAAAACAATCACGAAAGATCCTAATCTACCATATAGGAGAGCTAACTCCTAAATACTAACAGCATCAAAGGTTTGAGAGGCTGTAGAGCAATATGACCTCTCATGAATTGTTGTGAAATTTTTACATGGTTCAGCTACAATGGGAGATACATACCGTATATATTCATGTACAAGCCAAGCTTTTCCAGCACATTCTTCTTGCAGTTTTTGCGGTAAATTAGATGCCTCGGCGGATATGCGGTTTAGCTTATACTCAAGTCTATACAGCAAGCTTGTCACACAAGCCAGTGATCACACTCCTAGCTAGTTACCCAATTAAGATTTAAACTTTTTGCTCATACAAAAACTTACACGTGAATGCTAAACAAGCTTTATTCAGAATTAAAAAGCAAAAAAGATGATATTCAATGGTAAATGGTTAAACAAGCTGTGAACCCTCCAGGTCAATAGAAATTCTTTCAGTTTCTAAAATCAACAGAATATTAAAAGAGAAGGCTATTAAGCTTTGATAGTTAGGTTTTATTTTTTGTTTGTTTCTTTGCTTTTTTGTTTTTGCGGGGGCGGTGGGGGGGAAGGGGTTGGTAACTATGTGGCTCCCTTAGGAGCATGTGGGTGGAGTTTAGCCTGACAATCAGGTCACAACTTGATTGGAGTGTGATTCAGTTAGATGGCTGGCTGGAGGCAGGTCTCTCTCTCTCTCTCTCTCTCTCTCTCTCTCTCTCTCTCTCTCTCATTCTCTCTCTCTCTGCCTTCACCTTATAGTAAGGTGAGTCACTGGGAAAAATACTAGAGACCTGCCAGGGCCATCTAATGCTTCTGCTTCCTTTGGATCCACAAGACTCTGCACCTACTAGCCTGTGATCTTCCTGCATTCGGCATCATTGCAGGTGGCTCTGAGAGTCTTAGAAGGATGTATGGGCTTGTATAAGACTTATGGACTGGATCTGGACAGGGCTGGGATGTTTCCTTAATGGACCATTACTGTTTGATATAAATCTCTTTCTTAAACATACATGAGTGTCTCTGGAGTGTTTTTCTAGTCAATCCAGTCTAACACACAGCTATAGAATATTATTTAAGAATGTTAGATATATATTCCTAAGTGGAAGAATGGGAACTCTGGTGCCATAGTAGGTTATGTGGCTGGTTGCAAAATACAAAGTTAACAATTCACAACCACCAGTCACTCTGTGGGGGACAGAGAAGGCTTTCTACTCACATGAAGATTTACCATCTACAAAATTCACAGGGGCAAGCCTGTCTTGTTATATATGTTCACTGTGATGCAGACCTGATTTGATGCCAATAAGAAATGAAAGAAGCTAGTATGAAAACTCACATACTTTATGATTCAAAATATATGACATCATGTAAAAGGAAAAACTACAGAGACAATGAAAAGATTAATAGTTGCAGATTTAAGGGGTGTTGGCGAGGAAGTAAAGCACCTATTAAGGACAGTGAAATTATTCTGTACATTATTGTAATGCTAGATGTGATGTTCCATATTTCTGAAAACCTATAAAACTATGCAAAACAAACTGTGAAACCAAATGTTAGCTATAAGTGTTAATGAACAATTCATCAATATTTCTTTATCAAAGGTAACACATGTGCCACCCTAGTGCAAGATGGGAATTATGAAAGGACATTGGTAAAGTGGAGAGTTCACGACAATGAGGGAAACCTGGGCTGAGATGGATCGGCATTGGCTTCATCAATGGGATGAGTCATACAAACAATCATGAACATGATGTAGGACTAGTCAATGTTTGATCTGTTATACACCAGGCTGTCATGAGTCTGATCTGATTCTAAAGCAAGTAACAAGACAGAGCAAGGGTTAACAACAGAGGGATTATGTGAAGTGGAGAAAAGGGTAAATAATAACCATCTAAACTTTTATACAATTTTTCCACTGCAGCCAAAACTACTCTAAAAAAGAACATGTATTTAAAATGACAGTAGCATATTAATATTGCTTTAAACTACATTGAAAGAATCATTATGTAATTTACAGTTCACTGGATTTTCATGCTAACACAGAACTGCAAGAATGAATATGAGGGTGACAAGACATCACAACTTCCAAATCCTGCACTCTGGGAAACCCCGCAGTATCAGGCACACTGAGATGACTGCCCATCTTAACTCAGGAGATTTTCATTTAATTGTAAATGTTAATTTCACAGCAACAATAAAGGGTTACTTTCTCTGAAACTCAAGCTGTATGATTAAGGAAATAATAGCTATTGATAGCACACTGACATTGTGTGATCTGTTTGAGGATCTTATATATTTGAAGAACCTTATTTATCATTAACCATTCTGAACTTCTTCCAGCAACATGTTGCTTACATGTGATATGAATGATATCAATTTATAATTTCGACATTCTGTTGAAATCACCTTTCTTTGAACATGGGTATGAATCGTTCCACAGAGTTGGCCAGCTAACTGTCTTCTAATTTTCTGACATAGATAAATGACCACTTCTAGGCATCCATCCATTTGTTGAAACAACCTGAATTGTTAAACTATTGATTCTTGGTACAAGTAGCTAATGAAAATCGATTTGAATGAATGCTTCTATGTCTAACAATCACAGCAATAGACACCTTTCACACTATTTAAAAGGAGCAATATTAACAGTTTTGGTTACGATGAGACATTGTGTGTGGTAGACAATCATTTTTCCAATGATGTAAACAATGCTTACTGTCACGTCTTACGTTTTCATAAAATTAACAAACTATGGTACTTAAATTTTAACTTTTGGTGTCCTTTAAAAATAGTTTATTGGCATATAATTCACATGTCACATAGTTTAATAGTGCAATCAGACCAAGAAGAATTGTAGAATCATCATCACAATCAATTTTTGACAATTTTACTTGTGCTTGTACTCATAGTTATTAGCTCCTCAGTGCATCTTCATGTCTTTGAGATACAATTGACAGTGTAAATCAAGTGATGCTGTAGTAAGGCTTTAGACCAGGTGTGAGCTAGGGGATTGATAGGAACATAGAAGGGCAAACACATAAATAAGTGCTGGTGACACTGTCAATTAAACATTGAGTTGGTAATTGCAAGGTCCACCAAACTCATCAGCCAAGAGTAAGAGGAAGATAATCTATAATCGAGCTACTCTTGTCAAAAACAGTACGCCCCAGAAACTTTATCTAGGGTTGCTATGAGGCTGAATGGTCTTGGGTTTTATAATCTAAAAGACAAAAGATAGAAATGCATGTTGATGATCAGTTATGCATTTGTTTGGAATAAAGCTTCATGAAATTGTATTACAGCTACCTTAGGGAAAAATATACTATATGAAGAAGGTAGAGGCTGCTGAAACGATGGAAACAGGCAAGGAACGTGGAGGAGAATGGGACAAGAAGTCCCATGTAGCATATGAAATGATACTGTTAAGAAAATCTATAGTGTATGTAAAGGATGATATAGGAAAATTAGATATGGGTAAATGATGAGGTAATTTATTGAAAGATTTTCCTCTGAATTCTGAGGTCAATATGTGAGGATTTTATTTCTAGTTACTGCTCATATAGTGAGTGAATATAAATGATGTTGGGATTTTTTTATTCCCTATGATTTCCTAAATTTCCATTTGACATATGATTTTATAGCTTCTGAACTGTAGATAAGTAATAGAGTAATTAGTGAAGATTGTAAGGAGTCACACTGTAAGGAACCTTAGTGGTTTAGTGGGTGATAGATTGGGTTATGCATTGGGGACTACACTGGGTTAGACCTGGGGTTATACATTGTTTTATGCATTGGCCTGCTAATGGAAGTGTCAGCATCAGAATCCACCAGCTACTCCGTGGGAGAAAGATGAGGCTCTCTACTGCCCTACACAGTTCCAATCTTGAAAACTCACAGGGGCAGTTCTGTCCTGTCCTATAGGGTCACCATGAGTTAAAATTAACTGCATACAATGAGTTGTTTTTTTCCCTCCACAATGAAACATTTACACACTATCAATGCCTTCTCCAAGTGTGGCTGTGCTAAAATGAGTTTCTTTATATGACCTTTTACCTTGATTCTCTGGAAAAACAGCTTGAATGATTTTTCTTCCCTCCACCTCTCCCCCCCTCCCCCCCGCCCCAGCCCTCCTTTGAGGAGTTAACTATGTCCTAGTTTCTATTTCATAGTGTTGGCTACTTCTGTCCAGGTCCATCGACATTTCCTTGGCAAGTTGTAGACACTTCTCTTCCTGTCTCTGGGCCTTTGTAAAGACCTGGCAAAGATTAGTCAATGCATTCAAATGAATGAAATGACTGTGAACTACATAGATGAGTTACTGTAGCCTTCAGTACAAAGGAAATGGTCTGTGATTTGCAGAAAAGGTATGCATTAGGGCCTGGCTCCTGTGGGCAGGAAGTTTGCTTTGAAATTAACAAGCAGTTGTGTATATAAGCAGCCAACTCCTTGGAAGGTTTTAAGACAGAAAGAAGTAGGAAGAGAGGCAGCAGGAAAACACAGAAAGAAGAAAGAGAAGCAGAGAAAAAGAAGAGGAATCCCCTAGAATAATTACAGCACAAGTCATGACACCAAAGCCAAGGAGCCAAGAAGCAACCTGGAGCAGAGGAGAGAGTGCCAGGTGGCAGGTCCCAGAGAAGCGTGTCCTGTGGTGGACAAGATCATTTTGTCCTCAAAGTGCTGAGAGGAGGCTGGAGGGCACCAAATGAGACTACAGAGAGGCCCTGCACTGAGGAAGAGAGACCGTCAACAATCCCTGAAGCTCCTCTTGCATTGTACCATGCTACTTCCTTAATAAAGCACTTGGCTGTATGTGCGTCCTTTGAGTTATGGGTGTCCCTGCAGTGGATTATCTAAGCCCCCCAAAAATAGAACATGCTGTGAATCAGCTGGTTTCAGATGTGGTAAGAAGAATGGCCAGTGGAGGACGATCTGACCTCTACCTCCCTGGGTTATACCTTGGGCTGACCTTGATTGGCGGTATGCGTCCTCAACATTGACTGGTTCTGGCAGAACTAACACCAGCACTACACCCTTTCAATCACTCCCTTGCACTGGAAGAACTGTAACACCTTTCCTACATGAATTATTTCTGGAATCTTTAAAGATAAAGCATACAAACAAAACAAGATGAGAAAGCAAGAACACTCCGTTGGTGTTCAGGGTTCATTCCTGTGATTATGAGTCACATGCTTCGCAAATCACTAGAGACTGCTCAGCGTGTACTTTTATGGTCATGAATGTATGTGTTCCTAATCCTGTTATAGTTACTCTAACATTTGACTGAGTTCCCAGAAATCCTTTAGGCCAAATAACATGAAACGGAAGACAGACTTTCGTCAATCCCCTGTAATTAATTAGTTGTCCTTTGGAGGAAGTGCTTTCTACTGTGAATTTTGTTCTGATTGTTCATCGGAACACTGGAAGGAGGCTAGCTTCGGTAAGGGACATAAAGGTTTTGAAAACCCAGACTGCCTTGGCAAGGCCGATACATTATGTAAAGCCAAACCCTCTTTCTGACCATAGATGGAATTTCCAAGATTTTAAAGCTTTACGGTGGCAAACAGCTTATCTTTCTCCCACAGAGTGGCTGGTGCACTTGAAAAGCCACACTTGTGGTGAGCAGCCCTGGCCCTAAATCATAGCACCATCAGGGACTCTTAGTGGTCTGTAGATATGCTACTTCTGTTAACCGAGACTCTGGAAATAGGTAGCCAAGGCCAAGTCAGTTGTAACAAAGGAAGAAATTTATTATGATGTGGGCAGCATATGGTTCAGTGGATTACTATCCAAAGACTGAGCTTCCACTTCAGTGAGAACCCTACCTACTAGGGGGCACCCAAAAAAACCTGTAATTCCTTTTTTTTTAAAAGAAATGTATTTAAATTTCTTTACAGAACAACCTTAGTACATTCACCAAATCTGTGATTCCATTCTTTGAAACATTTTTTTCAAACTCATCTGTTTTGATGACTGACAGTACCTCCTTTTTTCCCCCCTTACGTCCTCAAAACGCTGTTTTTTCTAATTCCCTCTTCATTTACTGAAACAAAAAGGAAGTCACATGAAGGGAGGTCAGGTAAGTCAGTTGCTTGGGACAAGAGAGGCATGCTGTTTTGTTGTCAAAAGCTGGTGCACTGAGATGGCTGCATGAGCTGGTGCATTGTCGTGGTGGCAAAATCAGTCCCCCATCTACCACCAATTAGGCCATTTTAGTTGCACATGGTTATGCAATATTTTATAACCTCTAAATAGAAATATATATATCATCATTTTATTGGGGGCTCATATGCATCCATCTATTGTTTAAAGAACATTTATACATATGTTGCCATCATCATTTTCAAAACATTTGCTTTCTACTTGAGCCTTTGGTATCAGCTAATTTTTACTCTCCCCAAGCCTCCCTTCCCTCATGAAGCCTTGTTAATTATTATTTTTTCATATGTTACACTAACTGTTCTCTCCATTCACCCACTTTTCTGTTGTTCGTCCACCTGGGAGGAGGTTTTATGTTGATCATTGTGATGGGTTCCCACTTGCTCACCCCACCTTCCCCTTCCCTCCTGGGATTGCTACTCTCATCACTAGTCCTGGGGAGTTTATCTGTCCTGAATTCCCTGTGTTTCCAGCTCTTATCTGTACCAGTAGATATGCTCTGGTCTAGCTGGATATATAAAGTAGAATTGACTCCATGATAGTGGGGGAAAAAATATTTAAAGAACTAGAGAAATGTTGTATGTTTCATCGGTGTTATAGTTCACCCTGACTGACTTGTCAGTCACCCTTCCTTGTCACCCTTCTGTAAGGGAATGTCTAATTGTTTACAATTAGACTTTGGGCCTTCACTCCATCCTCCCCCTCATTCATATAGATATGATTTTTTGCTCTGATCTTTGATGCCTGATACCTGATCCCATTGACAGCTCATGATCACACAGGCTGGTGTGCTTCTTCCAAGTGGGCTTTGCTATGTCTTTGCTAGATGGCTACTTGTTTATCTTTAAGCCTTTTAAGATGCCAGACACTATATCTTTTGATGGCCAGGCACCATTACCTTTCTTCACCTCATTTGCTTATGCACACATTTTGCCTTTAGCAATCTTGTAGGGAAGGGCAGCATGCTGGGTTATTAGAACAAAGTGTTCTTGATTCAAGGAGGACTTGAATAGAGGCCCAATGTCCCTCTGCTACCTTAATACTTAACATAAAATATATGTACATAGATCTAACTCCCTATAGTTATATATAAATATATTTACACATGTACATGCCTTTATTTAGATTTCTATGAAGGTCCTTTGCATCCTAGCTCTTTCCTCTATTTCCTTTTACTTACTCTTGTCCCACTATTTTGTTTGGCCTTCATTTGGGTTTCAGTAATTTCTCTCCACTACATTGCCCTTGATCAAGCCCACCAGGCATCCTATGCCCTCCTCGCCATTGAGTTTAGATCACTTGTTTTCCCCTTGTTCCTGGGTTTATTGACAACCGCCCCTCCTTCCTTTCCCCTGTCTCCTCTGGAATGTTTTTCCTGGCTATCTTATCTAGATCAACATGCAGAGATAATAATAAGCACAAAAATAAGAATAAAACACAACAAAAAAGCCAATTACAAAAAAAGAAAAGCCAATAAGTAGTCTGTTTGTTGACCTTTAGGAGTGTTTTCCAGTCCCATCTGAGGGGTGCCATACCCTGGCCCCAAAGTCTATTCTTGGTATTCCCCGGGGACTTCATTGCTTTGATCCCCTTGCTGCTCTGTTACATGTCCTTAACGTTTCACCCCAGTATGGTGGGGTCAGATCACACACAATTCCTGCGCTGAGTCTCCAGTGTTGTCCCCTGTAGTGCTTTGGGTCAGTGAGGGACATTGTGTCTCATGGTGGGTCTGGCCCTAAGGTCCACTCTGTGCATTGGCTGCTCTGAGCAGGAATATTGTCCTTGGGGCTTGGTGTGCCAGTATGTGCTCTCCTTCCCTCTTTGTTTGCTCCTGTGTGCTCTGATCAGATGTGCCACTCTCCCTGATCTATAGCTTCAGTGCTGTCCTCTGAAGTGCATTCTTTGGGCGGAGGGGGCGCGGGGAGTGTTCCACATAGTTAGGTTTGGAGCCTGCTGGAAGACCTCTCTATTAGTTCCCTGATTCATCTAAACAGAAATATTGATTAAAAATCTAACCTGGTAGAGCAATCTCCAAATGTACTATGAGTTGACACTTCCATCTGTTAGGGAAGTTGATGGATGTCCAGAATGAGGTTTTTCCTCAGTCATCATCTCACCTTTTTTGAAATGTGAGTTTTCTTATTTTCACCTGAGTTTTTCATGTAGTATTGTCCATGTAAAGTGTGTTCAACATCGCAACAGTTTCTGCAACATTTTTCCTGAGCAGGAAACAAAATTTCAGAGCTGCACATTGTTCTCTGAAATCGGCCATCACAAAAAAAATGAGGCTTGAATGACCCTGCTTTTACAAAAAATTCACTGGAACCTGAAACAGCTTTCTTAGATGACACCACTGAGTGTACTAACACAGAGCTAGTTCCTGGATGCTTGCCCAGTGAGAAAAATGCATACTATGAAATCTCTGCCCAGTGAAGCTATTTTCTGTTTTTTTGGGTGGAAGGGTACCCCTTTGTGTATAACAGTGGGACCCCTGGGGCCATTCAGGAGGGGTGGAGGGAGATGTGCAGGTTTATGATTGGCTGATTCAAACGTGTGGCCCGAAAGGGGTGCCAGGAAGGCAGTTTACAGAAACAGAAGTGTTAAGTATTAACCCATTGGATTTAGTATTAACCACAGACCTCTCATGCCTCTCCTTGACATGAGAACATCAGGAGAGTGAGGTGGTCTCAGTGCTCTGACACCTGGAATATGGTGCGGTTCCTGTCTCCCGTCTAGAAAATAAGTGCATCAATTGCATTGTTGAAAGGAGATCAATTCCATAATTTTACACAATTATCTGTGCATTCACATAGATATGTATATATATACAAATATATTTTGACTAATTCAGTTTGATATATATTTTAAATATACAAATTTCTTGATTTTTCTATGCTTTTAAAAGACTGTCCTTATTTTAAAAATTGCATCTGTATTCTGCCTCCTTTCACGTGTATTGGAGACTTGGCCTAGGGGAACTAATGACTTAACTGGAGATATTCAAGGAGATCATTTTAAGCTTGAAGAATGAGGGTGATTTAGCAACTTACATGGAGAGTTTGGGCTAATATTTGTGACATGGTGCTTTTTATGTGAAGGCTCAAATAAAGAATGTCACAGGCGTAAGGAAGTATGGTGTGACTTGTTTAAAGAATCAAGAAGTTTACAATCAATATAAACTACAGGTTTTAGAATTAACAATGACTTTTTTTGTTTTTTTTCTTCCTAACCCTAACCCAACAATGACTTTTTATATTAACGTTTTCTTCCTTAATGTGTTCATTCCTTGTTTCTAAAGAGAATAATATGCTTACAGTGCATTTTCTCAATCCCTTTGAATTTAAGCAACTACTTAATGACCTTTGCCTAAAATAATTTTCTAATTTTCAACTATGGCATGAAATGGGCCATATTTTGCTTTATCCCTAAACTCAATGAATTCTGGGCACCTGCTGGAGGGTAGGAAAGTAGGCGGGGAGTACAAAGTGACAACCTAGCTTTGTGTAAACTGGTTGGATATGTAAGTCAAAATGTTGGTCAAAGTGTTCAAAGACACGGCTAGCTGTCTTTGAATTGGATTCAATGTTGAAACAGTTAGGTTGCTGAAATGAAGGGGAAGGTTCTGTTGACCAGGAAAGAGTAAAGGAGGCAAACCCTGGCATAATTATTTTAACAGCTCCCTGCATTGGTGTATGTGTCAGGGTTCTGTTTAGGTCCAAGTGAATACACTTCATGGGAGGTTTTCAATGGACATGAACAGCAATAAGAAGTACATAGTGTCATCCCAAGATGAATAAAAATGATGTAGAGTAATCAAATCAACTGGTATTCACGTTATCATTAATTCGTGCCTTGGAAGCAAAATCCTGGGTCTCATTTTCTTGTTTGGAGGATGACAGATCAGAAGGACGAACAAATGATTCGGTTTTAACACTCTACAGCAGACAATTCTGCAGGTAGTCAATAATCACTTTCCCCCTCAATGTTTGCTCGGTTTGGGGTGCAGAATTAGCCATACTTCTTGCAGACATATGGAGAGTAGGTGTGAAGCAATTCTCACTCGATTAGCACATTGCTTGATGGCATCACACTTTGGTCAAGAAATGCTAACAATTTTCAGGAGGCTGAGCCGTGGGTGGCCTGGAGTTGAGGCAGGATCTCTCCACAGTTCAGGAAGAGCCCAGGAATTAGGTGATCCTCACTTCAGATAACTAGTGCTGTTTTCAGAAGATTGTGACTGAAAAGAATAACTGGGAACAGCTATTTCTGTCCACTTACGCTTACTATAGAAACTATTTTCTGCCATAGATTCATGTAAAAGTTATGACACTGACCTGAGAAGATAAGTTTCTCAAAAAGAGAATTTGGTGAAATTGTTACTTTTAATTTGATGCACATTTTTAATATCACATTAAAATCCAATGCCTTCCCCAGGAAAATAGAGTGTTCTGGACTCTGTTTCTCTACCATCACTTTTGTTGAGCATCTGAGAACATGGTTTAAAAAGATATAAGGTAGAAAATACCATTTCCTCCCAACGGAGCTTTTGATTGGTTGGTTTGCTTTACCTGGGCTTCCTTCTCCTGGCAGTTTTTTGGATCTGAGTTACCTGCAAGTAACAGATCATGCTTCTTGTAGATATATGGGATATGATTTCTCATTATCAGATCCTATAAATATTTTCCATTGAAAGCTTTCTCTTAAGAGTTATGTAGTAATATGTTCTTTGGGACCAGCTTCAGGGCCAACAGAAGATCAGTGGGATGGCTTCAAATGGTAAAAAATAGAAATTGGAAAAGAACCATTTATGAGAAGTATGTTTGGTTATTTTCTCTTTTACAGCTGGGGCAAATAAGTGGGCCTCATCAGGTCACTGATTTAGTGGGAAGCAACAGCGACAACAACAAATCACTCTAGACCAGGGGTGCTCAAACATTGACCGCAATATACTAGTTGATCACAAATGTAGTACGGGTAGATCACATGGCATTAAAAAAAATAGACCTAAGCCTATCATCAAATCACTTAACTGATATACAGCGCAGCCAATCAGATGCAATCTTAGGTGTCAAACACATGTGAAAACAACTGCACTAAGTGCAGCAAAACTGACAAGCTAAGTGAGCACCAATTTTTAGACCTTGTTTTTTTTTTTTGTCTCAAACATAAGAAAGGGTATTAAAATGAGTGGGGGAGCTGGACCAAGTAAGAAAACAAAATGTATCACTTTCCTATGGAATGGGAGATTTTAACACTACAAGCCAACATTCAGCTGAAGTCCAGAGCACATGAACAGTTCTGGAACTTACTCACACATGGAAAGTACCCAAACATAAGAAAATGTGCTACCTTCCTGACTGCATTATTCGGCTCTACTTATTTTTGTGAGTCAGCCTTTTCCCACAAAGATCATTAAGTCCAAGTACCATTCCATCATGACTGATGATCATTTGTAAGTGTGCTTGAGGTTGGCTGTCAGCAGCTACTGTCCAGACTATGCATCCCTGGCTCATTCCATTCAGTGCAAGTCATCCGAGTAAACTCAGGGAATGACAAAAATGTACATAGTTAATTGTGTTGTGTTGTGTAATATGGACTCATGCAGTTATGCAAGGTACATAAGCATACATTGCACATAAAAAGAATTCTCAATGCATTTATGAATAAATGTAATAAATAAAATAAGTACATGTTTTGCATTTTTGTAGTTGGTAGATAATTTTTGACTTGGTCAAGAGAGGAAACATTGTAATCATGAACATGTAGTTGGATAAATAGTGAAAGAAAACAGAATTTGCACTTCCCTTAATCTAACAAATGGCGGCACACCAGTTAGGTGCTTGAATGATGTGACTGACTCTTAGGCAGAAGTAGATGACCAACACAGCCACAGATGTATCAATGGCACATGCAAAGTACATAACTAGGATCTCCTAAAATAAATGTCTGCAGTCATCAAAAGATCTTACCAGAAGAATAGGTAGGGCACCTGAAGATTGAGATAAAAATCTTTGAAAGACAACATATCGAATAAAGATCAAATATCTACAATATATTAAAAACTTCGACAACCCAACAAGAAAATGTGTTAGTCAGGGTAGACTAGAGAAAAAAATCCATGGACACTCATATGTCCATAAGGAAGAGGTCTATATATAAGAGCAATTAAGAAAACATCCCAACCCAGTTCAGTCTGAAGCCATAAGTCTAGTATTAGCCCATATACCTTATACAAATCTATAAAGTCCTCTTCAGACTCAGGAAACACATGCAATGAAACCAAATGCAGGAGGATCACAAGTCAGTGGGTAGAAAGTCTTTGGGTCCAGTGGCGTTGCAAGCATCTCAGCGCTGGCAGAGGTCTCTCCGTGGCTTCTCCAGCTTCAGAAGTCTGGTTGCATCCATCTGGCTTGTCTGGCTCCGGGCACTAGGGTATTTCCATGTGTCTTGTCAGCTTCAATGTTTCCCAGGGTGTGGCAGAGAGAGAAGAGTTTCCCCGCCTCCAAGGAGGAAGTACCTGATTTCCCAGAATTCTCAGGAGAAGGCCATGCCCACACAGAGGCCTCATTGGCTATAATCTGATTGACAGGCTAGACTCCACCCCTACATTTTTAATCCTCAAATTGACAAATGATTATATAACTACCACAAAGAAACTGACTAATAACCCAATTTTAAAAATAGGCAAAGGACATGAACAAACATTTCCCTGAAGGGGACAGTTCACATGAAAAGATGCTAGCTTTTTAAGATCACTAGCTTTTTGAAAATCAAAACCACACTGAGCTAACATTTTACCATCGTCAAATGCGCAGTGATAAAAAAACAAAAACACTGACGTGCATGCTGGTGACGCTCTTGGGAGATTGATACATAGCTGGTGGAAGTGTAAAATGGGACAATCACTTTTGAAAAATGACACTTCTCATAAAACTAGAAATGGAAACACTTTATTATCTAGCAATCCAACTCATAGATATAGAGTGAAAGGAAAGCATTCACAAACACTGATGCTCACTGAAGCATTATTCACGATAACAAAAAGATGGAAACAAACTAAGTGTCCATCAGTGGGGAATGGATAACAAACCGTGATACTTATATATAATATGCATATACACTGCACAGCTTTAAAATATAATGATGAGTTGCCAAGACATGTTATAACATTGATGAATGTAGATGGCATTGTGCTGAATGAAATTTTTTTAACTACTAAAGGAAACTATTGCATTGTCTCACTTTAATAAAAGCAGAATAGATATACGTAAAGAAAGCAATTTTCTGTGATGACTATCAGTCATAATAGGGGGAGAAACTTGTGCTTAAGAAAAGACGCAATCTGCAATATAAGTGAGACAAAATGGCAAAAGCTATGCACAATACAGCATGAGATATACACAAACTATTCACAGTTGTAGTGCAAGACTGTACAGTATTTTATTCTGTTGTTCATAGGCTCCTTATGGGTCAGAACCGGCTCAATGGCACATGAACAATATGAATGAGGTTTCCAAAACTTGCTCCAAGTAAATGATGACATAAGGATGAGAGACATTAGTAAAGGCTATAACATAGTCAGTTTTGCCACATCAGTCTGACTCATTTTTGATTTGCTTGTGTCGTTAGGTGCTAGTGAGTCAAAAACAGAGCATTGACTGGTCCTGTGCCATTCTCATCCTTGCTGTATTTGAGGTCATTATTGGAGCCTCTGTGTCAATCTATCTTATTGAGCACCTCTCTTTATTTATTGTCCTTTTATTTTACCACCCTTGATATCATTCTCCAGAAACGGATTCTTCTGGATAACATGCCCACAGTTCACAAGAGGAAGTCTCGTTATCCTTGCTTCTAAGGAGCTTTCTGGCTGTACTTCTTCCAAGACAGATTTGTTTAATTTTCTGGAAGTCCATTGTATATTCAATATTATTTGTCAACACCATAGCGCCAAAGCATTGAGTCTTCTCTAATCTTTTGAAATTTATATTCAGCTTTTTCTTGCATCTGAGGCTACTGACAATACCATGGCCTGAACCCAGCACCCCTTTGTCCTCAAAGTGGTGTCATCGCTCTTTCAACAGTTGATAGAGGTTCTTTGCAGCTCATTTCCCCAGTGGAAATTTCAGCAGCATTTGGTTTGTGGATTGCCTTTTCCAGGGATTGATTGTGCATCTAAGTAAAATGAAATCCTTGACAACATCCATATTTGTCTCCATGTACTATTACATTGTTTATCATTCCAGTTGGGAAGCATTTTGTTTTCTGTATATTGAGTTTAAATCTATCCTAAAGGCTTGAGGCTTTGATCTTCATCGATAAGCACTTTGAGTTCTCTTTCTTTTCCCCAGGCGAGGGTGTATCATCTGTGTATCCTAGGGTATTAGTGAGACTTTCTCTAATTCCTTGGCCACATTTTTCTTCCTGGATTCCAGCATCTCCAATTATTTACTCTGCATACAGACTGAATACTTTTGGTGATAAAAGTTTTTCCGATTCTAAACACGGTAGTATGCCCTTAGTCTGTTTGAATAGCTGTTTCCTGTATTTTATTACATGTCCCATTAATTTTAGATAGTATAAGTTGTAGAAATATTCAAATTCTTCATCTTTAGCTTTAGTGGTTAGTATGCAAATTTGAATAATGTTGTATTAACTGATCTTTCTCATACATAAACTCACAAAACTGCAAATTCATCACCATTGAGTCTATTCCAGCTCTTTCTGACACGATAGGACTATGTAGAAATGCCCCTCTGCATTTCTAAGACTGTCACCCTTGATGGGAGTAGAACAACCCTTCTTCTTCCATGGAGCAGCTGGTGGTTTTGAACTACTAAACTTGTGGATCATAGCCCACAGCCATACCCACTACATCACCAAAGTCCTTTTAGACTGAGGGATGTTTCCCTATCACTTAAAATATTGTACTTCAGGATAGCTCATTAAATGTTTTCTTGATATCTGTTAATATTCTTCCTCAATTTCTCATATTCAGAATAATAATTACATGATTATCCAATTCAAAATGGTCAATATCAGTGGATTTTACTCGGCAATGCCTAGGATATTGAGCTTTATGTATTCCATTTCATTTTTGAGTATTACCAATTGTCATTGATTCATATTTAATACATTCATTCTCTGATATATAATGGATGGTTTGGACTATCTTTATCATCGTTATTTGTGCCCCAATAACAAAAGAGTCCAGCAAGCTTTGCTACATCCACGTTGTTTTGATTGACTTTTCTTTGAGGAGGCAGCTCTTCCTCTGTCCTGTTTTGCCTTTCGGCCTGACTGACTTAGCTTCTAACAGGATAGAAGACAATGTCCCATTGCTTTTCATATGACTTTTAGTGGCTCCTAAATACATATATGCATTACCTATTGTTTTTTCCAAATGTCTTAGTCTGGAAGATATGCCCAAACCTGTCCACCATTGGTGACCCTGCTGAGTTTTGAATATGGTGGTTGACTTCAGGCATCCTGGCAACATGCAAACCACTGTAGCAAAATAAATTAACAGCTGGGTGGTCAGAGTAATAACCACCAACAAAAATGTGTGCATTTTCTTAAGTAAATATTTTTGCGTATATGTGTATAGGAAGGCATGTATAATTAATTATAAGTATATATACACATATAACTATATGCTTCTAAGTATATTGTATATATTACACAATATTTTTAAGTGAACAATTTCTGTACATTATTTTTAATGATATTATTTCCATTAAGGTTGATCAGTTTCCATATATCAAACTCCCCTACACTCCTTTGTGGTGGTTAGAATTCATGTTAACTTGCTTCAGTGTGAAACATGGGGTGGAGTCCCAGGTTGGTAGTTTAAGCCCAGCCAGCCATTCTGCAGGAGAAAGACCTGGTGATGCATTCCCACAAAGATCATGGCCTAGGAAACCTCTCCGGGGTAGTTGTACTCTTACACACTGGAACAAGGGAACGCTGCTGCATGGTTTACAATCAGGAGGGTGTGCATCCGGGTTGTATGCTCTCCTCACAGTTATTCAATCTGTATGCTGAGAAAATCATCAGATGAGTGGATTATTTGAAGAAGAATGTGGCATCGTGATTGAAGGGAGGCTTAATAAAAGCTTCAATATGCAGATGACCTAACCTTGATTGGGGAAAGTGAGGAGGACTTGAAGCACTAGCTGATGAAGATTGTATGGATTGCAACTCAATGTAAAAAAGAAAAACATCCTCACAATTGAGCCAATAGGTAGCATCATGATCAATGGAGAAAGGGTTGATGTCATGGATTTTGTCTTGCTTGGATCTACAAACAGTGCTCATGGCATCATCTGCCAAGAGATTAGAAGGTGAGTTCTATTGGATAAATGTGTTGCACAAGATTTCTTTCCTGCATTGTAAAACTCACTCAGAATCTCCTTAGAAGGAAGATTTAGTGATTTGTTTCCAGAAAATTTTCAGACAAAAACACTTTGTGGGACATTTCTACTCTCCCATGGGGTCCGTGTGCATCTAAGTCAACTCGATGGCATCTAGAAACAACACAAAAAATGGTGGTGATGGCCTGAGATGTATAAGGGGGCTTCACAATATGTAGGGAAATCTATGACATATATTTTAATTAAATACTTTTATTGGGGACTCTTACATCTCATCACAATCCATACATTCATCCTTTGTGTCAAGCACATTTGCACATATGCTGCCATCATCATTCTCAAAGCATTTTCTTTCTGCTTGAGCCCTTGGTATCAGTTCCTCATTTTTACCCCTTACTCCCCTGCCTGCCCTCCTTCATGAACCCTTAATAAGCTATAGAATATAATTTTTATATCTTACATTGTCCTCTGTTGCCCTTCACCCACTTTCCCATTGTTTGTCCCCCTGAGAGGGGCTTATATGTTGATCCTTGTAATCACTCCCTCCTTTTTCCCCAACTTCCCCATATCCTCCTGGTATCTCTGTTCTCATTGTTGGCCCTAAGGGGTTTATGTATCCTGGATTCAACTGGGTGGCAGGATCTTATCTGTAGCAGTGTGCATGCTCTGGAATTAGAATTGAGGCCATGATAGTGGGGGGAAGTTAGCATTAGTCTATTATCTTTTAAGTTCACATTTGAAACCTTCTTTTTGATTTTAGCATTTCCCTCCTATCCCACTATGTGTATTTTTAAAGTTTAAATCACTTATGAAATGAGCCTCTTTCCAGATTAAGATATAATTGAAGTCCTTAACAGTCATAGATCTTCATGCTTTGGTTGTTATAAGAGAAACAGATGCTGTGTGCCATGGAATCTGACTGCCTTCAGCTTCACACAGGGCAAGGCAAATCACCATGATCAGCATCATCAGGCCAAGGACTTTTCCTATGAGGCTGAAGTCAGTCTTGCCTCTCCACTGAAACCTTCCCTACCAGTTCTAACCTCAACTGCCCCTCCCACCACCCTCTGTTTCTCACTGGTTTCTCTAATTCTTAACAATGACAGAACTTACAAAAAACAATATTCATGATTATGGGACTTATTAAACATCTTAACAGGTACAATTGCTCAGGATACAATTATTCAGAAGCACAGTCTCTTCTCAGCTGTTCTCACAGGCAGGCCTCTCTCTTTGCTTTGATCTTTCAGCCAAAGGGCTCCATGGTCTCTGACCCCTTTGTGCAGCTTTGCAAAGCTTCTCCAGGGCTGCTGATAAATGACACTTCAATCCCTTATGCTCAACCTGAAGGTGCTCAGTTCTAGCTCCAGTTAGTAGCAAAACCAGTTCCCCCAATTAAGTGATTGGAGGCACCCCACTCCATTAGCCAGTCTCCTAAGTAAAGGCATTCAGCTCTGCCTGCCTTGTGGATTGGAAATTCCACTACTTTGTGTTACACTCTGGTTTGGGCTTCTGCTGCTGTTGTCTGGTATCAAAGCTGTCTCCTGGAACAAGGAAGTTCAATGTACAGGGATTTCACTCAGTGCTTCTCCCTTGCTGGTACTGAGACCCCCACTTCCTGCTTCTGAGAAGGTTCATTTTATGACCAGTAGAATGGTGCCCACAATTAAGCCTTCTCAAATATCTCATAACTGAATTCTATCAGTAGCTTCCCCCATGTTCTCTTGTCCCGACCCATGGGTGAGGGTAAAGGGTCATCTGGTGGGTTTACAGAAACCAAGATTCGAAGGGCTGTTGGGAATCAGAGCCAACCTGACAGCATGAGAGCAGCTGCAATATCATTCGTCAGGGTTTTGGGGGCTCATTCCTCAGAAGCGGGCAGCCTATTCTTTGTTCTCCGTGCTAGTTTTGAAGCTCGGCTGTAATCTGCTCACCAGCGGCTGTCCTGCTGGTATTTAAAATCCCAGTGGCATAGCTCCCAGCATCACAGCAACACACAAGCCACCACAGTATGAAAACTGACACACCGACAGACAAATGGTGGCTTGCTTGTTGCTGGAAATTGACAGTGACTGTAGCAAGGGCTCCAACAGAAGAGCAATTGTGAAGCTGGCACATGATTGGGCGGTGGTTATTCTATTGCGACAGGGTCGTGAAGAATCAGAAGCTACATAAGAGCATCTAATAACAACAGCTGCCCACAGTGCGTGAGCGTGAAGATGGCACGAGACCAGTGACTTATACAATGGTCATAAGTCAGAGCTGATGGGAAGGTAACTGGCAATCCCAATCATGGCACTGTAATATGAATCAAGCAACAGAAAGGTTCAGTACACACGAGTTGCAGTATTAGTTCAAGGGTCCTGAAATAGAACATTTTGCTGCACCAACTGGTGAATTATAGTTTTTTTTAAAATTCAAAAGTTAGTATATGTGTGTGTGTGTCTGTGTAAGTATACACATGCACACATATATCTATTTAAATCCATTCCGTGTACCTCAGGATTATAGCTAGGATAAAACAAAGTGATCTACCTGAACGCATTTTGTAAAATACAGAACAATAAATAAATAATACCTTGTTTGATTTTCTAGAGGATTTCCCAATTATCTGTAAAAGGAAAGGGACTTCACAAGATGAGGATGGCAAATAACTAAGTGGGTTTTTTTTCTTATTGTGCTAACTTTTCATCCTGATAAATAATTACAATAATATTTGTCAAGTGCTAAAATTAAAAACACAGTTTAATTTAAATTAGCCAGGTGAGAAACATGTGGTTTTATGAGCAAGGTTGTCTCATAGACTCTGAGATTAAAAGCACAATCATAATCAGAAGCAGTATGACCTGAAATAGGAAGATTGAGCTCATATGACTTGGATGCCTGATAGTAGAGGCAGACTGATAAAAGGCCAGGAAGATAAAAGATCATGGAATCAAAGAAGGAACTGTTTGTTCTCTAAGAAGAGGTGCAATGGTATTTTGACCACAAAAGAAGTAATTGCTATTATACCAAGAAAGAAAAACAGAGAAAGCCATAAAGACCTTTAAGCCAACTCTGTTGTCGAACAAGAGATGAGAAAGTTAGTGAGTTTTATTGTGAGATATTTGGAAAAGATAAATCAATGTCTTCTTTATCAAATACTGGTCTCCCTCCCTTGAATTCCATGTGAAGCACCAGTCAAACGTATAAACTCTACTCAGGTTAGCAAGATAGAGATCACACTTCAAGCACCCATGCTGGTGATAAATTGGACACGTTTCAACCTTTCTCAGTAAAAATTAACCTTTCCATTCACTACAGTGAATTTTGCAAAACATAAAATCAACTATCATATTCAGAAACTTTGAATACAAGACTGATTCTGAATGTAAAAAGGATGACGCATTTAACAAATTCTGATACAAACTGTTTTGGCAATTAGTAACTGGGGCTTACTGGGAGATACATAATGGACCATTTTTGATGAGTGAGCAAATGTACTCACTAACAACTCAGGTTCACTTGACAACAACTCATCTAAACCCTACTGAAAAGACTTAACCGTTTTAAAAGAGACCAGAACAAGTGGGTTCAGACAAGCATTGCCTTAAAGTATAATTTTCATAGCAACCACAAACACCCTTCACCAGTAAGAAACACACATATGGTAACATTTCAATACTAGCTCATTTATTGATTTAATTTACATATTGAATTTGGATAAGCTATTTGCCTATGCTAGCCTTTTATCACAAACAACATTGAGAGGTTATTATTATAATTCTTTTTCAAATGAAAGGCGAGAGTAGGTCAGAGTCTGGTGGTCTGCCTGGTTAAGACAGCTTAACTATAAATGTTCATCAGAAGTCATAACTTTTTCTCCTTAAGTCCAAAGGCTACACACACAGGGCTTTTTAAAATTTGTTTGTGTTTCCCTTTTCTTTTTTTCCCCCCCATCTATGTGATCTACATCCAAAGAATGAAATCCAGGCACTATAGAAGAAAGAAACAGTGGAGTAGTATGTCAGAAGGCCCAGGATTGAAACAAAAGTATCCTGCCATTCCTTTTTGGCTATGTTAAGTTCATCCAACGGTTTCTGATTCACGGCAATGCTCAAACAATCCAATGCTGTGCCGTCCTCACGCTGGTCGTGTTTCACTCTGTTGTGGAAGACCTTTCCGCCGCCCATCTCCTTGGAACCGGGGCTACATCTTCCTCTCTGAAACCTCTATCTTACCAAGCATGGAGACCTTGTCCAGGGAGAGGAAACTCCTGCTAACAGGCATAAAGTTGTGATTGTTCGGGGCCCGCAATTTGGTTCTGACTCATAGTAAAGGGCCCCTACGTCCAACAGAAGGAAACACTGCCCCATGCTCCACTATGGTTCTGATGTTTGCACCCATACATGCAGCCACCGTATCCATCCGTCTTGTTAAAGATCTTTCCCTTTTACACTGCCAGCTCCTGTACCAAGCAAGACGTCCTTCTCCAGGGATTGGTGTCTTCTGTCAACATGTCAAAAGTAAAGGAGATAAAGTTTCATACTACGAAGCATTCTGGTTCTACATCTTCCAAGACAGATTTATTAGTTCTTTGGGAGTCCATGGTACTTTCAAAATTCTTTGCCAGGGCTATTATTCAAAAGCATCAATTTTTCTTTGGTCTTCCTCATTCAGTGTCGAACTTTCGTGTGCAGAGTAGGAGATGGAAAATAGCATTGCTTTAGCCACGCACACGTACTCGGAGGTCAGTCTTAGTCTTGAGCAGCAAATATACCAAATGCAATGTATCCTTGGGACTCTTGACTGCTGTTTCCATGAGTATTGATTGTGGATCAAAGCAAGATGAAATCCTTGACAACTTCAAACTTTTCTACATTTATCATGATATTGCCTACTGGTCCAGTTGTGAGAATTTTGGCTTGCTTTACACAGAGCCACAATCCATACTGAAGACGGCCATCTTTGATTACTCATTAGAAAACACCTCGAGTCCTCCTGGCTTTGAGCAAACAAAGTTATGGCCTATACCCATGAAAGGTTGTTAGTTTTCCTCAAATTTTGTTACCCCATTATGTGACCATATTTTGATTCTGTCCATTGGGTTGTCAGTGGCTAATTCCTTAGAATTGGATAGCCGATTCCTTCTTTGTAGTCTGTTCTTAGTCTGAAAGCTCTGCTGAAACTGGTTCACTTTGGTTGAGCCTGCTGATATTTGAAATACCTGTGACATACCTGCAAGCATCACAGAAACACACAAGCTACCACAGTACCACAAAGTGACAGACCAGCGGTGGATGCTCAAATTACTGGAGACTAAATCTGTCCATCTTTACTTCTAAGGAGCCTCCGGCTGTACTTCTTCCAAGACTTTATCTGTTATTCTGGTAGTCCATGGAACTTTCAATATTCTTCACAAATATCATGATTTATGACATCAATTTTCTCTAGTCTCCATTATCCCTCATCTATCTTTAATATGCATTTCAAATCAGAGGTGATTTGAAAATACCACTGCTTGGTTCAGCCACATCCAAGTCCGCAGAGTGACACTTGTGCTCTATAGAGAGGCCGTGTGCAGCAGACTTGCCCCACACAGTGAACTGTTTGATTTCTTGCCCATTATTTCCATGAGTACTTACTGTGGATCCCAGTCAAATGAAATCCTTGAAAATGTCAGTCCTTTCTTGTTGTGATGGTGTCTGTTAGCTCATTTGTGATTATTTCAGTTTTATTTACACAGTGTTCTAATCCGTAATTAAGACTGGATTCTTTATCCTCATCAGCAATCACCTTGGTCCTCCTCACTCTCAGCAAGCAAGGCTGCGCCATTTAACTGTAGCACTTTGTTATCATGCCTTTCTCCATGCTCATGATGTATTATTTTTCATAGAGGTCACAAACTTCAGCTTCATATTTACCAACAAGTTCATACTTTGCAACTACTGATTCTTCCTCTTCGCGTTCAGCTTTCCTTTCCTGTAGCTAGTGGTTAACCTGGGAAAATAAGTAATTTCTCTTTAAAAGTGACAATTAATCATGATGCTCTTTGCCCCCAAGCATTGTAAGTGCATAGCTCTGGGAAAAGCCTATTTGAATCATTGTACACATAACTTTAAGTTTCTGAAACAGGCCTTGGTTATTAGAAAAATGGCCTTGAATTTTAGCTTTTAAGCTAAGTTGGTGCAGAACTTTTGGTTTGAGATTTATCACAAATAAAAAAGCTTATAACCCTCTAAAAAAATCCCTCCAGCACTTAGACAAAGTTACATTGCATAAAATGTAATAATATCCTATTAAGCATTATAGGAGGTAAGAGGAAGGAGAAGAGAGAACAAGATGAAAAGAAGGAACTAAGGAGGCAGGGAACAATGAAGGATGGAAAGAGAGCAAATGGAGGCAAGGGCGTAGGAAGGGAAGGAGGAAGTGACTTTTCAAATTTCAAAATCAAAGAAAGCAATAAAAGTCAGAAACACTGAGATTTCAATTCTAGTCACATGTGCATTTGGGATGGAAATAGATATGTAGAGTCTTGGTATATCTGTATCAGAGTCTTTATAAAAAAACCCAAAAAATAAAAACAAAATCTGTTGCAGTCAAATTAATAATAACACATAGCCACCAGTATATGGTATAGTAGCATTGATAAATAAGGTTTTATTGACAGTAATATTTAGGAAAGTTTATCATCAGACATTTCTTCCATGGTATTGCTGGATGGGTTCAATCTTCTTGCTTTTATACTAGTCATTGGGTTTTAAACTATTTACAATTCCCTGAGGGCTGAAAGTCATAGCTACATCTTCACCTTCAGGTATACCTCAATATCTAGGCATATACACATATATAAAGAGATAGCAGATAAGAAACAGAGGACAATATAATTTTGGAACAAGTCAAGAAAAGTCATTTATGAACACATTTGTTTTAAACATAAAAGTGAAAAGAGTGGAAAGCTAAGTCCTTCTTCATTTCAGAAGGTAGCATATGAACAAGAAGCAATACTACTGAAAGAAGAAGATGAAACTGCATTGAACGCATTGAGCCAAAACCAAGGCCCCGGTAATTGATGAAATACCCATTGAAATGTCTTAGAGAGCTGAAGAAGCCCTAGAAACACTCATTCGTCTATGCCAGGAAGTTTGGAAGACAGCTACCAGACCAACTAACTGACAGAGATCCACATCTGTATCCATTCCGAAGGAAGGTGACCCAACCGAATGCTCACACTACGAAAGCACATAATTGATATCGCACAAAAGTGAAATTGTGCTTAAAGTTGTCCAGTGGTTGCAAACGTGCATTGATAGGGAACTGCCAGAAGTTCAGATGGGATTCAGAAGATGACATGGATCAAGGGATATAATTGCTAATGTCAGATGGCTCTTGGCTCAAAGCAGAGATGCCAGAAAGAGGTCTACTTGTGTTTCATTGAGTATAGAATGGCATTTGACTGTGTGGACCATAATAAACTGTGGATAACCTTGGGGAGCATGGGAGTGACCGAACACTTCACAGTGCTCATGAGGAACTGGTACATGGATCAAGAGGCAGTTGTGTGAACAAAACAGGGATGTCTCTCTCCCTGTGCTTTTTTCAAACTGTATGCTGAGCACATCATGAGAGCGGCTGGATTTAGTGAAGAAGAATGTGGCATCAGCATTGGGGGAAAGCTTCATAACAACCTTCAATATGCAGATGACACAACCAGACTTTCAGAAAAAGCAAGGAGACCATGAAGCACTTGCTGATGATCAAGGATTACCGCCTTTAGTGTGGATTATAGCTCAATGTAAAGAAGACCAAAATCCTCACAACTTGGCCAATAGGTAACAACATGGTAAATGGAAAAAAGGTTGACATTATCAACGATTTTTTTTTCTGACTTAGATCCACAATGAATGCTCATGAAAGCAGCAGTCAGGGGAACAAAAGACATATTACCTTTGGGAAATCTGCTGCGCAAGACCTCTGTAGAATATTGAAAATCAAGGATGTTACTTTGAAGACTAAGGTATGTCTGACCCAAGCCATAGTATTTTCCATTGCATTACATGCTTCTGAAAGTTGGACCTTGAATAAGGAAGACCAGAGATGCATGGGAGCTTTTAAACTGTGGTGCTGCAGAAGAATACTGAAAATATCATGGATTACAAAACAAACAAAGCACTATGTTAAAAGAAGTAAGGCTGAGTGCTCCTTAGAGGCAAGGATGGGCAGACTTCATTTTACATAATTTGGACACATTGTCAGGCGAGACCGGTCCCTGGAGGAGGACATGGTGTGTGGGTGAGTGGAGGGCTGGTGATAAAGAGGAAGAACCTCAACAAGACGGATTGACACAGTGGCTGCATCAATGGGCATGTGCACAGGAATGACCGGGAAGGAGGCACAAGAGTGTGCTGTGTTTCCTTGTGCTGTGCAAATGGTCGCTAATGTTTGGAGGTGACTCAATGGGCACCCAACGATACATGTAGACGGGAAGGAATAGACAACCAACCGAAAAAGAAGTGGTGTTGATAACCGTACTATACTGATTCCAAAGAACGATTGAATTGTCTGATAATTATATTATGTTCCAATAAAATATAAAAAATAACAAAATAAAGTAAAATGAAAATTTTAACAGGAAAGATGTTACAGTGAGAGAAAAACACAGCTTGGGATGTACGAGTCCTCAAAACAAAAAGGAATGAAATTTGACTCATACCAAGATTCCCTAGAATAAAATTTCAAAGCACTGTGGCAAAGAGAAAATCGTATAGCTAGAAAAGAGAGAAGAAAATGAAATCATAATAACAGTAGCAACAAAACAGCAAAACAAGGCATACACAGGGGTAGCGGAATCAGAATGACATCAATCATATTAACACTAAATGTTTGTATGTGGGCACTTTAAAATACTTAATTAAGGAAGTGTCGTACAACTCTACAACCAGTCAAGTAAATTGAATATGAGGATAAGGCTAGGTTAGTGTAATTATGTCCTAATATAGAAGTCTCCCCATCCCTCACCCCCCCACCCGACCAAAGAAGAAAATCTGTCAGATATCCTTTATCATCATAATACTAATGTATAATGTATCAAACAAAAGCAAATACATAAAATAATGTCTTCCAGATTCATGAAAGCTAAATATAGGAAATTAGGCTTTCCTAAATTTCTGAGATCAGGGGGTTAGCAAACTGGTTCAAGAGCCACATGTGGCTCTCAAGAAATGGAATTGAAATATTTTCAAGGATATTATTCAGATAATGTGGTTTCATTTGTTTATAAATATATATGTGTGATTCTTGAATAATTTTTAACTTGTTGTGAGGACCGGATTGGGTCTTCCATCTCAAAAGTTTGACCTTTGGCTAGAACAAAGGGGAAGGAAAGTGCCTGAATCAGAACTGTGAATTATCATTAGAAGGCAGCAGTTCAGCATTGTTCACATCCAACCATCCATAAGAATATTTTCTAAAATTAAATGCACATAAAGGAAATGTGTTTAGTCTCAAGGTCACAAGAGGAGACAGTAGGACAATTGATTTGAGATGGCACTAATAATCTTATACAAATGTAAAACAACCAATGTGGCTCAATTATGAATACCTTTGCTGATAATGATTATACTAATACTGATTATGAATATAAAATTTTATATATATATATATATATATATATATATATATATATATATATATATGCTATGAGTTGGGGCTATGAGGTGAATGTGCACATGATGGGTAACAGAAGAGATAAGGTGATGTTAAAACTTTACTCTCTATGTTGTGAATAATTCTAAAAACAGGAATAAATAAATAACAACAGTATATCATGTATAGTTGAAAGAATATATATTTTAAGAGATCACCTAATAAAACAAGTTTTAAATTTTTACTTGTTTCCCCTGTGTGAAGGATCAGATAGGGGGAAAGGATGATAATTATTGTTTCTAAGAACAAACTTTGTAAAACTATCTGACCCCAAATTATGTGAACCATGTGACTTTTTTATATATAATAAAAAATTGAACCTAAAATAAAATGATAGAGGGATGACATTAGTAATACATAGTAACTATTATGGTTTAGACATAGAATGGAAAAAGTATCCAAAGTGATGGGAAGAAATAATGAAGTAAAAGAAGATTTCAAAGGACAGTGAATGAAAATTAAAATATTATAGTTATTGTTGCAAAGATGTAGATTTAGTAAACCCACATGAAACAAAACTTGGTTAGTATTTCTCAAGCTGAAAAAGATGGAAAAAATCCTGAAGGTTTCAGGTGCAACACTGAAGGATTCTAAGAGCAAATATTGAATTATGAAGGAAGCATCCAAATAAAAATACAAAGATTACAGTCATTCGACCAAAAAGAATAGGTCAACCTTCAACTATTTCAAAATATACTATGTTCTAAATAATCAATGGTATTAAGATAAGTTCCAAGATATTTTGAAGATGTTAGTGAGGAATAAGGCTCTCAACATTGACAAAATACTAATTGCAATGTTTCAACAAACTGGTGCAATGCTGGAAATTTGTCAGTCAACTAGCTAGTCAACCAACTGAACTGAGATTGTGTCTGTCCATTACAAAGAAAGGCTGCCTAACAGAATTCATAAAGTATCTAACAATATTCACATCACTTTCAAGTAAAATTTTGCTCCAATTTAAAAAGTACTTGCAGCAATAGAGAAACAGGGACCTGGGAGAAATTCAAGCCTAATTCAAAGGAGGACTTGGAATGAAGGCTGTCATTACAGATCTTAGATGGTTCTGTGCTGAAAATAGAGACCACCAGAGAGATGGTTATTTGTTTTTCATTGGCTATGCAATGGAATCCAATGAT
This sequence comes from Tenrec ecaudatus, assembly GCF_050624435.1. Classification (NCBI taxonomy): domain Eukaryota; kingdom Metazoa; phylum Chordata; class Mammalia; order Afrosoricida; family Tenrecidae; genus Tenrec; species Tenrec ecaudatus. Next base: position 195,307,559 of record NC_134532.1, on the reverse strand, counting down.
GTGGATCAAAACAACTGAGAACAATGGTGTGGCAGCTACGTAATCTGTTGTCAGCTTGAGACTGAAGAGTGAAGGGGTGGAGTTTAGCCTGTCAATCAGCTCGCAGCTTGATGACCTCATATGGAGGTGCTAAGGAGATAAATAGCTCATTGGAAGCAGTACACAGGCTCACTCCCTGTGAGACATTCATGTTGAGAAGACACATGTTGCTACACTGGAGCCCTAGAGCTGAAGGAGCCACGAGGAGACACACGCCAGCACTGAGCTGCTTCTACCACCACTGGATCCACGAGATCACTAGACTGTGATCTTCCTGCATTCAGTGTTGCATGTGTTGAGTGTGATCTGAAGAGGAATTTATAGATTGGTATCAGATGTATGGGCTAATATTGAACTTATGAAATTGATATGGACTGGGCTGAGATGTTTTCTCAATATTCAATTACTCTTGCATATAAAGCTCTTTTTTATACACAACTGAGTGTCTATGAACTTGTTTCTCTAATCTATCCAGACGAACACAAATGGTACTTACAAAACACTTCATTGTGCTCACTTGGAATCTGAACTTAGACCAAGAGTCAGTCATTCAAACAGAACAGGAGAAAACTGAGTGGTGTGAAATCTGGAAAAGTGTCCATCAGAGCTGCATCCTTCATCATACTTATTCAATCTGCGTGCGAAGCTGGAGCATATAAATAATGAAATCTCAGGACTGAGGGATGGCTTATTAGTAACCTTTGATATGCAGATAGCACAACTTTGACTGATGAAAGCTCAGTGGGTCTGCAGCACTTTACTGATGATGATCAACGACTTCAGCCTTCAGTATAGATCACAACTTAATGCAAAAAAATCAAAATCCTCACAAGTGGATGCATAGATATCATGATAAAGGAGAAGATATTGATGATGTCAAGACTTTTCATTTTACTTAGATCCATAATCAACACTCAAGAAAGCAGCAGTCAAGAAATCAAAGGATGTCTTAGAGCAGGCAAATCTGCCGCAGAAGGGCTTAACGAACAGGTGTCAACTACCCGAGACGTTACTATACGGACTAAGGTACACCAAGCCCAAACTATGCTATTTATAATCACCTCCTATGCACGATTGAACCTTCCATGGACTTCAAAAAGAATAACAAATCCGTCCTGGAGAAAAAGTACAGTCAGAATGCGCCTTAGAAATGAGGAAGATAAGATGTCTTTGGTACTTTGGGCATGTTATCAAGAGAGAATAGCCTTTGGAAAAGGACATTATGCTTGCTAATGCAGATGCTCAGGGAAACAAAGACAAAGGCCCAGAGTGAGCTATAGAGACCCAGTGGCCGAAGCTCTGGGCTCAAACATGGCACTAATTGGCAGAGACCTGGCATAGGAAATGTTCCCTCCGTTGTACTTTGGGGCCCTGTGAGTGAGAACTAACTTGATGGCTAGCTGCTGAGACACATTTCTGCGAAATGAATATTTCTCCATATGGCAAGTTATTTTCACTTTGCAGTAAACGTATTATGACTGTTGTCATCGGATTCACCTTGTTATGCTGAAAACCGCATGTGTTGGAGCATAAAAATATCTGAATCACAGTGAACTGAAATACTGACCTTACATTTTTCTAGTAACTTAGTGGTACACTGAAACATATCTGAAAATGTAGAATTCATAAAATATTATTTATAACAAATGACTATAAAGTTAATTTCTAAAAGTATCGATTCTTAGAGAAGTGGTGTAGTTTTACACAGTGGACTGTGGTCCTCATGGCTGGCAATTTGAAAGTACTAGCAGCTCCGCAGGAGAAGCACTGGGCTTTCTACTCTGCACACAGTCACAGTCTCTGAAACCCACGACAGTGGGGGGAGGGGGGAGTGCCAGTCAAATCAGCATAGACTTGATGCCAGTGAGAACATATATGAACTTCCTAAATTGGCAACCTTTCACATAAACTGCAAAAATGAAGCTATATTTTCTTTCCACGTGTAGTAAAAAGGGAAAGTAGGGGAAGGAACGAGCTTTTTCTAATGAAGACAAGTGAATTTGGGACTTTACCAGACCTTAACCACCATTAGCTGTACTTAACGTGGTTCTGTTGTGCCTTGTGCGTTACTGCGATATCAGGAGGGTCCCCAGAGTGAATAGTTTGCAACTTCAGCCGAATTGTTAGACTATTCTCTGAAGGATTGTCCGCTGAAACCCTTATGAAGCAGCGGATAATGGTCTGACATAGTGCCAGAAGACGAGGCTCAAAGACACTCAAAGTGCCAATGGGGTAGAGCTGCTTGCTCAATGCAAATTTGACCATAATGATTTGGATTTAATAGAGATTTTAGGACCTTCTCAAAATGAGAAGGAACAGTTACCAATCAATAATAAAAACCTGGAATGTATGAAGTGTGACTATAAGGAAATCAAGAAATGTCAAAAATAAAGTGGAATGCATAAAGATGTATGTTTTCATTGAAAATAGCATTTTCAACAACCTAAATGGTGACTGTCCACACGCACCTTGCTAGATGGAGCACACAGGAGTGACAATGACTTTGTGTGAAGAGATAATGGAGAAGTGCAATATCATCAGCCAAAACAAGGCTAAGTGCCTACAGGGGAACAGAGCCTCAATTGCTCAGTCAGTACAAGCTCACAAGAAAAAAAAATACAAGTCAAATTACAACTTTGAACATATCCTACCTGGATTTAAAGATATCTCAAGAAAAGATTTGCTGACTTGAACACTAATTCCTGAAGAGTTGTGGAACAATATCAAGAATGTCATACAGAAAGTAAGCAATGGTCATCAAACACACAGGAAAGAGGCTGAAGACCAGAGTGGATGTCCCAGAAACTCAGACGCTTGCTGTCAGATGTAGAGTGGCTAAAGAAAATGGAAGAGATAATGAAATAAAAGATCTGAAGAAAAAGTTCAAACGGTAGCCCAAGAAGACAAAGAAAAGCATTATAAAAATGTGCAAAACATGAAAATCGGACAACCAAAAGGTAAGCAGGTGTTTAACGTATCTTAAGCTGAAAGAACTGAAAACAAGATTCCATTATCCATGACAATATTGAATGATTCTAAATAAAGAGTGCTCGTGGCACCGTTGTATAAGCATCGGTGGTTCAAACCCACCAGCAATTCTCTGAAAGAAAGTCGAGTCTGTCTGCTTTTATTAAGATTTACAGCCTTCGAAACCCTGTTTAGAGTCAAGATGAATTAGAATAGATTCAAAGGCAATAGATGGGATGGGGAAACTATTAAATAGTTTAGGAAGCAACAAAGGAAGATGGAAGGAATACCAAAAGTTACCAAAAATAATGGCCAACATACCACCATTATAAGAGGTCGTATATGATCGAGAACTGGTGATACTGGAGGTTCTTACCTTCACTAATTGCGAATGCACTGAAGACATTACCAAACCAACCAGCCAACGAAAGGCTCCGGGAACTAATGGAAGTTCAGTTGAGATAGTTCAACACACTGAGTGCTGGACTAAGTTGCACCTGCTCCAATTCATGGATTTTTCAAATATCTTATATTCACGTGGAAGCTGTAAAATAAATAAGGAAGGTGGCAGAGGAATTCAAGCCTTTGGATTATGGTGCTGATGCAGAATATTGAAAGAACACAGACTGCCATAAAAACAAACAAATCTAATTTGGACAGTGCCAATTTTGAGAAACTCTGGCCTGCAAGTGTAGTCTTTTCATAATACGTGAAAATAGTTCCTCTCTCACATGCCAGAGATAAAAATTCTAGGTTGATTATTAACCCATCTTGTCTTACTTCTGCCTTAAAAAGTTGACGGCCCTTGAATGTGGGCTCTACTTCTCTCCACTCTAAATCCTGCCACAGAGAACAAATCACCTATTATGCAATTCCTTCATTTTTGCTCTGTTTATTTTGTACTCTCATTTTTTTTTACATACTCCTTACACCTGACTTTCCTGGCATCAGGCCCTCTCTTCACACCTGTGCTGTTCCAGAATGTTACTCACTGGCTCATTAACCCTTCAAAGGAGGGTAGACACAGGGCAGAAAGGGAAGGCCCTGCACAGTGAACGTGAAATTATTTTCCCAGGTATTCTCCCCAATGTTATTTCAAGTTAATTCACTCCAGCAGGCAGCTGCAGTTCAGGGTCAGTGGGAGGACAACAGACAGGCCAGACGGAGGGGCCATCACTCTGGTTTCAGTTGCTACTTTCCACTGTTTCCTACAGCTTCATCACTTGCCTTGATGAGTCTCACCATGGGTTCTCAGTTGGCTGTCTGTGGTACCATTCACTTCATTTATGAATGATGAGCTTGTTATTCTTTATTATTTTTTCCTATGAGCAACATTACCTTTCGAAGTTGGGTGTGCTAGTAACCTGTAATATGACATGAAGTTAAAGGGTCGTGCTCTACTTCAAGAGTTGTTGACTTTCTTTGTGTGCGTGTTGTTAAAGAACCTGGAAAGTCTCTGTGAAGAATCTCCATTTTCTGTTTTTAAAATTTTTCATATTAGAGAGTTTTATGAAAATATTGTTTTATTGTCTTTTATTTGGAATGAAAATTTTATTTTTCAGGTGGCCTCTTTTTTAGATCTAATTGCACAAATAAGTAAACACAGAGAACACCAACCACAAAGACTTGATTTCCCATTATTACTAAGTAGATTTTTAACACTAATTTCTTTTTTTTAAACGTTTTATTAGGGCTCATACAACTCTTATCACAATCCATACATATACATACATCAATTGCACTAATTTCTTTTTAATAACGGAAAACTGAGCAGTGAACAGAACTATTTTCTTTCCCTTAATAAATGATGTAAATTAATATATAGATTAAACTAAACGAACGGTGGGCAACACTAAACAGGCACTTGGAAGGACAATTTGAAGGGTAGGGAGTACTTGTCTAGTTATTATTTTTGTTTCCAAATTATTGTGTAAATACAGACACGCTTATAACATATCCAAACTGTACCCCAAAATAATCAGAACCTAAAGACCTGGGCAGTGTCATTTGAGAAGGTAATGTATTGAAAAAGGGAAAATACATGGACTTGAAAGTCAGATAATGTTGTGTTTTGTTAAACTGTTTTCTTGGGAGTTGATCTAGATATCATATCATTCGTAGTCACATAACATGCAGTGATATTGGACGATCGCTCCCGCATTCCGTTTTAAAGCATTCTTTTCCTTCCTGAACACCTTGACACCAAATCCCTTTTCCTACCAGCTCTCCCTATAGGTTCATCAACACTGGGATTCATATACTGAAAAACATTTAAAAAATCATAATAAAAATTTAAGAGGGTGACCCCAATGACCTAACACATGAGATAAACCCTAAATATCAACCAACAAACAAAAATAACCTAACAAAACAAAAATGCAGAAAATGTTGAAAACCAGATCAGACCTAAAATGTATCGGAGGGGAGATCAACTGGCAGAGTTTTTTTTTTATGTTTTATTTTATTTTATTTTATTTTTATTAAAAAACATTTTATTAGGGGCTCATACAACTCTTATCACAATCCATACATATACATACATCAATTGTATAAAACACATCTGTACATTCTTTGCCCTAATCATTTTCTTTTTTTTTCCTTATCTTTTTTTTAATTTTAACAATTTATTAGGGGCTCATACAATTCTTATCACAGTTCATACATATACATACATCAATTGTATAAAGCACATCTGTGTGGGAATTGCACCTGACCTGATCCCACCACACCGAGGCAAATCACTGGGGGAGTGCAGCGGAACAGCAAGGGAATGGAGTGGCAAGGTCCCCAGGGAATGCTGAAAGTGGACTTTGGGGCCAGGGCGTGGTGCCCCAACAGACTGGACTGGAAAACGCTCCTAAGGGACAGCAAAGATCCCTGAACTAACTACAAGCTTTTCTCTTGTGAACTGTTCTGTTCTGTTCTTTTTCAGTGGTTTGTTTTGGTTATTTTATTGTCTGGTTATATACTGTTGCTTTGTGTTCCTCTGTCTAGTTTTCGTGCATGTTAGTGACTCCACAGGTCTGTCTGAATAGGACAGGCTGGATGAACTATCTGGATGAAAAACAACGGGACCGACAGTTCCGGGGGGACTTGGGGTGGGGGGTAGGGGGGGGTAAGGAAGTGGTGTTAACAAACCCAGGGACAAGGGAAAAACATGGGACCCCAAAGGGTAGAGAAGGGGGAGTGGCAGGCCTGGTGGGAAATGATCAAGGGTAAGGTTGCTTAGAGAAGAGGTATACTCTAGCCCAGGTGGCAATGAAGCATGGTAGTAGGGCAGGAGGAAGGTCAAGGGAGATGGAGGAAAGAGCTAGGAGTCAAAGGGCATTCATGGAGGTCTAGACAAAGACATGTACATGCAAATATATATAGGAGGTTGGGGAAATAGATCTTTGTGTCTATATTTATAGGTCAAGTATTAAGGTGGCAGAAGGACCTTGGGCCTCTACTCAAACACTCCCTCTATGCATGAATACCTTCTTTTATTAAATTGGAACTCTATGATGCTCACTCTCCCGACACAACAGCTGGAGCCAACATGGGTGAACAAGTAAATGTGGTGAAGAAAGCTGATGGTGCCCGGCTATCAAAAGAGATAGTGACTGGGGTCTTAAAGGCTTGAAGATAAACAAGCGGCCATCTAGCTCAGAAGCAACAAAGTCCACATGGAAGAACACACCAGCCTGTGTGATCGAGTGGTCCCAAAGGGATCAGTTACCAGGCATCAAAGAACATAAAATCATATCATTGACTGCACACCTCCATGATAGGATCGCTGAAGACAAATGGGTGCATAAACAAATGTGGTGAAGAAAGCTGATGGTGCCCGGCTATCAAAAGAGATAGTGTCTGGGGTCTTAAAGGCTTGAAGGTGAACAAGCGGCCATCTCGCTCAGAAACAAATAAGCCCACATGGAAGAAGCACACTGGCCAGTGCGATCACGAGGTGCCCAAGGGACCAGATATAAGGCATCATGCAAAAAAAAAAAAAAAAGATATAAGTGTGTGTATGTATGTGTATTTATGTGTATATGTATATATGTATGTGTATATATATATTATATTAAATGAAGGGGGAAGTGCAGAGTGGAGACCCAAGGCCCAAGTGTCAGCCAATGGAGATCCCCTCATAGAGGGGCTTAGGAGAGGAGATGGGTTAATTAGGGTGTGAGGTAGTATCGATGAAGAACACAGCTTTCTCCCAGATCCTGGATGCTTCCTCCCCCCAACTACCATGATCCGAATTCTACCTTGCAGGGCTGGATAGGACAGAGGCTGTACACTGGTACATAGGAGGGTTGGAGATACAGGGAATCCAGGGTGGATGATACCTCCAGGACCAAGGGCGTGCGGGACGATGCTGGGAGAGTGGAGGGTGAGTGGGTTGGAAAGGGGGAACTGATTACAAGGAGCCACATGTGACCTCTTCCCTGGGAGAGGGACAGCAGAGAAGGGGGGAAGGGAGACCCCAAATAGGGCAAGATATGACAAAATAACGAGGTATAAAATACCAAGGGCATATGAAGGAGGGGGGAAAAGGGAGGGAGGGGGGGAAAAAAAGGAGGACTTGATGCAAGGGGCTTAGGTGAAGAGCAAATGCCTTGAGAGTGATTGGGACAGGGAGTGTATGGGTGTGCTTTGTACAATTGATGTATGTATATGTATGGATTGTGGTAGGAGTTGTTGGAGTCCCTAATAAAATGTAAAAGAAAAAAAAAAAAAGAAATCAAAACAACGAGAAGTAGGGATGGAGGATAAGTTGGCGTCCCACTTGTCTGAGCAATCTCACCGCTGTGCCGCAGTATAAGGAGTAGATAACTAAGAAGATATGCCACGGGAGATGTGTGCGTCCCAAACGTCAACTGGAGAACCTAAAGGAAATTTGCAAAAAGAGGGAGACAGAACATGCCAAGGATGGAGGCCCAGAGTAGATGGACGTACACATGTGACAGCGTGGCTCCACGAGGACATCTTGAGACCAACGGGCAGGACATCTGAGAAGTAGATGGGGAATTTGGAAACCTGTCCCCAAGCAGAGCAATATGGTGGGAGGGGCTTCTACAGGAATCGGACAGGCCCGAGGATGAAGGTGCTCAGGTGGAACATCAAATGGAGCGTGCGAAACCAGTGGAGGACTACTCAAGAATAGTCCTGGGGACTGAACTGGAGGGAAGCGCAGGCTAGGAAAGGGAAGTGGGTGGGGGGAAGGGAGTGAGGGATCATGTTCCACAGCCTGGGGGAGCCCAACAATGGATACTCAATGGGTATTTACCCCTAAACCAGTGGTTCTCAACCTTCCTAATGCTGCGGCCCTTTAATACACTTCCTCATGTGGTGGTGACCGCCCCCCAACCATGAAATTATTCTCGTTACTACTTCCTCCCTGTAATTTGGCTACTGTTAGGAATCCTAATGTAAACATCTGATATGCAGGATATATTTTCTTTTTTTAAAAAAACATTTTGTTGGGGGCTCATACAACTCTTATCACAATCCACACATATACACAGGATGTATTTTCATTGTTACAAATTGAACATAAAGAAAGCATAGTGATGAATCACAAAAACTATGTAATTATCATTGTGAAATATTTATTTATAATTACAAATAAATGAGATTTTGTCTTGAAAAAACAAAAACATTTTATTAGGGGCTCATACAACTCTTATCACAATCCATACATATACATACATCAATTGTATAAAACACATCTGTACATTCTTTGCCCTAATCATTTTCTTTTTTTTTCCTTATCTTTTTTTTTAATTTTAACAATTTATTAGGGGCTCATACAATTCTTATCACAGTTCATACATATACATACATCAATTGTATAAAGCACATCTGTACAGTCCCTGCCCTAATCATTTTTTTCTCCTCTTTTCTTTTTTTACATTTTATTAGGGACCCATACAACTCTTATCACCATCCATACATATACATACATCAATTGTATAAAGCACATCCATACATTCCCTGCCCCAATCATTCTCAAAGCATTTGCTCTCCACTTAAGCCCCTTGCATCAGGTCCTTTTTTTTTTTTTCCCTCCCTCTCCTTTCTCCCCTCCCTCATGTACTGGCAGAGTTTTAACCATTCAAGTCAGGTTTATCATTTGGACCTTCTGTAGGCATCTATCTCTTCAGTGCACTCTATTCAGTAGCCACTTTCCTCCCGTCCCTTTATTAGAGACAGAGGGCAATCACTGGAGGCTTATTTCCTAGGTAGATTCCACAAGTGAACCTTGGGTTCTCATTAACATCCGTAGCCTTCTGCAAACCGGAGTCTCATCATTTCAGCGGATTCTAATTCCTCCTTCAACTTCAGATTGTCTGAGTACAAGCCCAAGGGGCATTCACGGATCTTATTATTATTGTGTTTTTTTCTATCAACCTTTAGTAACCTTTCAAAGCCTCCTTGTTAATTGATGATAAAGAGTCTTATCAATCATGTCCTTAGGGCATAACGATCTTCTATTAAGACTGTCTTTGATTAGTCCCTGGATATAATTTTCTAAAGCTCAGTCTAGAGAGGGATATTGGGCCAATGAAGGCGAGCTCCTTATCACAGTACCCGAATTATTCACTTGTAAAGAATCAATCCTTTCGTGGCTGGACACTATTTACATAAACCACTTACACAAAATCAGGGAATATTTACCATTCACTGAGAATGTCAGTCACAGGTTTTCTGGATTAACATATGTCTTAAAGTATATAGGCCATCGATGTAGCAAGACCAAGTGTGTCCACTTACCAACAGTTCAACAATCCTGGTACAGCTGTCTTCCACGTCAGATCCCATGAATTTTCCAATTTAAGTCCATAGTTTACAAGTGTGTCTGAGGTAGAATCCAGTTCACCCAATGAATCTTCTGCATCGGCTCTCACTGATGCCGCCTCTGGAGCATGCTGTACACCGTGAATATCCACAGCTCAATGCCCCAGCAGCGTTCCCCGGCACTCAGCCTGCGTCCCCAGGATGCACCCAGAAGCCCAGATCAATGTAGCATATTCAGTGCATGCCACCACAGACACTACCCCACCTAAGGTCTCCAAAAGCATTTGCAGTCCTTCTTCCTCCCACCCCTACGTCATTCCTCCCGCTTTTCCTACCAACTTGTAAGCATATTTGTTCCCCCAGAAGTGTTGGTTCCTTTTCCCGTCTCCCATCAGCATCCCTCATCTCTCTGAGAGGACTATCCACCTAACTCTGAGAGGGCTAGCCACCTTGCCTGGGGGACCACCTCATTGCTTTGTGTGGCAGTCACTCAGTAGACAACATCTCCTTCCCCTCCTATAGCAAGTTGAGGTCAGGCCCCCTCTGGCAATGTGACCTTCAAGATAGATACCTAGAGAGGATGGTGTATGGTTCATTGGCACCAGTCAGGCTCTCTAGCAGGCTGACAGGCAGCCCTGACCAGCAGACAGGTTGCTCTACAAGTCTGAGCTCCGTCGCTCCTGCTGCTTGTTCGTACAGCAGCGGATTCATAGAGGACTTATCCTTTCATGATTGACAACTTCCCTCAGCAAAATGTCTTCCAGAGCCCTCCGTGTCATGAGATGGCTTCTGGTTTCATCGCTGTCTTTTCGGAATACATAGCATTCCGTTGTGATACATGTTCTACTTTCTATGCCCTTAGACTCTAAGGTGAGCTGTTTAGTCATTCTGAACTATATATAATAGTGAACAAAGTAGATGCTCAGTAAATGTGTGTGTGTTAAGCAAGTACCTCTCAAATAAGTCCATTTTTTAACTCTTCCTGTAACAGAACAAGATAGAGAGACAATTAAGCAAATTCTGGGGCAGAATTAAGAGACACTGCAATTTTGAGCTTTGTTCATTTACTTCATAGGTATCTGAGCTCAGAAAAGCCATCACATCCCTGGGAACACCATGTCCCAGGCGGTACATGAGCGGTTATAGAAAGTTGCATGTTTTCAGATGACTCGGCATGAAGCTGTTTCTTCAAATGGAAGCTCACTGGGAAACACAATAGGGAAATAATAATACAATTCTAGGCATTCTCTAATTGAAGAGAGCTGGGGAGCCTCCTCTGTGGATTCTGCAGAACCCAATTTAAAAATAATTTAGCATAATGGCTCTCAAGGGTTTTGCAGGTCTATAATGAGGTGAGCAACACGTTTTCATTTGATAATATTTTTGCGGTTGTTTAGCAACATTTTTAAGTCACCCTTAGTGCTATTTATAGAAAAGGATTGATTTCCATGGTCATTCTGACTTGACTCACCCAGGATGTAGATGCTGTATGTTACTTCGATAGTTGAAACATGCCTGAAGCTTGAAGATGATGTTGTCTTTAGAGGTTGAAATTTCTAGGCTAAGTTTCTCATATAATTCATACCAATTCCTAGCTATGAAAAAGAGACAAAATAATATACAATGAATTCCTTTCTAAAGCTGAATTCTCTGTTCTAATATATGCATGCTCACACATTATCATTCTTAACATTGATCATTTTATCTACCTTTAGATTGTTCCTCCATAATCCCTAATGACATGCAAGCACTTGATTTAAGAAAAAACAGACAAATAAACAAAAAATTGGGCTTTATGCTCCACTTGAAGAAGACTTTTTTTTTTTTCAGTACACAGAATGACATTTAAAAGATGGCAAGTTCTGGCTTAGAGTTTGGGTTTTTAAATCAGAAGTTAAAATTTACACAAGATTATGATCAAAGTTAATGAACAGGTTTTTGTGTTATTTTATTGACTTTGTATTTTTTAATCACAATTGACCATTTGCTTTTACATATTGATCTATTTTCTGTGACTCTAGCTCCCTGGACTGTAATCTTGCAGTTAGCTGCCCAACAAGGGCTCACCACCCCACCCGGGCCCCATCAGCTATCATCGTAATGAAAATGGCAAGCGGATGCTTTCTCTGTTTAGCGTTTTATCAGCAACAGTTAGAAGAACATCTTGGAAAAAATAAAAGAGTCAGAAAATAATTGTTGGATTCTTTGGAGGTTAAATTACAGGGTTTTTAATTATTATAGGTTAGTATTTTGTTATTATGGGTTAGTATGAATGATATATCATAGCTTTTCATCACAAGGCAGCTATCCCAAGTAGGTATTAATTATACTGAAAACACAGCTTTGGCATTTTCCGCTGTGCAGATTATGAAAAACTATGAAGGGTTCACAATGATTGAAGTATGCTTTGATATTCTCTTAAAATGCAATGCGTTTGTCATGCATTCAGAAAGTGTGAGATTCAAGGCTATTGCCTGAAAACCCGAAAGCACTTTAGGGCTTTTATGAAGGTATCTCAGTCTTGGTAAACATTTTTGTGCAGTCTCTGGAGATATTATTTGACTAAAATTTCAAGTGCGCTTTAGGTTCCACTCATATCTCTTGCAAAGTAATTTTTAATTTATTTGAAACAGAAAGTGAATGAATGCTAATTATTTATTTTTCAGTTAGAATAAATGAGAGATATGGAAATTCTTGGTGTGTGATATTCATTGATTGGCAATGATTTAAACCAGGTAGTCAATAAAGTCTTTAAGCTTGTTCCCCATAGTCAAAGTGTAACTTTTGAGGAATTGTGTTTCACAACTTCAAAGTATAAAAACAACTCCTTTCAATAGTTCAGAACCTCTGACTATCTTGGGAAAGAAAATAATATTGGTGACAAATTTGGTAATATAACCTGAATTTTAAGAAGGAAATGACATTTATCAGTGTGTATTGTATTCCGTTGCATAGCATACTGTAGTTAGAATATTGTAATTTATTTTTTATTTGATTCTTTCTTATTAAGTATTTTGCATATAATTTTCTGTTGTTGATAGAGTCCTTCAAGGAGGCATCAACTCAGAGACCTTATGGATAACAGAAACAAAACGTTGCCTAGTCCTGTCCCCTCCTCTTAAGCATAGTTATTTTTAGTCCATTATCACAGCCAATGTGTGATTTAAAGAGCCCACCCCCTAGCCCCTTTTCACTGACCCTTTATTTTACCTAGCACATTGTCCTTTTCCATCAATTGTTCTCTCCTGGTGATGTGCCCAAAATAAGCTAGACAGAATATTGCTACCACTGCTTTAGGAGACACATTTAATAACATGATTTTAACGTTTGACAGATAAATTGAGTTCCCATTCTGCTACTTACCTTAGCAATTACTTAGCCTTCTTAAGTATATATTATGGATAGAATTGTGCCCTTGCCTCGTAAAGGTTAAGTGGAAATCTTAACCTGTGTCTGTGAATGTGACCTGGTTTCGGAATAAACCTGGTTTAGGTTAATTTTACCATCACTAATACAGAGTGGGTCCTAAATCTAGTCACTTTTGACATCTAAAAAGATCAGAACACACACAGAAGCACACACTCAGGAGAAGAAAATCACTTTGTTACAACTGATGCCATGGTTTGTACTTCTGGTCTTCAAAATTGTTACTAGATGCTGCCCCGTCTATTCCAACTCAGCCATGTGCAACAGAACAAACACACTGCCAGGTACTGAGCCATCCTCACAAGTGTGCTTAAGTTAGATCCCCTTGCCACTGGATCGGTTCACGATGTCAAGAGCCTTCCACTCTTTTGCTCTCCCTCCACATTCCCAAGCATGATGCCCTTCTCCAGGGGCTGGTCTCTTCTGACATCTCCAAATTACAAGAGACACGGTCTCGCCATCCTTGCCTCTTAAGGAAATCTTGACTGTACTTCTTCCAAGACAGATGGCGTTGTTCTTCTGGCAGTCCGTGCCACTTTCACTCTTCTTCTATGTCTCTAGGTCGATGTCTTTCACATTCTTCTGAGGCAATTGGAAACACCATGGCGTGGGTCAGACACACATTAGTCCTCAAAGTAACATTGCAACATGTCCTTTGATCTCTTGACCGCTGCTTCTATGAACACTGATTGTGGATCCAAGCAAGGGGAAATCTTGACGACCTCATTCCTTTCTCTATTTATTAGTGTTACCTATTGTTGTAGTTTTGAAGATTTTTTTAACCATCAGCTGTAATTCATACTGAAGGCTGCAATTCTTGATTTTAATCAGCATTCCATTTCATTTTCACAACTTTTAATTTTCCTAGATTTGCACTTTGTACATTCTAACTTCCAACTATGAATGGGTGTTTGCAGCTGTTTCCTCTGCCCCATCAGCACATGAAAGTCCTCAGGGCCTTCGTTCTCCCTACGGGCTCTACTGCACCCACGTCCCTGTGCTCGGTCTGCTTGGAGAAGACAGCTCTTCCTCGGTCATATTCTGAATGAATTCCAACCGGGGGAACTCACTTTTTGGCACTCCCTCTTATAATATTTTGTTTCTATTCATTAGTTTTTCAGTAGCTGACAATGTTTCAACGCTATCCATAAGGCTTTTAGTGGCCAATTCCGCTCAAGCAGTCAGCCTGTTGCTTCTTCATAGTCTATTCTTAGTCTGGAAGCTCTACTGAACCCTTTGCACATCGAGTCACCCTGGTGACATTTGAAAAACTAGTGACATAGGTCTCACAATCACTGCAATACCCAAGCCACCATTGTATGACAGACTGACCGAGTAGTGGAGTCTTTAAAATTATGGGTCAACCAGCTCCTGTTCTTTAAAAGTCAGTCACCCACTAGTGGGATTTTCTTGTTTTTATTGTTGTCATAGCAGGCATGTAGTTGATTCCACTCCTAGTGGCCTGATGTAAGATAGTGAAGAATAGCTTTTTAGGGTTTTGGAGACTGTACTGTTACATACACTTTATGGAGTACCTTGAGTAATAAATGATAAAATGTGTTCTTATATTTAATTGCACATATGATGAAGTTAATATATGTTAGCCATTTATTACAGGGTTTTTATTTATCCTTGTGCATGCACATCTGTGTGTGTGCATGTGTGTGTGCGTTTATGAGCTCCTTGAGAGCATAAGACATAGCTGGTGGATCATTCCAGTTCTAGCATTCTTAAATGTCACATTAATAAATTAATATCTACATTTATTTGATCTACCATCAATGTTCATGAAAGGAGAGTCGGGAAACAGGGCAGGTATTTAATTGGCAAATCAGCTGCACTCAAATATTTGCTTCACTCACTGTCATTGAGTAGATTCTGACTCACAGTGACCCTCGGGGGCACAACCGCCCCTGTGATTTCCTGAAACTGCAATTTGTCACTGTAGTAGATCTCTTCAAAGTATGAAAAGAACACATCACTTTTAGGACTAAGATGTGCCTGACCCAAGCCATATATTTTCAGTCACCTCAGATGATTTTGAAAGTTGACTAATGAACAAAGAAAACTGCATAATAATTAATGGTTTTTAATTATGGTGTTAGCAAAGAATAACTAGAAGAACAACCAAATATTTTAAAAGAGGTAGAGCCAAAATGATGCTTAGAAGTGAGGATGGTGAGCCTCTGTCACATGGGCTTTGGACACTCGTGAAAACAGGCCAGTCCTTGGATAAGGACCTCATGTTTGTAACATGAATAGTCATAGAAAAGGAATACGTTTGAGCACATGGATTGAGACAGTGGCTGCTACAATGGGCTCAAACATAACAACAACAGAGAAGCTATCTCAGGATGGAACAGCGCTATACACACGGTTATTATTTTTTTTAATTTGAAAATCTACTCGTCATCAAACCAACCCATGGCTTGAGTTGATATTTTCCAAGTTGTCTTTTTTGTTTACAAAAGATTGCATGACTCTTTTTATGTCTACCAAGAAAATAATTTACTGTTTAACTTGTACAAATTGCCACAGCAAAGAGTTTTTGGTAATTTTTCAGTAAATGAATGTCTTAATATCTCTTCCAGGGCCTTTGACTGCCAAAACACTTTAGAAGGACATAGAATTCTCTACTACAGGTGGCATGGCCTTTCAACAAGACCTAGGAATTGACACTCTGATTGTACTTCTTTTGCTCTCATCAGATGCTGTGCGGGGTTCTGGGTGACAGTGACTCAGCAGAATGGAGCTCTGCCTGCACGGTGCCATCCTCACACGTATTGCAATGCCTGTGTCCATGAGTCAGAATCGACATGATGGCAGGGAATTTGGTTTTGAGCTTTGGACTCCATTGTTGTATCGATTGTGTCAATCATGCTCAGTAAAGGTTCCTTTTTAAAAAATTTTAACAGACCCTCTAAGTTACCAAGCTTGATGTCATTCTCCAAGAACTGCTTCCTGGTGAGAAGATGTTCAAAGTTAACAGGGCAAACGCTGCTCCAAAGGGGCATTCTGCCTTTACTCCCTCCAGCATAGATGTTTTCATCCCTGTGAGTGTACATCTTTCAATCCATGTTCTGTGCTGATGCTGTCATTCAAAGGCAGCAATTCTTTTTCAGTCTTTCTTCTTCATGGCCCAGTTTTCAATGCATATGAGACCATTGAAAATACCATGTCTTGGGTTGGTGCACCTTGGGCTTTACTGTAACATATTTGAATTTAAACACTTTTAAAAAGTCTTTTACAACATATTTGCCAATGCAATAGTTTATATCATACTTTTATGGTTGCTTCTGTGGGCATTGATTGTAATTCCAAGTAGAAAGGAACCCTTTGACAAATTCAGACTTTTATCTGACTACCTTTCTGTTGCATTTGCATATCGATTCAGTTATTGGGTTTATTGGATTTTTTATGTTAAAGAGCAATCTAAACTGGAGTGTAGTCTTTGATACTCATTAATAAATGTTCAAGATCTTTACACCTTCAGCCTGCAGAGCTGTGTTATCTGAATATTACAGGTTGTTAATGAATCTTCCTCCAAACCTAAAACAGGGTTCTTCATAGAGTTGAGTTTTTCAGATTATTGTTGTCTTACCTGCTGTGTAGACAGATTGAATTAAGTACAGTGAAGGGAGACATAGCCATGGCATCCATCTTTCCTGATTTGAAGCCACACATTATCGCCTTGTTCTACGTCAACAAGGACCCCTTGGTCTATATGCAGGTTCCACATGGCACACATAAGTGTCCTGAAGTGCACCTTCCTCCTAGTGCCACCCATAATTTGCTATGGTCCGCACAATCAAACGCCTTCTGTGTAGTCAGGAAGGCACAGAAAAGCTTCTTCCTGGAATTGTCAGCTTTTAGTCCAGAGCCATCTGACCACAACAATGATGTCATGTTCCATGCTATCTTCTGAACCTTAAGGCCACACCTTGGTTCGTTTGAACATATTTGAATTTTCTTCAACTTCAACTTGATGGACAATTGATGGACAGCTCCACTCTTGCCCTCTTTCCGACTTCTGTCTAATGGGATTAGGCTGCTCCATAGTCTCTTTACCCAGATTGACTCATTTCGACTAGTGTGTACTCCATCTGGCAAGATATGTGTGTACTTTACCATTGCTGTTGCTTTAAAAAGTATTTAAACTAATAGATCCTTGGACTTGTCACATTCCATCATGCAACGCCTGGCATAATTTCTATTACCAAGGCCATTGTTTTCCAATAACCAATCCTTTTTCTTTGTTTCCAACTTTTTCAATCTGCACACCACTAATTACGAATGTCTTTTATCGAACACATTATCAATTTCTGACTGCAGAAATTGATTTAAAAATCTTAAATTTCTTTACCCTTGGCATTAGTGGTTGGTGCATGGTCTTAAGGGTTGGCCATAAACTTCATAAAATATCTTTTCCCAGACAGTTATAGTAGTGGGTTCTTCTGCATTAAACGGTAAAAATGACAGTCTTTCTCCATTGTGGTCTGATAGCACTTTAAGTCGTGCGATCTGGTGTATGAATCAGGGCGAATTGCTACCTCTATTATCCAAAGGATAAAATGTTAAAAACCTGATTGTCAAGGGAAAATGGTGTTCATCTATTAAGTTGGTTGGCTTTAAAATTCCCCCAATTGGACTGTGGAAAGAAGACCTGTTGGATATCTCTGAAGAGTGTGGTCAAGACATCCCTAAATCAGCCCTACTCTCACACATGGGCGGCCTGCTTTAGAACCTCTGCAATGGCAATATGGACTTCGAATCCAAAGAGACCTAACAAGTACTGTTCTTCACTCAGTGTGCCATATGCAAACAGGTGTCTGTTCCATTGGAGGTGCCCTGTCATGCTCCAGAATCCCACAGTTTCCTTAGGAAGCCTATAGCCTACCTGCCTCTCTTGGTCCATGTAAAGGGAATCATGGATGGGTGAGATCCCCACACTGTCAGAAATTAGTGGAGTCATCAGAGATCTGTGGCAAGAAAACTGTACTGTGAACTGTTCTAAGTCGATATATATATATATATATATATATAAGATATATATATATATCTTTTGATCCTCTTTTCTAATGCCTCTGGAATAAAATATAGCTGCAAGATCAGTAGCTGAATATGTACCCAAGACTGCTAATATGCTCTAATAAAGATATCTCATTCCACACAGCATCTGAAACTGAGGCTACTATATTGTTGTCATTGCAGAAGTCTTTTATGGAAAGGTAAGTGGAAATATGATAGGCGTCTATTCTCTATGGTTAACATTTATTACTCTATTCCCTTCTACATATGAAATTGTTATTATTATTTTTTCCATTTTCATTGAGGATGGAGAATAGTTTCAGAGGTGGTCCCTTTACCTTCCCACGATGACACATAATATTCCATAGCATGTACAAAAATATTTATTTGATGTTATATTTGGGAATTAGAGGACGGACTAGTAGGTGGACCCATTGGACAGGAGTCCATGTCTTATCTGGCCTCCATGAATGGCCACTCTACAAAGCAGCCTGATGGGGCCCTTGTTATGCCCGTCATCCCTACTTGCTTGAACCTGGTATCCCGCTGTTCTAAATACCTTTGGACAGTCTCCTTTTCCTGTGGGATATTTCACAAAGTAAATAACTGTATGCAGAAATTGAAATGACTCTCAGTGGGTAAAACTAGACCTTAGACTGTGCTGGATTGTCAGGTTCTTTATGATTGTCTCCTAGCTGGATATGGAATAGCTCTGGAAATGGGGTGTTATCTTTGACAAGGTGGCTGTTTTTCTTTAATGGAAATTGTTGGGACAAGGAGATTACCTGAAAGCTTGAGCTATCACTATCTTAAGTAGCAGGGATAAGGGTGCTTAATGTTAAAGTTGTGTTTGTGTGTGTGTGTGTGTGTGTGTTAGAGGAGGTGACCTGGGTGTTTCACCACCACATCTGTTATATTGGTTTTCATTAATTAAGTAGGTTATGTGATGATAAAATTCTATTTTTCCTTTCCTTGTTTTCTTTTACTAAAAATAAAACAGCCTTTTTAGCTCTGTTAAAACAAACCAGTTAACGTGAACAGAAGTTTAGAGAGATACAGAAGAGTAGTCCCATTTATCTGGAATTTTTCATGGAAATTTTCAATTGCTCATCTGGGTCGAGATTAAAACAAAAATAAATAGGAAGATGAGCTATTCTCTGAATTTTATATGATTTCTTTTCTAATTTAACCTCATTAAAGTACTTGGTTTAAATGTTGGTAGCTATCTAGAAAATAAGAAGGTTTCATAATTTAAATCAAAGTACAGATACTTGCACGAGAATCATATAGAGACATTATTCCCTCAGGACCTTGCATGTCATTTACTTTCCATTAGTAGGGATTTCTGAGCTGTGGGTGTAGACCAGAGTACTAGGGGTGGGATGACGTTTTAAAATATTGTAATAAATAGGATAAGAGCTCTCTGACTCCTCTTGAGTTCAGGTGTGTGCTAGTCAGGGTTCTCTAGAGAAACAAAACCAGGACACTTATGATTATATATAGGCAGAGAGCGAGAGCGAGAGTGAGAGAGAGATTGACACACCAGGAAGGAATATACTGTATATATTCATGCATAAACTGAAATTTCAGCACATTTTTAATATAGTTTTTGTGGTAAAAGTAGGTGCCTTGTCTGATATTTGGGTTGGCTTATACATTAGTATATATGGTAACAACGAATTAGTCCACACAGAGGGCTCAGTTCAACTCACTTCCGTGGAACAATTAATATGCTGGAAGGTCTTCAACTCACGAGGGCTGCCAGTCCACGGTCGCAGAAGCAGACAGTGGAATCTGTCCTCAGGCAAGGCAGGCACAGTCAGCCTGAAGACAGCAGACACCTGGGTGGGACAACAGCAGTCAGCAGGTCAGCAGCAGGAGCACGCAGGTCCCATGGGGTCTGGAAACGTAAGCGTGGAGAAGCGCTATAGGCAATGCATGACCACAGGATCCATCAGCCTCAAGCTCATGCAATGAACACACCAGCAACTTGCCGAAGCAGGTGTCAAAGGAACCCCAAGTTCTAGCGACACAATATCCACAGGTTGCCTGTCCTGTGGGTAGTGTGGCTCACAAGAGAACTAGCTAAAGCAAGCCAATCACCAGAGAGCAAGAGAGAGAGAGAGAGAGAGAGGCAGGTCTTGCCAAGCCATTTATCTCTTTCCCCTCCAATCAAACTACAACCTTATTAATCCCACTTCTTCCTATTGGGCCAGTTGGCACAATAAACCTACCTATCACAAGGTGTGCTCTTGCAGGTCAGAGGGCAGGGGTGCACAAGCACCTCTGGGACCCTGGGGCCCTGAGCTCCCTCTCAGGCAGCTCTCTCTTGGGCCTCGGAATTCCTCATGAACAACTGAAACTTCCCTGGGATTAAAAAAATAATAATAATCGAAGGCATAAATACATATAGTCCCTGCCTTACAATAAAGTTGCATCATCATAAGGTGATTATTGTATGTCGGACAAAGCATGGCTCCTTCTTTAATGATTTAAAATCAGGCATCAGTGTTGCCTCTTTATGAATATAGGTCCTTTCCGACTTCCTTTACCCAAACAAGACTGTTTTATCCATATTTAGAGTCTTATCTTTAAACTATGCACTATCTACAGTGATGTAGTGCATAATTTACTCATGTTAAATAAATAAAGGGTGACTGTGGGTGCAATTCCTTGTAACTTGAGTACACCATAAGTTGGGGACTCCCTGTAATATCCTCTGATATCTCGCTTCTCTATGTGATGTTGAATTTTTAGATGACTTATTTTTTTAAAGTTGAAATGACAGAATATTACATCTAATCTTCCAAAGCAGTGGGGATAATTTGCAGATGCAGTGAGACTGTAGATGCATGGCTAAAACCTGCCATTATCTTAGATATAGTTTCCATTGTATAAGTATAATTGGACCTAAGCCTTATTTGGATACGTTTTTAATTTATTTTTAATTTCTTGCAGTATGACTGAGGTGAAAACCAGCTAAATTTGACATGATGATTCACTCACATTCACTCACAATGGGCAGTGAGGTTGATTGCTTCCTCACCTCTCATGTGAGATTTTTAGTGGTGGGACACTTTCATCTTAAAGCCGTTGTGTGTATTTGTCCCTCTGAGCATCTTTTAAGCACCACCATCCGAAGGCACCAGCAAGTTCCCTTCAATGACAGTCGTGGCATTTATCATGCTTTTTTCCCCATGGTAAATTCCAATTCTGCCCTTGCTTGGCTGTGGCCACCTGTTCTCCCACACCTGTTTCCATTTATAAACCATATGCTGTAGTCACAGCTGAGAACCATTGTAGACATGGTGTGATTTTTCATAAATATTTCATAAATTCAAACTCCCTGCATTTCAAAATAATTTGAAGGCATGGATTTCGCTGAAAACCCCATCTACACTCTTTATTTTCATCTCTATTTAGGCAAAGAAAGAAGGTGTTTACAGTCGTATAAAATAAGCTGCACCCGTTTTAGGATGGCACTGTCTCGAGTTATGCTTCTAAATAAATACCTTCTAGGTTATGGTAAAATTCATTTAGTGCAAGGAAGGATACGCAATGTTGTGGCTGCTGTCAGGTGTCATCAAGTCAATTATGACTCAGAGCACCCAGTGTACAATGAAAGGTGTCACTGCCCGTTCTGACACTATCCTTACAATCATTGCATGACTGAATCCATTCTGATAACCACGGCGTCAATCCATTTACTCTCTGGTTACCCTCTTTGCACTGATCCTCTGCTTTAAAAATCATAATGTCCCGTTCCAAGGCGTAACTCACTGTTCAGTTTCACATATATCTGGGGCGATTCACACATAGCATGGCTTGGATCAGATACATGTTAATCCTCAAAATGATATAAGTGTTCAATAATTTCTACATTCTATTACCGAAAGTGAGGTGGACTTGAGGCATTGGCTGGTGAAGATCAAGGAATGCCACCTTCAGTATGGATGGCAACTCAGTGTAAGGGAAGCCAAAATGCTCACAATCAGACCAATAGATAACATCATGATAGAGGAAAGATTAAAGTTGTGAAGGAATTTGTCTTGCTAAGAACCATAATAGATGCTCATGGAAACAGCAACAATCACAAGATAAAGTGACACTTTTCATTAGATATATCTTGTGTGCAAACCCTCTTTAAAGTGCTGGAAAGGAACGATGTTGCTTTGAGGACTAAGTGATGCCTGACGGAAGCCCTGGCATATGCTCATATGCAGGTGAAAGTTGAACACTGAAGATGGATGAAGACATGTTAGTGCACAGAATTATGGTGTTGGCAATGCATAATGTAAGCACCATGGACTGCCAAAAGATCCACCAAGAGATCTGTCTGGGAAGAAGTACAGCAAAAATGATCCTTAGAGACAAGGAGGCCAAGACTTGGTCTCTCGTGTACTTTGGACGTGTTCTTAGGAGAGACCAGTTGCTGGGGAAGGACATCATACTTGGTAAAGTAGAGTGGCCGGGAAAAAGAAGGAGGCTCTCAAGGAGATGCATTGACCCAGTGGCGGCAGCAAGGGCTCCAATATAAGAACAACTATGAGGATGGCCCGGGACCATGCGATGTGTTGTTCTGCTGTACACATGGTCAATATGAGTCAAAACCACCTCAATTGCACCTGACAACAATAATACCTTCGGATCACATTTCTTTGCAATGGAAACTTATATGGATGTCTTCCAGTTAATCGGCCAGATAGCTGTATTCCAAATATACTGGAATTGATGCTTAAATGAATTCAGGATTTCATCCACTTGTTGTAACATCTCAATTGATAGTCCATGAACTTCTAGAGCCTTGTCTTTCACCAATACCTTCAGTGTAGCTTGGACTTTCCCTTCAATGTCTTTTGTTGCTGATGATACTAGGTTGCTATTAAGTGCCACCGAGTCCTCACAACTCTATATACAATAGAATGAAACACTGGCCAATGGTTATAGACCAGAAAATGTAGATACATTTAGGATGTAATAGATGGGAAAATCACAGAACCATCCTCACAGAGGTAAATGGGGATGCAGGCACTGATGGAAGGTTGGACTTTTCTAGAAATGGGGTCAGTATAAAGGTAAAAGATAAAATATGGACAAAGATATAGACAACTTTTTTTCCTTGCTGTTACTAGATTAAGTGGGTTCTTTGTTTTTTTCTTCCCAACTTCCTAATTGTTTTTATTAGTGACAAAGAAGCTTAGAATACAGAGTAGAAGAAAAGGGCAGGAGGCTGAGCAGAAAAAGTCGCAGCAAAGGTACCTTAGAGAGTATGAAATATGGACTTAACTTGAGAGAGTCACAGCCTGGTACTGATAAAAGCCCAATTATGAACCGTGGTTATGCATTTAAAGTGAGACCGGGCAGCAGGGGTTTAATACTTATTTATTTCAATTATATGCAGCCGCGGGGAACATATGGGGCAGTTAAAGAATTGGGTTTAACTAGGTTCATATTTTGTAAAGGAAAAATAAAAATTCAAGGCAACGCATCTGTATTCCATGTGGTGCCCCTTGAATTTGACCTGGAAAAGAGGGGGGAAAGGACATCAATATGGTGACTGATATCCTTTTCACTTAAAAAAGGTTGTAGTAAATTTTGAAGGTCCCAGTGGATAAAATAGTTGCTGGTCATAGAAGCTTAACTAAGCAAGCTAGATTATAAGAATTTCTTCTAAATTATCAGTATGGATATGTAGATGAGTATGAACATGTGTATGTATATGCAAATATTGCCATTGAATTGGTTCTGACTCAGCGTGACCTTATTGAACAGAGTCAACTCAACTCAACACTACCACCAAGTAGGCGCCAACTCATCGCTGTACTTGTGAGTTTCCAAGAATGTAACTGTTTACAAAGGCAAAAAGCCCTGTCTTTCTCCTACAGAGTGTTGGTGGTTTTGAACTGCTGACCTTGGGTATTGCAGCCCAATACATAACCACCCTGCCACCAGGGTCCTATAGGACAGTCTAGAACTGTGTTATAAGGGTTCAAAGTCTACAATCTTTTAAAAAATCATTTTATTGGGGGTTCTTACAACTCTTGTTACAAACCATACATCAATTGTATCCGAGATATTCATACACATATTCCATAATTCTTTTCTAGATATTTACTTTCTATAAACTCACAAGACCAGTCTGACCCTGTCCTGTAGAGTCACCGTGAGTAGGACTTAACTCGATGGCAGGGAATCTAGTTTGGGATCACTAGCTTCACAAAAAGATTATTTCTAATTTCATTTTAAAAAAAATCTTGTGAGATATATATATATATATATATATATTTTAAGACAGTTCCTCCAGAATTTGTAAAAGAGAAGTTGATTTAAACTAAATGTTATTTTCCTGAGATTTCATTTATTATGTTTCCTTACTTGTTCTTAATTTAAAATTGTATGATATTTGGGCAAGATGACTCAGCAGCATAAAATGATTTATGTGATACCCATAAGAAATATCCATTTCTCAAACACAAAGGAGCTTTTATTTTTCTCAAATCAAGGATCTATGTATATATGTTTTTGGATGAATTTGTTCAGCATTTCATTCCATCTTACTATTCAGCAGGAAAATTTAATTTCTATTATGTATCCATGCTATTTAAATCATAGATCAAGAAAAAACTCATCCATTCTCTAATATATGACTTGATCTTATTTTTGCTCAGACATTTGGAAAATTTTCCTTTTCTCTGTTTTCATAATTATTCTCTAAGAGTTTGAAAAGAGACTTAGGAAATAGAGAATAAAGTTTATTTTCTTTCTTCCCTTTTTTTTTGAGTATGTCATCACAAAATGAGAGGAGAAATTCCATTACTGTGTTTTATCTATGTACCAAGGACTTTTAAAACTTTTGATCAGAGTTAAGTTCAATTAATTATAAAGTATAGTCAATTAGTGGATTAGATTTTATATCTGCTCTCAACTTAATGGTTTATTTATTTATTTCATGGCTGTTTCCTAGACAATTAGGATATCAAAGCCAAATAAGTTGATTTTTAAAATGAACTCTTCTTAATCATATTCAACTCTTTCCATATTCGTGCTTAATGGTTTCCTTCAATATGAGAAAATCAGTAATTATTTTGTGAGTTAATATTTTTCTTTCTGTTTTCCTTTGCTTAGCTAATTTTGAAAAGGTTTTTCATTGAGACTTCAATTTCTGCTTCATAGGTAGAACGCTGCCAACAATCTTCCTCCCACAATAACTATGAAGTAAACTATGAACACAAAATGGGAGACTTGTTTTTCAAGTCCAACAGTCATAACACTTGAATTGTAGCGACTGAAATGTGAAGGAACAGCCACTCCTATGAGAATTGGGCCATAAACCATTATACAGTTGTGAGCAGGGAAAAGAGGTGGCCACCACAGAGATTGGGTGGCAGGAAGTCAGTTAAAACTAGAGTAAGTTCTTTAAGACCAGTGTTAGCTTGGAAACTCATAGTCACATTCAAGCTTTTACATTACTACCTTCCCCCCACACACTCACAATGAAGTCTAGACAGTGTAAGAGAGCAAAATATATCCCACTGTGAAACAGGCATGAAAGATGTGATGGGCAACTGCCTTGGGTGGTGGAGCAGGTGAAGAACATCACTTTCTGAAAGCTGTAAGCCGCTGAGAGGGTTGTTGCATATACTAGACAAAGGTCTCTAACTATTTAGAAGGAATGGAAGTAAGGCCATTGGCCTCTAGAGGATAATTCTCAGGTGGTGCAAATGGCTAATATACTTGGCTGCTGACATAAAGGTTGAAAGTTCAAGTCCACCCAAAGGCACCTCAAAAAGAAGTTTGAAAAATGTTTTACAATGAAAACCTAACCACTGAAAATCTCATGTAGCAAAATTCAAAAAGGACACACACGGGTTTGCCAGGAGTCAGAATTGACGCAAGGACAATTTCTTTCTTTCTTTCTTTCTTTCTTTCTTTCTTTCTTTCTTTCTTTCTTTCTTTCTTTTTCCTGTTGATTTTGGAAGTGGGATTAAAAAAAACAAACACCAAACTTCTCCCAAGCCCAAGCTTGAGAATCTTGAGAATGTCAGTAAACTGTCTGGAGTCAACTCAAATTCTCTGTCACTGAGACCCAGTGACAAGTTGATTCCCAGGTGTAATTTCCCTATTAAAACAAAAACCAAAAACACCCCACTTCCATCAAATCAATGTTGTTAAGTATATAGGACCTGTAGGACAGGCAGGGTAAAGCTGCGCCTGTGAGTTTCTAGGTCTGTAACTTTTTATACGAGTAGAAAGCCTTGTCTTTCTCTTGCTGAGTGGCTGGTAGTTTCAAACTGCTAACCTTGTGGTTAGCAGCCCAACTCCTAATCACAATGTCTCCAGGGATCTTTATTTATTTAGTTATCTATTTATCAATCAATCTATCTATCTATTTATTTATTACATTTTATTAAGGGCTCATACAACACTTATCACAATCCATACGTATACATACATCAATTGTATAAAGCACATCCATACATTCTTTGCCCTAATCATTTTCAAAGCATTTACTCTCCACTTAAGCCCTTTGCATCAGGTCCTTTTTTTTCCCCTCCCTCTCCGCTTCCCCCTCCCTCATGAGCCCTTGATAATTTCTAGATTGTTATTTTGTCATATCTTGCCCTATCCAGAGCCTCCCTTCCCCTCCTTCTCTGCCATTCATCTCCCAGAGAGGAGGTCACATGTGGATCCTTGCAATTGGCTCCCCATTTCCAACCCACTCACCCTCTACTCTCCCAATATCGCCCCTCACACCACTGGTCCTGAAGGTATCATCCACTCTGGATTCCCTGTGCCTCCAGCCCCCATATGCACCAGTGTACAACCTCTGCCCTGTCTAGTCCTGCAAGGTAGAATCCGGATCATGGTAGTTGGGGGGAGGAAGCATCCAGGATCTGGGAGAAAGCTGTGTTCTTCATCGGTACTACATTGCACCCTGACTGACCCATCTCCTCTCCTCTGTGAGGGGATCTCCAGTGGCCAACAAATGGGCTTTGGGTCTCCACTCTGTGCCTCCCCCTTCATTCACTATATATATATATATATATATATATATATACACACACACACACACATATATATATGTATATACACATACACATATATATGTATATATACATATATACATATATTTGCATGATGCCTGATACCTGCTCCCTTTGGCACCTCGTGATCGCACAGGCTAGTGTGCTTCTTCCATGTGAGCTTTGTTGCTTCTGAGCTAGATGGCCGCTTGTTTATCTTCAAGCCTTTAAGACCCCAGATGCTATCTCTTTTGATAGCCGGGCACCATCAGCTTTCTTCACCACATTTACTTGTTCACCCGCTTTGGCTTCAGCAGTTGTGTCGGGAGAGTGAGCATCATAGAGTGCCAATTTAATAAAAGAAGGTATTCATGCATTGAGGGAGTGCTTGAGTAGAGGCCCAAGGTCCTTCCGCCACCTTAATCCTAAACCTATAAATATAGACACATAGATCTATTTCCCCATCTTCATATATATATGCGCATGTACATGTCTTTGTCTAGACCTTTATAAATTCCCTTTGACTCCTAGCTCTTTCCTCCATCTCCCTTGACTATCCTCCTGCCCTACTACCATGCTCCGTCCCCACCTGGGTTACAGTTATACCTCTTCTTTACGTAACCTTACTCTTGATCATTCCCTACCAGGCCTGCCACTCCCCCCTCACTACCATTTTGGGTCCCATGTTGTTTCCAGGGATCTTTAATGACCCTATCCAAAACCAAACTCACTGCCATCATGTCGATGCTGACTCGGAGAACCCCCTGTGGGTTTCCAAGATTCTAACAGTTTATGCAAGTAGAAAACTTAGTCTTTCTCCTAGAGAGTGGCTGGTGGTTTTGAACTGCTAGCAATGAAGATTGCAGCTCCATGGGTAGTCACCACACCACCAGGGCTACTACTGATCCACAGGACAGAGTGATCTTTATGGGAGTAGAAAGCCTCATCTTTCCCCCATGGAGCGCCTGGTGGATTGAAACTGTTCACTTTGCCCAAAGCATAACCCAGTATACTGCCAGAGTTTCTTGCCAGGTCAAAAACATCTGCCTAAATACAAAGTTTGGTGTTAGTGTTGGAAAAACATCAAACCACCAGGTGGGCACTTCAACTTCACCATCACTCCTCAGGACAAACCTCTTCCATAAAGATTTATAGTCTCAGAACCCGTGTATAAGGTCACTCTGATAAGGGGAATCTACTTCAAAGCAATGGGTTTGCCTTGGGCACTGGTTTTAGGATAGGAATTGGTCCAGAGCAACAGGGAACAGTCTGCA
Organism: Tenrec ecaudatus; assembly: GCF_050624435.1. Classification (NCBI taxonomy): domain Eukaryota; kingdom Metazoa; phylum Chordata; class Mammalia; order Afrosoricida; family Tenrecidae; genus Tenrec; species Tenrec ecaudatus. The sequence goes on along the minus strand of NC_134532.1, from coordinate 195,279,019 downwards.
TATAGCAAGAACAGCTGGGTAAAGATCAAGAGCTTGGGGAGAGGACCTTCCTACAAAGCAACAACAAAAATGAACCACTCTTTAGCTCTGGACTCGAGTCTTTTGAGTTCCAAAGCTACTGGTTTGACAGAGTAGAGTACGCTCATTGCTTAGGGTAAATATTATTTCTTTCTTTCCTCACTGTACTTTTAGATGGTGCATGACCTTCCGTTATAAACTCTGCGTGACATAGACACAATGAAGAAATCAATGTATGACAGAAACTCAGAGATGATCCCAATGTTGGGAATGTTGGACACACTACCTGATTTCAAGGCTTAGCATAAAGCTACAGTAATTAAGATATTGTGTAATTGGAAAAAGTATAGAAGCATAGATCAATGGAATAGGACAGAGCCCAGAAATAGACCTACACATGTATGATTAGCTCATTGATTTTGGACAAAGTTTCCAAAGTAGTTCAATGGGAAGAAAAGGTAGTATTAGCCAATGGTGCTAGAACAATTAAACATCCATTTGTAAGATAAAAATGGATCTCAATTCAGGTAATTTAATTAAAAATTGATCATAGATTCTCCCCTAACATCTGAAACAGTAAAATTCTCAAAGAGAAAAAGGAAAAAAATATGTTTGACCTTTACATAAGCCAAGACTTTTAAGATAAGGCAAAAACTACCAGCTATAAAAGAAAAATCAGATAGGCAATTTTATTAAAATTAGGAACTTCACTTTATTGGAAAGTGAGCTCAAACATCACACTGATTGTGAGGATGGTGACGGAACAGACAGGGCTGCATTCCATGGCCCATAGGGCACATACTAATAGCTAGTGTTCATTGGTTGATTCTGCAAAAGATTATGAATATTCAGCCACAAGTACAGGTAATTAATTTTTTTAAATAAATACATATCTGATTTTACTACATGTATCTAAAATATAGCATAACTCTCCCAAATAGATCATAAAAAGCAGACTTTTTGTAAAATATTTGAATATATACTTGAATAGCAGACATGGGTAGTCCACAAGCTTTGGAAAAGGTGCTCAATTCAGGATTCATTAATCAAACCAAACTCCTGCCATCCAATTAATTGTGAATCATAGCGACTCCATGTGGGTTTCTGAAACTGTTACTGTTTATGAGAGTAGAAAGCCAAGCCTTTCTTCCATGGAATCGCTGGTGGTGTCGAACTGCCAACCATGCGGATCACAGTCCAACAAGTATCAGTATTTTTTTAGAGCAAGGGAAGTTAAAGCCACAGTATAGTATATGTATTCCTTTGGTAGCATGGTTTCCATGTAAAAATATACAAAATCAAGTCTTACAGACATTTGTAAATCAGTACATCAGTCTGTCATAAGGTTGAACAAGTTGGCTGTATGACTTCGTTGGCGCGAGCAGTTGAGGCCTGGGCTTCTAAAATAGTTTGGTAGTTTGAGTACATCCAGGGATGTCTCAGAAAATTGTCTTAGTCTGCTTTAAAAATACCGTGATTTGTGGTAGTTACATAATTTCCTGTTAACAGCATGAAGGGGTGGAATCTAGCCTGTCAACCAGGTCACAGCCTCTCTTGCTCCCAGGAGGTCTGTTTTACCTTTCTGTTGACAAGCCACAGGGAGGTATGCTGATGTCAGCCAGATCCCTGGAGATGCTTCCAGCACCACTGGATCCACAAGACTTTTCACCCACTGGCCTCTGATCTTCCGGAATTCAGCATCATTGCATGTGCTGCGTGAGTCTAAAGAGGAATTTATGGGCTGATATCAGGCATACGGGCTAATATAGGATTTATGGACTTGATCCGGACTGGGCTGGGATGTTTTCTTAATACACAAGTACTCTTTGATATTAAGTTCTTTCCTATACATATGAGTGTCTCTGAATTTGTTTCTCTAGTCAACCCAGATTAACGCAATACTGTTACGGAGCATGGGAGTACTATGGCAAAAGGTGGGCACCATAAGTTAGAATTGACTTGCTGATAACACTTTTTATTTTAAAACCCCACAATCCCATACTAAGGTATTTATTCAATGGACATAAAAACATACGTCAATGCAACACAAGACATTTATCTGAATATTTATTGCAACCTTATTTATAGGGGCCCAAACTCAGAAACAATCCAAATGTTCATCAGTGTATAAATGAAAAATATTGTGATACACATATGCTATAGAATGTGGTTGAGCCAGAAGATGAGTATGTACATGTGACAAGATGTCATTATTCTAAATGAAGATAGCATGACAGTAAAGACTTCATACCATGTGTGATCTTTTTGTATGCAAATTTTAATATGTAGCACAAAGGGTTAGACACAGATCATGGATTGTCATATACAAGAGCTGCGGGGGCGAGATGGACTCCACAAGAAATACCTTTTTGGCACGTGATACAAGAATGATCACAAACTTGGTGGTGGTCAGACTCTGTATACACCTGTCAAAACTCAAAATGTCATACCTTTATGTTATTGAGTTTTCTCATTGCAAACAATTCCCAGACAAGTGTGAAGTTTAAAAAATTGATGTCAATATCTCGAGCATAAAATGAATTATTGGAAGCCCATACAGTGTGATATGCTAAATGAAACAATCACGTAATAAGAACTATCACATATCAATTTGGGTGAAGGAGAAGACAGCATATGATAAGAGGGAAGTTGGAAAAAAATAAAGGAAGATAGGAATCCCTATGGTCTTGCGACCAGTTAAGCATTGGATTGCTAACTACAGAATCAACTGTTCCCATCTACCAGCTGCTCTCTGGGAGAAAGGCGGGCCTCCCTTCTACTGGGAAGGCATCTCAGCTTTGGAAACCCTCTGTGGGATCACTGTCGGTAAAAATCAACTTGCTGGCAATCGGTTTGTTTTTTTGGTATGATCATAATACCTAAAAATAATCTTTGGTTGCATTTTGATGTGTGTTCTTTAAGATTTTTAAATATGCATATATATTTCCCTGTTAAGAAAGGAATTTATATGAAATCCCATGAAATGCAGTAGTTATTTTTTCACAAGACAATTAATAATAATGTTAACATATTTATTTAATAATATTCAATTATTTCACATTACATAAGTTAGCCTAAGCCCTGTTTGGGGAACTTCATTATATACTATATAACATTGGAAATATACTGTATATAATTATATATTGAGAGACTAAATAATATGTATACATTTATATATATAATATATTAATATAATATGAGGGGGTACCCCCCCCCAACAAAAATAATGCTCATTTGTTTTATTGATGAAGGGGGATAGTGAATTTGGAATTTGTTCAGCAGGTCAGACTGTTAATCCAGCTTTCTGTTTAGAGGTTCTGAAAAGATTGCATAATAGTGTGTGACAAAAAAGGCCAGATTTGTGGCTTTGCCACCACAACAATGCACCAACGCATACAACCATATCAGTGTGCCAGTTTTTGGCAAAAAGCAACAACAACAAAAAAAACATGTGCCTCTTGCCCCATGCACCTGATTCACCTGACCTGGTCCCGTGTGTCTTTTTTTGTTTGTTTGTTTCTGTGAATGAAGAGGGACAAGAAATGACAGCAATTTGATAGCATACAAGAGGTCAAGGAAAAAAAGGGAGGTGCTATCAGCCATCCAAACAGAGGAGTTTCAAAAATTTTTCCATCAATGGAATTGCAGATTACACAACTGTATTAAGTGTAATGGAGAGTGCTTTGTGGGTGATAGGGTTGTTTTGCAAAAAAGATTAAACCTAGAGCTTTGAAAAACAATATTCCATATTTTGGGGGGTACTTCCTTGCATACAACATATAAATATAATATTATATTGGGACCTTCATTATATATATATATATATACACACACATCTATAATTAGATCTTTACAATAAGCTTATAAATGTATATATGTGTATGTGTGTATATATATTTAGAGAGAGAGAAAGTATAGATATTGTGCTAAATTCCTTGAAATTGCCTATTAAGAGAAGCTTTCATAATCTCAAATAATAGATGCTATATATGAATTAATTTCTCAGTGCTTTCATCACAGAGGACAGAGAACTGAATTCTGATTGAAGACACGAGGGAAGGCTTCAATGAGGAGGTGGCATTTAAATTGACTTCTAAACTTTTAGTTATTCATCATCTCTTGATAGTTATACATGTATATTTGCATACCACAAAATCCCAAGATATCACCATATGCGTTTTTACAAACGTAAGGTGTTTATAGACATTATGTGAATTTGCAATTTACAGTATACTTTTGGATACCACTAAACCCTTTCTTTTCCAAAGACTGCATTGTTTCCATGGTAACAAATACAATTCCAAGTGAACAGCAACATTGAAATCACTGAACTAGTGTTTCTGGACGTCTTAGCAGCAATAGGCGCCGCTGCAAAGAAAGTAGTGAAAATGAGTTTATTTTCTTAGCATCTATTTACCCAACTCTTGTGCTGTGACATCGTTTTCAAGAAGCATGACCCTATATCGATTGCTGTTCTATAGATTAATGAGCAAGAAAAATGTACTTGTTTCCTCCCACATGGATAAGGCAGTCACACTCATTCTCTCTCCTTGCCCTTTACATTCATCTGTTTATTTATTCATTCATTAAATACTCAGTGCTGTTAGTTGCTGTCACATTGACGACACCTCATTGCAACCATATGTATACCACAATACACTGCTGTCTGATTCCGTGCCATGTTAACAATCTTTCATATTCTTGAGGCTCTCGTTTTAGCCATTAGGTGAATACATTATCATGCAAGGTTTCCTTTGTTTCAAAGAGCTAACCTGCTTTGTAGCAAACATAATGTTTTGTGCTAGTGCTTGGTCTTTCCTTAGGATGTGTCCAGAATCAGCAAGACAATGCTTCACATGTCTAACGGCATCTTCACAATAAGTTGTGAAGCGGATATGATGATTTGTAGGCAAAGAAACAGACTCAGAGAGCTCAGACATGACTACTGCTGTGACTCCATAAAGAGAAACGTTCATTTGGTCACAGACGCAGCGTGCATGTCTCTCATGTTGGCCATTGCTCCTCTCAGGTACGGATTCTGATATCTAAGATTTGTCATTGAGTCAATGCTTACGTTTTAAGGTTCCATGCAAATGCCAATTGTAAACTTGCTATCATAAACTTGGGGAAAATAAATGGTAATTAAGTTTCAACTAGCTTTTAAAGATGAGAAAAATCTAGGGGTGTTTTCTGTGTTCTCTGACTTGGGAGTTATTAAAAGTACCACTCTCCAGAGATCAGTGCTAGCACTTTGCAGACATTATTTAACTATCTTTTTAATATAAAAAGCTCTGGAAGAAAGAGCACTTAATGAGATGATACAGTTTACAGATGAAAGTATGGCCTCTTGGGTTGAGAAATGCCATGCTAATGGGAATAAACTTCAACAGTTGCTCATGAGGTGATGTGAATGCTCAGAGCCGGAGTAGATGAACTTGAGAGAAGGCAAGCATGAAGTTCTACTTTTAGTCAAAAATAATTCAGACCAAGCAAGCCGCTAACTGGTGGTTATCACCCAGGGGAAAACATCCTTTTAGTCACTCTGTACTCAGATATTTCTTCTGGTCAAAACAATAGCTCTTTTTAGCATCGTCTTAAATAAAAAGAATATTAATCATTTAAAAAAGGAGTCTTATCCTGGTTCTTTTTAAGCCTGCGTATAGTTTGATTGCAGCAGCAGTTCAAGGTAGAGACCTTATAAAAGGTCAGTAAAGCTACTAAGAATCTGGAATGCTTTTTCCACGTAGGAACAATAAATAAACATAGGTATATGCTGGAGCGAAACAATTGTAATGTAAGAAAAAAGCAAGGAAATGTGTCTATTTCACCATCATAGTCAAATGCAACACTTTCATTTCAGATCTAAGCTCACATTAAGTACCTACATTTGTGAATTTTCTGTTTTAGGAGAAACCTGATGGAAATATTATTTGTTCACTGCATTTTCTTTCAAAAAACCCAGGTATAAATTTTTTAAAAAATATCCTCTCTTGAGCTTGTTCTCATTTACTGTTTTCAGAAGTCTGGGATACAGGCATTCTTACTTGCTTTGGGGAGTTTAGGAAATTAACTCTCAAATAGCTTCATTGATTTTTTTTCTGTTCAAATAGGTGGCAGGAGAGTAGCAAAGATTAGGCTAATTTCTTCCATTTCCCAGCTTAGTGCCTGTACCTCAGCTCTAAGGAGGTTGGAAAGTAGAAACGATGTACAGTCCGCAGGGCAGACTTGCTTCACTCAGTAATCACACCTGGACTTGAAAGAAAACTCGAGTACTTTACACAAGGAAAGGACAGAATCTTATACTGTTTTAAGTTCAAGTTCGTATTTCCATCACCCTGTTACATGTTGGGCTGTGATCCACATGGTCAACGGTTTGAAACCACCAGCTGTTCGGCGGGAACAGGAAGGAACTTCTACTCTCCGAAAGAGCTACAGTCTAGGAAAGTCAAAGCAGTGTCGTTTGTCTAAATCAGAAAGATTTCTGCCTCAGAGAGCAACACACTCAATATGCATACCGAATTAATGGGACATTGATCGTTCAATGGCGAATGTTCCCTTTCACTGTGACATACGCATGTACACACAGGTGTATACATACATATATGGTTATCAGTTTGTATGCATATCATTTCTGGAGATTGATTAAGGATATTTTCAAATATGTTTATATTTTTAATTATGCTTTTTGAAAACTTTATAAAGTGATTCAATCATTTGGAAAGGTTGGTGGTCATAGCTAAATGCCTGCGATGTCCCTTGTAGATTATTTTTTTTACCTTTATCCTCCTGGTTGTTTAGGCAGCTCTTTAGTATAAATTGCATAACTAGTTTCTGGTTTGGATTTAGCTAATCAGAGGGAGGGAGTGAAGGAAATGAGGTCAGAATACGTATTTATCGCCTTGCTGACCCACGTGTAAATGGCGAAGTTCTTGCCTACTAACAGAAAGGCAGGCACTTGGAATTCACCCGCACCTGGAAGAAAGTCTTGCCGCTCTACTTTCAGAAGATCACGTCTCTTGACAACTCTCTGAAGGACAGTTGAACTCTGAAACTTTGGGGTTCTCATGAGTCAGATTCAGTATGATGGCAATTTTTTTTGCAGGTGTTGTATGCTTTGCCTTCTTTAAAATGGTTTTAAACTTTTGTGTCTTAAACAATTTCTTGATCTCTTTCAGGCAGGCTGTTGAAAGTGTTTCTCTCTGCTTCCATTTCCCCAGAGATTTCCTTTCTCATCATTCTGTCAGCTCTCAGCACCCTCCTGGAAGGAAGTATGACAGCCGTCTCTTTTTATACCCAGTCCATTGCTTTGGAGTCCGTGCATCTTAAAAGAAACTCTTCATTTACTTTAAGTGCATACTTTTAACTTACTTTGAGTATGTTCAGTCGTGGGCTCCACATAATACATGTTGTACAGCATTTTATGCAAATAACGTGCCAGTTCTGTATGTGTTTGCCAAACAACCCTTCCCCCTTGCCCTCCTTCTGCTTATGAAAACACCTGGAGGGACCGGAAAAGCACGGCTGGCAAATGCAGAAGGTGTAGTAGTTGCATAAACATCAGGTCATTCTTCAATGGCTAATTTTCTTCCTTTCTCCCATTCGACATTGCCATTTTATGTTTTTGAATATTTATAAGTATTTTAATGTCTATTTCAGCATGACCCCATGGAATAACATGTAGTGTGGACCGAGGATAGGATTGTCCATTAGCAAGTGCTTCTAATAGACAGGAGGTCTTTTTCTTTTGGAAATATCTAGGCTAGTGTATATGTGGTGATGGCGTCAGGAAATTTCAATAGGGTAAACTAAAATTTCAATTTTATCTAAGCTACATAACTGTGTTTGTTGTCATTGTTGTTTAACTCACAGACCATACCAACATACCATCATACCGCTAGGGAATGCATTATTATTCCAAATTGTTTGTTATCTCTCTGTGTCAGGGAATGGGTTTTACTTCACTCTTTCAAAAACAATGTTGACCTGTGAACATGCCAGGTTTGGGTGGGCCCTATTTCTTAATTTCACACAGAAAGACTTTGGGCTCTGACTTGAAAAAATCCCCCTCCTTGGATGAGTCAATTCTCAGAAGATAAAGGTAGTGCCTTTTTTTTACCCTTCCCACCTAGGTGACTGGCTCCATTAGTCCACATCAGACTCGGTTCTCGTTGGCTTTTCGTTCCTGACCCCAGGAAACTACCCATCCTTTCCAGTTAGTTTAGCTTGTGTTTCAAAGGACATTTCTTAGATTTGAATCTAGATTTTATATGCTTGACCAGAAGGATTCTTAGGTTCTTTAATCTGTTATAGTGACAAGACTGTATTCCTTCAGTTTTCTTCACTTCTTACAATGTATTATGGACATCAGCCTCTGCAAACAGATCCAGGTGATTTAGACAGTTACTTATTGTGTGCCTCAACTGTCTAAGTCATATTGAAGACATGTAGTAAATATTTAAGTAAAATCATTGAAATTATCAGTGATGAGTTACTCCTTATTTTATTCTTTTTGAAAATTCTTACCTTATTCATGAACATGGCCTATCATCAAAAGTAGACAGAATGAGCACGGGCACCTACAATCTCTGCATACTGTGCAGTTTATGTGATGTGAGCTCCATTCACAAGATCGCCTCTGAATCACCAATTACACTCATGTCAATGTACTTAAACCGACACACTGATACTAGTAGTTTCAAATGCACTATAAGAGTCTGCTTCAGACTTGAATGTGTCCTTACTTGCTAGCTCCAAATAAACATTTCTTGTACACATGCAAATAAAAATAGCTTTACAATTAATGTGTCAGTTCTTCTGTCAATAAGCTCCCAACTTACGATAACACCTTATATAGCAGAACTAAATGCTGCCTGGTTACAGACCATTCATATTATCAGACGTGGGTGGAATCACGGCAATTCATAGGACGTTCATGGCTTGGTTTGTGAAGTGGAATTACAGCTAATCTTTGTAGTCCACCTTACACTTGAAGATGCCAGAAAACTGTTCAGGATGATAACAACACACACATCTCAAGGGACAATTGGGAGTGGCTGCACATGGGCTGCTGGCCCTGACCAAAGCCATGCTGTCTTCGTCCACCACATACACATTCGATACTTGGACAATAAATAAGAAGTGGTGGAGAAGAATTGATGCCTTTGAAATATGGTGTTGGCAAAAAGTATATATTAAATATTCCAGAAGAACAACAAACCTGCCTTGATAGAAGTATGCTTCTTAGAAATTACATTGGGCTTGTTATCAGAAAGGACCATTCAGAATGACAGAGATCCTACTTGTAAAATATAGAGTCAGTGAAATAGAATCATCCTCGCAAGGAGAGTTTGACCCATTGGTTGCAACAATAGTTTTGCTTGTGAGGCTGGTGCAGGTCTGGGTAGTGTTTGGTTCTATTGTACGTAGGTTTGCTATAGGTTGGAACTGACTCAATGGCAACTAATGACAACACAAATCCAGCTACTTAAACATTGGGATGTACGATTGCCACAGTTTATACAGTTTAATTTAAGCATCATTTTTTGGTCTTCTGAGGGATTTCTTTTTTTTTTGGAAAAGGATGTTTTTTATATATAGTTTAGATTAAAGGTTCTTCATTATAAGTAATAAAATGCTAGTTTAAGACATAATTCTAGCACCACTTTAGCTATTATTCAGTGTATCGGGCAGCATTATAAGTTTAAATTGAGTAGCTATAACTTTTGAAAATGTTCAACTTGAAAAAATAATACATCCTCCATCAGTGCACAAAGACATATCACAGATTAACTCCAAGTAGCTATCATAATAGCTAGTTAGTTACTTTAGCGACATATCATTGCTATAATTTCAAATATTTCCAACAGTAACATAAAATTTTATAAAAAGCATATTTGCTGGCCTTATTCCAACAGGTATGCGCATAAGAAACAACTATGAGAGAATTATTTAATAAGGAGAGTCAGTTTATTGGCAGAGAGCTGGGTTTTCTTGCAGTAGGCCACGTGCCCTCATGTTGGGGGTGTGGGGAGAACATCTGATGCGAAGAACTGGGGGGAAGAAGGCTTGGTCGAGTGAAAACAAGATTCACCCTAAAAATGAGATAGGGGTGATATACACATTCCAACTTCAAATTCCATGAACTCCTAAGAGCACAGAAGAGTTGGCTCTGGACTTAATTTCTTGAAGCTGCGCCAGAAATACCACAGGTCAATGATTTTAAGAGATCAAAAAAAATTTAAAAGCCTTGTTTAGGAGGCTTGACATTCAAATCATTGTCTCCAGGTAAAGTCTCTCTTAGTCAACTGTGAAGGAAGTCTTGGTCCTGGAGAATTCTTTCGTTCTCTTTGCAATACTGTGAAGAGGTCTTCTGCAGCAGATTTCCCTAATGCGGCCCATCTTTTGATCTAACTGCTGGCTCTGCGAGCGTTGATTGTGGATAAAAGCAAGACAAAATCCTTAATAACGTCAACCTTTTCTCCCGTTATCACGATGTTGCCTATTGCTCTACTTGTGAGGATTGTTGTCTGCTTTACGTTGAGTCCTAACTCATTCTAAAGGATGCCATTTTTGATCTTTAGCAGCCAGTACTCCAGGTCCTCCTCACTTTTAAGATGCAAGCTTGTGTTGTCTGCTGATCTCAGGTTGTTAGTAAGACTTTAACCAATCGTGTTGTTAGAGAGAATCAACCCCCAGAGAAAAACATAATGATTTGAAAGTAGAGGGTGAGTGAAAATGGGGAAGACGTGCATTGTGATGTATTTGAATCGTAGATGCAACAGTGATCTCACACATGACAATTTTGCGAGGCCAGCTGAGAACCGGGCCGCTTGGTGGACATAGGCTCACAGGGCTGGAATTCACTACATGACACCAGGAGCAACAGAATTAGCAAAATATCTAATTTGCCAATACTATCAAAGATAGAAAACGGTTTACTATACTAAAATGAAGACTTCAATATTTTAAAAGTGTAGAGTAAGGAAAAATAGCAAGAAATGAGCCATAGCATAGTTGAATTTGATTCTAAGCCTCTTAGAATCTATCTCCTTGAAATAAATGTACCGGCAAATAACTGCAGATGAACAGAATATTCATAACAGCACTGCTTCTAGTCGCAAAAACTGACAACGGTGAATTTTCATCAGTAGGAGAATAGTTGGGAAGATTTTTTGTACATGCATGCTACGATATTTTATGTAAGTATTATTTTACAAAGTCAGAACTCTAAGGCACTTAAGAAGTATTTCTACAATGTGCACCTAAATGAAAAAAATGTTAAATAGGCATAATTTAGTATTTCACATGGTAAAACACTACATAAGTGAGTTGCCCCGTGATTTTATATATATATATTTATGTCGGTACTGTAAAGAGAACAAATGACACTGTCCAAGTAGATTAATTTTGAAGGTGTTGTGAATTGAATTGTACACCACCCCCATACTTCAAATATCTGTTGTAAACCCTCACATATATGGCTCTGTTTATAATTCCATTGAAAATGGGTTGTCTGTCTTAGGTCAATCAGACAGAGTTACTGTGATGTGTGTCTTGAATTAATCTCTTTTAAGATCTTAAAAGGATTAAATAATCAAGCAAACAGAGAGATGCAGAAGTCCAAGAAACTGCGAATCAAGCTGTAGAGACGAGGACTTTCCTTGAGAACCCACTGAAGAAAATAAAGCATTTGCATAAATCTGGCAATCTGAATTTTGATTTCTACCTCTAAGTAGGAGCATAGTGGGGTGTTCATTGGACTACTAATATTAAGGAAAGGGATTTTAAACCATTAGGTGCTCTGTGGGAAAAATATGGAACTTTCAACTCCTTTAAAGAGTTACAGTCTCAGAAACTGTCTTATGCGGTCTCTATGAGTCAGAATAAACAATAAGATATTTTTCAGTCTTACCTTTTAGACTCTAAGTCTACTTGTGGTGTTTCTGTTCTGGCTATAATCAATAACTAAGACAGTACTGTAATGCTGGTGTTAGTGGCTTAAATTGAATATTTATTAATTAATTTGATGGATTGGCAATTTGGCCAGTGCTCAATTGTCAATTTGGCATAGTCTGGTGGCTTGCAGATTACTATGATGCTGAGAACTAAGTCACCGGTATTTCATGTACAAGCAGGGTCATCCCTGGTGATCCTATTTCATTGGAGCTTTCTGACTTGGAAAGATGAGAAAGAAAGAAGAGCTGGTTCACTCTGGAGGATTAGTCACTAAAAACATTGTGAATGGTAGAGGAACACTGATAGAGTTCTGAAAGGGAAGCTGAGACCCTCGGATTGAGAGGCTCCACAAATTAGAGTCAACTTTAATGGCATGGGGGAGGCAAAGCCTTCAAGGCTGTCATTTGCCTAAGGCTAATAGATCAAAATGAGAAGAAACCGTTTAAGATAGTCATTAATAGTAATAAAATTAATTATATAATTAATTAATATTGGAAAATTTGAAGTTATTAAAAATGAAAGGGAATTTATAGAGATAAGTATTGTAGGCATTAATGAATCTAAAATGGACAGGCATTGACTATTTTTAATTGGGGAGACTAATTCAAGAGGCATAGCATCCAATTTACTGTCAAAAGAATATTTCAAGATTTCTCTTGAAGTACGATGCCATTTTTGGTAGAATAATATCATATGCCTACAAAGGAAATCAGTGAATACAACTATTATTCAGGTTTGCATAACCACCCTTAAAGCCAACTGAAGACTTCACCAATTTCTTGAGCATGAAATTGATCAAATATGCATTCAGAATGCATTCATTACTACTGGGGATTGGAATGACAAACTTGGAAACAAAGAAGAAGAGTCTGTAGTTGGTCCACATGCCTTTGATGACAGAGTAAATATTGGGCTATCATAATTAATTTTGCAAACCAATCACTTCTTTATAAAAATACACTTTTCAGAAAAATATAAGTGGCAAATATATATAGGGAACTGGCCAGATGAAGTGCACAGGAGTTACTTTGACATCTGTGCAAGGAACGGTGGGGGAACTCCATATTATCAGTCATGACAACGTGAAGAGCAACAGTGGAACAGATTATGCATTGCTCTTATGCGAGTTCATGTTAGGCTGACGATAATGAAAACATGACCACGAAAGACAAAATAGTACATTAACTGAATGCCACGAAAATTTAGAGATGATTTCAAGATCATATTTGGTGACTTGCTAAGACCACATTTATTTTAGAATCATATCAATAATGTCATACATGAAGAAAATAAAAGGTCATTTTTTAAAAAGACAGGAAACCAAAAAGAAGAGGCAAACAAGGTGTCAGAAAAGGAAGAAATTTTCTCTTGAAGACATTATTATATAAAACGCCTGAATAAGAAATTACACAGGACATCTTGAAAAGAAAGTATTACAATGAAATATGCAAAGGTGTCAAGTTAGAGAACTAAAAGGGAAGAATTTTCCCAGCATTTCTCAAATGGAAAGAAAAAAATCAATGCTCAATTTGAAAACAGCAGATTCCTATGGGAAAATATTGCATGATGCAGGAATCATGAAAAAAAAGGGAAGGGACACACAGTCACTGCACCAAAAGTAACTGGTCAACATCCTACCATTTCAAGGTGTATGATTAAGAACAATCAGGACTGAAGGAATGTGTCCAGGCTGCACTGAAGACATTGGTTAAAAATGCGACTCCAGGGACTGATGAAATATTAATTGGAATGTTTTAAAAAAAATTTAGTCCTGAAAGAATCACTCTTCTCTTTGCTAAGGTTTTTGGAAGACTAACCGGGTTAACAACATGAAAAAAGTACGTGTGCCCTGTTCAAAGAAAGACGCATGCTCAAAATGTAGAGATCAGAGAGTGATTTCATTAACAACACCGGGAATTAAAAGGTTCCTAAAGGTAACTAAGAAATGGTTGCAGTGGTACAGTTACGGGGCGCTGCCAGAAATTCAAGGTTGATTCCAAAAAGGACGTGGAAGGAAGGATATCCTTGTTGATGTCCCATGGAAGTTGGTTGAAAGCAGAAATTACCAGCCACATATTGATGCGTGTTGTATTGACTATTCAAAAGCGTTAGACTGTGTGGGCCATAAGAAGCTATGGAAAACATCGTGAAGATAGAGAATACTAGTTCATGCTGAACCTGTACATGCACAGAGAGACAGCCTCTGAAAGAGAACGAGACATGTTCGTAGTTAAAAGTTAGGAAGTGTATGTACTAGGGTTATGTATTTTCACCCTACTTACTCAATCTTTATGATGAGCAAATATTCCCATAGGATGAACTATACAAAGAGGAACACATCTTGATGAATGGCAGGAGGCAGATGACACGACCTGGCTTGGTGAAAGTGAAAGGTACTGGAAGTGCTCATTGATGAAGACTGTACTCAAGATTAGGGGGATTTATTAGGAAAATTAGTAAGTTACCTCCCAAAATCTCCAACCAAACTCACTGCCATTGAGTCAATTCCAACTCCAACCAACCCTGTGGGACTGTCCCTGTGAGTTTCTGAGACTAACTCTTTCGGGGAGTAGAGAGCTCCATCTTTCTCCCAAGGAGTAGCAGGCAGTTTCAAATGTATGTTTTTCCAGATTTCAACCCAATGAGTAATCACTAAACCACAAGTCAAGATTAAAACCAAACCAAACCAAAACCAACCCCCCTCTATTACAGAGACAGCCTTTGGTCCACAGTAGCCCAGTGGCATCTCTTCACAGTCAGTCTCTGAGTCTCTAACTGGTTCAGTTTCTCAGACACCTGATTCCTTGCCCTTTGCCTTGTTTCATGGGCCACTTGGCCTGCCATTCTGCCTCATCATCTCAGTTTCCCCCCTTTGTTCTGTCTCAGGTTCTCAGTGCTGAGACTTCTGTTTCATTGGTGACCTTTACCACTTTAGATGAGGATCTTGCATGAGCTCGGCTGGTGGCTATTCTATTTCAATGGTCCAGAGAGTCTCTCTGTGCCTGCTTCTGGGATGATGTTCTTATGCTCAGAGGAATGATGAAACTGACCAATTCTCAAGACAGAGTCCTCTGTACCTCATTTGCCTCAATCATTTGGTGGGTGCTGCAGAGTGGTGACTAGAAGAGTCATAGTAAAAAATTTCATAACACTACAAATTGAAAAATTACATGTTTAAAAATCATATTATTATGTATATTCAATCTCTAAAAATGACACACATAGATTAACATCAAAACAACAGCTCACTATACATCTTTGTTTCACATGATTTTAAGTGGCTGATCTTTTAGAGCTAGATTGTCAGGTACCTTTACGTGGGCTCAAACCTCTAACCTTTCCACTAATAGCCAAATATGCTAACCTTTTGAACCACCCAGCAATTCAGGAGCACCAAAGGATTCCTAATGAAAATATACATAAAACATAAATATTCCCCTAACATATCAATTTACCCTAGTGACCAAGAAGAGTTTTAGCTTTATTCCTTGCTCACTTACGTTACTAACAATTGTTAATAGCAACAGCCAATTGAAACCATTCCTTGAAGCTTGCCTAGTAGTTGATATTTGTCTTCTTGTGTTTGCTTACCTGATAGAAATGATTATCATGATGAAATTTAACAATAAAGAAGTAGCATGGGGCACTTTGTGATCTAGCTTAGCAATTTTGTCGAGACTCAACAATTGACATGAAAAAGAGAACTCTGTTGGAAACTAGCTTGGGAGACTGCAGACAAGCTTTATCCAATTTTTCATATAATGGAAATGTACCAAACCTATGTTTTTCTATGTAGTAGCCACATGTGGCTAGAGTGAACAACTGAAATCAAACCAAAAGGAAAAACAAACCAAAATTACAAACTTTAAAAATGTTAATTAATTTAAATTAAGCAGCCACATGTGACTCATTGCTATGTATTGGCCAGAGCAGTGAGACCATTTTGCAATTAAAATGTAATTTGCACAGTGTTGTAACTGTGAAGCAATAGAAATCAAAAAGAGATTTAATGGCGAGGCACTGAGTCTCCTGGAGCCTATCATAATAACTAACATTAACTGAAAGTGCTATCTATATGCCATACACCGATTAAAGGGCATTGTGTGCATTACATAATTTACATTCCATACCATTCTTTTACAATAAGTACTAGTATTATGTCCACTTCAATGGTATGGAAAATGAGGCACAAGGAATATATGAAACAGTGCCAAGGGCACGCAGCTATTAAATGTTGGAGGCAATATATCAACATAAGCAATTGAAACAAGAATGAAACCTCCAAGTGTACCTTTCTTCATTCTGGGGGCACATGGTATAATTTACTCAATCTAAGATACCACTGATTTAAACTTTTCCAGCCTCTGGACCTCTGAAAAAAGAAATTGGAAGGACTTCAAAAAGTTCATGAAAAGATGGGATTGAAAGATAGTGGATTTGTCCCCACAAACTTTTGGAAGACCCTTTTATCCAAAGTATTGCCTATTAAGCTATAGACATTAATTGTAAGATACAGCTAGAAATATTATAATGCAGAGGGAATTGTGGGATGGAGAATAAATGAAATATGTATTTAACATTATTGTTAAAACATTTTTTAAATTAAAATTAAGAATATTCTTGAGCTAATAACACAAAATTGGAATTGATAGTTTTTAAGAGTTTATAAAAGGGAAAGTTAATTTATATGACCTGGCAATGAGAGAATAGAACAAATAATAAGATAATATTTAATAAATTCTTTTTTTAGTAGGGCCTCCATGTTTCACAGAGATTGAAACAGTATTGAAATGTTGCTAATCCTGGTTATTTAACATTTCATCCCTCAAGCACCAAACTTCCTCCTTAGAAAATAATGTATAGATGCTTCAACTCTATTTGCATAGGTAAAACAGGATTACTGCGTCCTAGATTTTGGTAGGATATATTCAGAGATACTTCTGCCTTATTCTGGACTTGCCAAAGCCCCAAAGTGCAGGCAATATCAGGCATCTTGAGGAAGGGTGGGGTGAGGGACGCCGCACGGCTGCTGCCAAAGAATGAAACGCGTGTTCAAGAGGAGACTGTCAGGATGGGAAACAATGTCTTCCTGAATGATACCTATTTTATCTGGGTACCTTTCTCTTAGGATGGTGTGTGCCTTCTCCTAATCTCCAAATGGTCCTCATAGCATTTGCATTATAACAATAACGATTTTTGTGATATAATGAGTTTCCAACTCATATATTTTACATAATAGATTTTGCATGTCAGAGGTTGTA
Organism: Tenrec ecaudatus; assembly: GCF_050624435.1. Classification (NCBI taxonomy): domain Eukaryota; kingdom Metazoa; phylum Chordata; class Mammalia; order Afrosoricida; family Tenrecidae; genus Tenrec; species Tenrec ecaudatus. The sequence continues at coordinate 195,261,785 of NC_134532.1, read as the reverse complement.
TTTTTCAATTGTATCTTTAGAAAAATGAAAACTGGAACATATTAGAAAATCACCTATTACAAAGAAAAAGCTACTCAGTAACCAGATTTAACTTAATGATTACCAGGTAACATGAGAGAAAATAATGAGGTGTTCTTAGGTCCATATGGCATATTCCAAATGGATTTGAATTATGTTGCTGTGAAGAATTTTGAGATTACAAAAGAACAACCAAATCTGGATTAAAAGTACAGCCAGGATGATCCGTAGAAGTCCATATTAGTGAGACTTTGATTCACATACTTGGACACATTATCAGTAAAGACCAGGACATCATCCTTGAAAAAGTAGCAAGCAGGCAGCCAAAGGAGTAAGGTCCTTGGCAGGATGAATTGACGGTGGCTGCAACAATGGGCCCCAACTTGAGAACAATTGTGGGGATCATGTGGGCTGAACAGCGTCTTATTCTGTCGTAAATAAGGTCGTTAGGACTGGAAACAACACGGGGAATCCAGAAAGCATGATCCCTTCAGGACTGGTGGCGAGAGTGGCAATACCGGGAGGGTAAAGGGAAGTGGGGATAGAAAGGGGGAACCAATTATAAGGATCCTTGGAAACTGATTGTGGTAGCAATTGTTCTGTTTGATGTGATGAAACTATGGAATGATATCATATATGTATGAACTCCCAATTAACAATAAATGTAAAATAAGAACTAAATAAATTGGTAATCCATCGATTCTGGGCCGGAGCAGGAGCAGGGGGTCATGTCCTTTCCTAGTTAGTGGTCTGTCCTTATAGTATATACAAAGGGGGTGCGGCATATTTACTTCGAAGGAACATTCTCATAGTAAATTTTCCAAGACTGATTTGTTCATCCATCTGGAAGTCTAAGGTCTACTGAATGGTTTCCACCAATGCACAGAGTGAACAAATCTTTCCTCCTCATTGCTCAGCCTTCCCATTCCTGTGAGATGGTTATAAAGAGACTAACGTGGTTCCCGTACACCTTAGTTGTCCAAGTGGCCTACTTGTTCTTTAATACTTTTAGAATATATTTGACAACACATTTTCCCAATGCAATGGTGCAGTGGCTTACGTGTTGGGCTGCAAACTGCAAGGCCGGCAGTTCGAGCAGAAAAAATGAGGCTTTCTAATCCTGGAACGTCACAGTCTTTGAAACCCAGGGAGGCAGTTCAGTCCTGCCCTCTCTCTATTTTTCTGCGTGTGGTTTCTTAAAAATAAGCATGTAGTAAGAGTAAGTGAACCCAAGATTTCCTCCCTCACATTTCATCATCAAATGTGTCATGATAATTTTAAGATGTCATCAGAACATATTTACATTTCCATTAACCCTAAAGAGATGCTACACATGAGAACGTTTTCTCTTCATTTTGCTCTATATTTGGAGTCGTCTGTCCGCTCAGGTTCTCTGCATTTACTGCAGCCCTTTGGCTGCCTTCAGCTTGCTTTCAGTTGGACTCCATTAGACAGCAGTGAGTTTTGAGGGTTCTTTTTGATACTTTCATAGGCATTGATTATTGACCCCATGAAAATGAAATTCTTGTCAACATCAGTCTATTCTCCATTCACTTTGATGATGTTTATTGGACCAATTGCAAAGGACTTTTGTTTTCTGGTATTCCCTTGCTCGGTTTTCACCCATGGAGAAGTATTTAGTAGTAAAATTATTGTGGGAATAACGAAATGTGTATTTCACATCACGTCCCAAGTCTGAAAGGATGTCTTTCCTATAGTAGAATCCTGCTTATCAATTTAGAGAATATTTATTTAATTTAACTATTGACTTGTGAGAAATAAAACCAAGTTCATAACCTACTAAATATTGTTAGTTATATAGTTTTATGTAAGATAAAGCAATTTAAACTTTTTTTCAACTAAGTAGATAATTAGGAGATGCATGAACACTGAATCTTATTGCTGAGTGAAAGGAAAACCTGAATTTTCATTCAATCTTGAAAATAATATTCATAAAATCAGGCTCATTGCAGGATTCCCTAAATTTTTCTGAGGGTGGTTTCTAAACAATAACCAAGGAAGATTAAATAATGTCCAAGATGTCCTGATTCTTCTTTAATCATAAAATGTGTAATGATATATTTAAGAAGTCATCTGAACAGATTCACATGAATATTAACCTTAGCTATGTGCCACCAATTAAATAACTCCACATCTCATTTTGTTCAACTATTTGGAGTAATTTTTACTCTAATGTTTTCTACATTTGCTTTATTCTTTAGTATTCTGGCATATTCCCCCTGAATCAGTGCTAACCAATTTTGAATTGATATTAATAGCTAAATTAGTATACTGGGTTATTGAATTAGCATGAAGGGGACTAAAATAGGACTTAGAAAAAGCTTAGATATATAATTTACTTACAAAATATAACTTAAGTCTATTTAATCCCTTGGTAACTGAGAATAATACCTCCCCTAATTGTAAACTAATATATCTCCTGCATTGTGCTAAATTCATTACATTAATCATTTTACTTAATCCTCATTATAATTAGTGATAAACATACAGTTTTATGGATGAAGCTGTAATGCTATTCTTTTTTCAAATAAGGACCACTATTTTGTCTCTTTTCCCAAGTTGAAAGTTAATTTTCTAAACCAAAATTACACCCTATTCGAAGATTTCCAATATTCTCATAACTTACATAAATAAGTTAAAAGACTATGGTCTTTTTTCCAGTCCATTTATTTCTCTAAAGAGATATTTATTCTCTAGAGAAATAAATAGTATTGGGAAACAATTTTAAATCCCTTATAATAGTTTTTGTGGAATGTAAATTTTTGAGTAAACTCCATTTGTTCTTCAGTTTCACAGTGCCATCGCTATTTGAATCAGAAAGAGATGATTTATGTCCTATTAAGAACCAACCTTAAAAATCTCAGTGGTGATACACAATAAATGTTAATCTAGGATGTAAAACTCACTGCTAATCTGACCAGGTTTCCAGCACATGTTACCTCCTGATATTACCGACATAAGAAATATCCCAACACCTACAGCACTTCCAATAGGTGGAGTGTATTGGGCATTGTAGCAGAGAGAGTGAACTCCTGGGATATAAATTACTCAGCATGGGGAAAGCCAGGAGAACTTGAAGCACTTGCTAATGAAGATCAAGAACTATAGCCTTCTGCAAAGGTTACAACACAATGTCAAGGAACCCAAAATCCTCACAACTGGACTGGCATCATCATAAACAGAAAGAAGATTTAAATTTCCAAGCATTTTATTTTGCTTGGATCAAGAATCCATGCTCCTGAAAGCAAGAATCAAGAAATGATGTATTGCAATGGACACATATGCTGCACGCGATTTCTGCAAACTGTTGAGGAACGAAGCTATTCCTCTGAGGACGATGCTATTCTTAATCACCTCTTCTGCATGTCAAAAAGTGATCAAGCATAATGAAGACCAGAGAATAATCGATGCGTTAGAATTAGAATGCCGGCCCTGAGTATTGAAAATGCTGTCCTCTACCTCAAGTAAAAGTACAGCAAGAGAGCCAGAATGCTCCAAAGAAGCAAGGATGATGAAATGTCTCAGTTTCTCTCTTGGTCCCTCTAGGACGACATCATGCTTGGTAACGTGGTTGTTGATGATGTACTCAGGTGGCATCAAGTTAATTTTGACCCACAGCGACTTTAAGCAAAACAGAAGAAAACACGGCCCAGTCCTCAAAACTGTACCTGTGTTTAAACTCGTTACAGCCCTGGTGTAGATCCATTTCCTTGAGGGACTTACGCTTTTTTGCTCCCCGCTATATTTTACCAGCTACCCCTATGTTTTACCGAACATGATGTCCTTCTCAAGGGACTGTTCTCTCATGACACTATGTTCAAAGTCTGCCAGACTAAGTCTCTCCATCCTTGTCTCTAAGGAGCACTCTGGCCATACTTCCTCCAAAACAGAGAGGCGTGTCCTTTTAGCAGTCTTACGTGTGTTCATATTCTTCTTCAGGACCACAACACGGTTCAAGTGCATAGACTACTTTGGTCTTTTTTTTCCATGCTCAACTTCCACATGCATATGCAACAATGGAAAATATCATGGCTTAGGTCAGGAAGACCATAGTCCTCAAAGTAATATCCCTGCTTTTCAATACTCAAAGGATATCGTGAGCAGGAGACTCACCTCATGCTACTAGTCTTGATCTCTTGACCACTGCTTCCATAACCATTGATTGAGGTTCCAAGCAAAACAAAGTCTTTGACAATTTCCACATTCTAACCTTTAATCATGTCACCAATTAGTCCAGTTGAGAAGACTGGAGTCTTCTTGACATTGAGTTTGAATCCATATTGAAGGCTGCAGTCCTTGATCTTCATCAGCAAGTGTTTCAAGTCCTCCTCACTTTCAGCATGCACAGTTGTATCTTCTGCATATTGTGGGTGGTTAATAAGCCTTCCTCCAATCCTGATGCCACATTCTTCTTCCTACAAGCGAGCTTCCCAGATGATTGGTTCAGCATACAGATTGAAAAGTATGGTGAAAGATATCAAACTTGTTACATGTCTCTCCTGATTTTAAACCATGCTCTCTTCGCACAACAGCCTCTTGAGCCAAGTGCAAATTTCACAGGAGAACAATCAATTGTTCTGGAATTCCCATTCTTCTCAGGCTATGCAGACTTCGTTGTGAGCCACAGAGTCAAATGGCTCAGCGTGGTCCGTAAAAGAGGAGTTGGCATCTTTGTGGTAGTCTCTTCTTTCAGCAAAGGTCCATCTGACACCAGCAATGATATACCTTGTTCCATGCCCCCTTCTGAATCTTGCCTGAACTCCTGACCGCTCCCTGTCAATGTACTGCTGGAACCCAATGTTGGATGGTTTTCAGCAAATTGGACACTCATGTGATATCAGTGCTATGGTTCTATCGTTGGAACATTTTGTTGGGTCAGCTTCTTTAGAATGGGCACACCTATGGATCTTCTCCCGTCAATTGGCCAGGTAGCTCTCTTCCAAATTTCCTACCAGAGATAAGTGAGTGCTCCAGGGCTTCACAGCTTGGTGAAACATTTAAATTGGTATTCTACCAGTTTCCAAAGCCTTGTTTTTTACTAACGCTTTCAGTGAAGCTTGCTCTGTCAGCACCATTGGTTCTTGATCATATGCTCCCTCCTGAAATGAGCGAATGTCCACTAGTTCTTTTTGCTACAGTGACTCTGTATGTTCATTCCCTATTCTTTTGATGCGTCCTGAATCATTCACTATTTTACATATGGAGTCTTTCAATATTGCTTACTCCAGGTTTGAGATTTTTTCTTGAGTTTTTTTTCTGTTTAAAATATGCTGACAATGTTCTTCTCTTTTGGTTTTCTAACTGTAAGTCTGTACATTTTGTTATAATACTTTACTTTTGCCTTCTCCACCTGCCCTTTGAAATTTTCTAGTCAAATCTTTGACTTCATCCTTTCTTCCATTTTCATTAGCTATTCTTTGATTAGTTTTAGCGGATGGTATTCCATCTGGAGGAGTTCAGATAGTGTTGAAAAAAGTTACTAGCTATGAGCAAGTCATTGGTATTGCAACATTCTATCCTGTTATCTCTAGCCACATTTCTATTTAAAGTGTATCTTTTCCACTTACTATTCCTTCCTCTTTGTTTCCAACTTTTGCATTCCAGTCACCAATAATCATCAATGCATCTTGATTGTATGTTTGGTCAATTTCAGACTAAAGTCATTGGTAGAATTCTTCCATTTTTTCATCATTATCCTTTTAAATTTTGCATAAATTTGAAAAATATTTGTATTAATTGGATTACCTTGAAGGCAGATATATATACTTCTATAACAGACAATATTGTATTAATGCAATGCCTCTTTGGCAATGAATGTTCTCTTGATTGTGTTATTTCTGGCAGAGTAAATCATGTGATTTATGAATCAAAATGGCCAATATGAGTCCATTTCAGCTCACAAATGCTTAGGATCTCGATCTTCATGCATTCCCTTTCATTTTGGATGACTTCTGATGTTCTTAGATTACCACTTGAATCCTTCAGTATGGATTACAACTCGATATGAGTAAGAACAAACTCATCACAAATGAACCAATAGGTGACATCATGATAAATGAAGAAAAGGTGAAGGTGTCAAGGAGTTTGCCTTACTTGTATCCACAATCAATGCTCAGGGAAGCAGCAGTCAAGAGATCAACAGACATGATGAATTATCTAAATCTGTTGAACAAAACTTCTTGAGAATAATGGAGAGCATGGGTGTTACCTTGTGGACTAAGGTGCATCAGACCCCAGCCATGGCGTTCTCCATTGCATCATATACATGTGAAAGGTGGGCAATGAGTAAGGAAGACCGTAGAAGAATAGATGAAGTTGAATTGTGGTGCTGAAGAAGAATTTTGACAGTTCCATGAACTGCTTAAAGAACAAACCAATCTGTAGAAGTAAGACCAGAGTGCTCCCTGGAGGTAAGAATGCGGAGGCTCCTTACATCATTTGGGCATAGTTTCAGGAGAGACTAATCCCTGGATAAGACATTGTGCGTCGTTCAGTGGAAGAGCAACAAGAAAGAGGAAGACCCTCAATTAAGTGGATTGACTCAGTGGCTACATCAATGGGATCAGGCATAGGAACAATAATGAGGATGACACAGGACTATGAAGTGTTTTCTTCTGTTGTGTATGGACTCTCTCTGCATTGGAGCAGAGTCAATGGCATCTATCAACAGTAAACTACACACATTCCAAGTCCATATCTTTAGAATATTTTTGCAGTTGCTTCTCTTTATCTTGAGTCATGCTTCATAAGCAAATGAAGATTCTGAAGCATCCACCCCCACAATATTTACCCAATGCCGTCACCATGGTAGACTCTACTCTGAGAAATCAGCTCCACATCAGTCACATGATTTCAAGTGACTGAGGCTCCCATCCTTTGGCACCATCTCTGACAATGTTCTGCTTCCACTGATTACTCAATCACTGCTTTCTAGTAGATGCCAATTCACAGCGACCCTATAGGACATAATAGAGCTGCTCCTTTGGGTGTAAGCCTGTAACTCTACATGAGTAGAGAGGCCTGTCTTTCTCTTTTGGAGTGGCTACCGCTTCCCAAAGGCTGACTTTGGGGATCGCAGTAACATGTGATCCAGTAACAACTAAGCCACCAGTTGCTCCATTACACTATTTAGGCCTTAAGTATCTGACAACTTTTAGAAGATATACATAAGATTTGGGGCTATATATAAGATTTTTGACTCTCTACTTCAGAGGATGGAGTTTCTGAAAACTTTATGGTAGAGTGGTGGTACCATAAAAAGATGAAGAGTCTTGACAAGATGCATTCACAGAGGCAGCAAGGATGAACTCACACATACTAAGTGTGAGGATCTCACAAGACTGAGTGGTATTTCCTTCTATTTTACATATGTTTGCTTAGCCTGACCAATCCTGATGGCACTCATCTAACAAGTTAAAAAAATTACTTTTACTTACAATTTTTTTATCACAATGTTGAAAGGGGATCTGAAAGATAATCTTCCACTTTTCTAGAGACGAGGACCCTGGACATGGGGAACTCTGGCAATGCCTACCACAACCATCTTCAATGTGTGATTTTTTAATTCATTGTAGATAACTGTGGAATATCTGTTAGTACAGTTAATGTACCCCACTCCTAATGGCTAACTTATGGTTAGCATTTTGAATCAACCCAGATATTTCTCAGAAGAAATGCCTAGCTATCTACTTCTGAAAAAGCAGCCATTGAAACCCTATGAAATACAACTCTACTTTGACACAAATGTTATTACTGTTGTTATTGTTAGGAGCTGTCAGGTTAGTTGTGATCCATGGTGACCCTGTACACAGCAGAACAAAACCCGGCCTGGTATTGTACCCTACTCATACTTTTTTGTTGTGTTAGAGATTATTGTTGCAGCCACTGAAAACATTGGGGTTTCCATAAGTCAGGGGACCAATTAACACTAGTGAGCGGTGTGATTCCATAACCATTTGACAGAGAATGGATGAATAAGAAAAATTTCACATAAGATATATATGTATGCCAGGCTCAGAAATGAACCATTCAACTAGAACTCACTCATATCTGGCTTCTAGGAAGGCTGTTGTTGTTGTTAACTCTCATCTAGTAGGTTCCAACTCGCAGTAACTCAACAGAAGAAAACACTGCTAGCTATGGTGCCATTCTCACAACTGTTGTGTCTTAGCCCACTGTTTCATCACTGTATCATGGTAATCCTTTTGATATCCAATCCTCTGCTTTACCAAACATGTCTTCCTTTTTCAGGGACTAGTGTCTCCTGAAAAGTTGCCCCAAATGTATGAGGCAAAGTCTTATGATCTCCCCTCCTATGGAGCACTCTAGCTGTACATCTTCTGAGCGAGATTTGTGTGTTCTTCTGGCAGATCATAGTATTTTAAATATTATTCACCAGCATTATAATTCAAATGCTCAATTCTTCTTCAGTCTACTTTATGCATAGTCCAACTTTCACATGCATATAAGATGATTAACAATACCCTGGTTTGGGTCAGCTGTACCTTATTGCTCAAGGAGAAATTCTTCTGGTCTCAATTTCAAAAGATCTTGTGTATCAGATTTCATTTGCTGGATGCAATATCATTTGATTTCTTGACTGCTACTTCCACGAACAATAATTATTGATCTAAGTAAAGTTAATTCTTCTCTTCATTGATCATGGTGCTGTCTATTGGTCCAATTGTGAGGATTTGAGTTTCTTTATATTGAATTGCAATTCATACCAAAGGCTTTGATTTTTATTAGCAAGGGTTTCAAGTCCTATTTGCTTTCAGCAGACTAGGTTGTGTCTTCTGCATTTTGCAGGTTGGAATTATGCTTCCACTCTATGTTAGACAGGGTTCTCTACAGAAACAACACCAGGACACTTAATGATTTTATAGATATGGATATAGATATATACAGCATGAAGGAATGTAATAGCTAATTTGTCCACACGGGAGTACAGAAAGCTTAGTTCAACTCACTTCCATGGAACAGTTAATATACTGGAAGTCCTTCAGCTCATGAGGTCTCCTGGGTCCAAGGTCAAGAAAACAGAAGACAGCTGAGTCTTCCCCAGAGCAAGGCAGGCAGTCCAAGCAGGGCGGGTCACCAAGAGTCAGCAGTTCAAGAGCTTAGCAAAGCAGGTCAGGATGAGATATCAAACTCAAGCAATACAAGCCAATAGGATCCCACAGCCTTAAGCTCAAGCTATATGTAAAGCCGCAGCGTAGTGAATCAGGTCGCGGAGGAACCTCAAGCTCTAGTGACATGATGCAGGTTGGTTGTCCCACAAGTAGTGTAGCTCACAAGTTGAGGCAGAGAAATAGCTAAAGCAGCTGCATGCTGCCCCAATCATCAGAGATCAAGAGATAGAGGGACTAGGCATGCCAAACCATTTATCTCTTCTCCCTCCAGTTAAACTGCAACCTTACTAATCCCACATGTTCCTATTGTCCAGGTTAGCACAATAAATCTACCTATCACAGTCCACCTCTTGCCAACTTGGCACCTGTACACCATTCTTTAGCCATATATAATTCCCAGCTATTAATAAAACCACACTTACACTTAACATCATACATCTATCATTAAGGTAAGTGAAAATACACTGAATCTAAATGTATCTGGTACATCATACATGAACAAAGGAAATATATGCAATAACCACACATAAAGAGAATAAACTGACAATCACAAATCTCGCTTTTTCAATTGATCGTGTGGTTGTAACTGATAGGTAGAACTACTTTCTTCCACTACCCATTCTGTTTTACGTTTGTCCTCCGCCAGCACCTCAGCTGGTCGTGGTTCTTTGCCTGGTGAGGTGACCCATACCTTCATTCCTAAGGGGTCTAGGTCATTAGACATCATATCAGTTTATTTACCTTAATCATAGGGCATGGTAGTACTAAGAGACAACCTATTAGATCTTCTGGATTCTAGCCATATTCTTTATCTCAATTTTGTAGCTCCAGTCCAATTTCTCCTTGGTAAACAGGATCAATCACACCACTCAGTACAGTGACACCCTTCCTGACCTGTTGATACAAAGGCATGAAAAGCCCAAAGTGGTCAGGGGGCATTCTCAGCTGCCAGATCAATGGAATCATTGCTGTGTTTCCAGGTGTGAAAGTTCCTTCCTTTGGGACCAGGACCTCCAGACTTGAGGAACACAGGGTTGCTGGGATAGGAAGCAAAAGATTACTAGGAGTAATAGTAAGTGGTGCCATGCCAGCTTCCACCCCTTGGTTCTTGGACCCATGAATCCTGGCTGTTGGGGACACAGCACCATATATTGGCCGCTGGTTTAGAGTGTATACAGCCTCCTGGGGAACATTGCCCCAGCCCTGCAAGTTGTTTCCATATATAGGTCCATAATTGTGTCTTTAGGAAGCCTTTCCATCGCTCTATAAAGCCAGTTGCTCTAGGCTGATGAGAACATATATGACCAGTGGATTCCATGGGCATGGGCCCATTGCCGCACTGCAATTGCTATGAAGTGAGTTCCTTGATCTGAAGCAATGCTATGTGGGATGCCATGCCGGTGGATGAGGCATTCTGTAAGTCCACGCATGGTAGTTTTGGCAGAAGCACTGTACGCAGAGAAGGGAGATCCATATGCAGAGTAGGTGTTTATTAGAGTAAGAACAAATTCTACCTCTCCATGATGGAAATGGTTCCATGTACTCAATCTGCCACCAGTTTGCCAGTTGATCTTCCCAAAGTATGCTCACATATCTTGGACTCAATTTTGGCTTCTGCTGTGGGCAGATGAGGCAATCACTAGTGGCAGTGGCAGTGGCAAAGTCAGCCTTGGTGAGTGGAAGTCTATGTAGCTCTGCCCATACATAATCTCCATCCCTGCCACCATGTTCACTTTGTTCATATGCCCATTGGGCAATGACAGGAATGGCAAAGGAAAGAGGACTAGTCTCAACAGTACGTGTCAATTTTTCCACTTGATTGTTAAAGCCTTCGTCTTCAGGGTTAACCCTTTGGTGAGTGTTCATAGGAGACAATATTATCTTTACTTTCTTGGCCCATACACAGAGGTCTATCTGATACCCTTTCCCACACCACCTTGTTACCAATTTTCCAATTATGTTCCTTCCAATTCCCTGTCCATCCAGCCAACCCATTAGCCATAGCCCATGAATAGTATACAATCTCACATTTGGCCATTTCTCCTTCCAGGCAAACTGAATGGCCAGGTTCACTACTCAAATTTCTGCCCATTGGGAGAATTTCCCTTTACCACTGTCCTTTAGGGTGATCCCAGAAAGGGGATGTAGTTCTGCTATTCCAATGATCCATCTGGAACTGGGAAAATAGTGACATGATTGTTTGGGGTCCCACTGGACCCATGGTGAGGCATATCTGAGCTAAAGCACCCTCAATAACTTGACTTCCATATGCCCCCACTCTGACTGGCAGGCCTTCAAAACATGTTCAGTCTCCTGGAATTAGTGTCATTTCAGAGCCAGTGTCCAGTAATCCCTGAAAACTTTGATTAATTTCTCTCCTCCGATGGACAGTCATTCTTGGGAAAGGCCACAGGTCCCATTGGGGAAGGCTCGAAGAAAGACTGACAATATAAACCTTCGCTAAAGTAGCAGGGTCCTCCTTCGAAGGGACCTCATTGAAGGGGTTGTGGGTCTGTAAACTGGCTCAGGTCTGAGAACTGATTGAGTGGTCATGACTCTATTCTGCTACTCACCTGATCTAGCATTCTTCTGCCTGTATATATCACGCAAATACTTAGTAGGTCTCCCATGTATTTCACTCTTAGGGACACTGTGGCTAAGTAGTCAATGCCAAAAGTCAACACACGACAGGTTGCTTTGATTACCTACTGAAACATTGCTATCCATTATGATTACCACATCCACCCTGTATCTGTTGAGTCAGTGCTGACAACTGCCCTCTACCACCACGGGGCCCAATCAGTCATATTGTAGGCAAATATCAGAGTTCACTTACGGCACTTCCCACTGTTAATCCTGGTGCTCATGAAATAGCAATCACAGGTGTCTTCGGAGATGCTGGGGCAGGGCCCACTTCACAAACTTGTTCCTTATAGTTGTGGTGAAAGGTATGTCCTCGGGACACTCCCTTTTTGGGTCTATGGGATGATTGTGATAGAGCCATTACAACATATAAATTTCCCTAAGCTTTATGATGACTCCTTTTATATTGTGCCAAGATAGGTCAGGCACCTCAAGTTGGTCTAATCTAGGTCATCTGGCAGCTCATGCATCAGTGAACCAACCAAATCAGCAATTAGATCCTCTCTTAACCTCTCTTGCTGAGACATTAAAGGAATGATCTGTGTTTAGGGGCCCCATATCAAGAAATTCATGCTAGTCTAATGTTATATTACTTACACCAGTATGCCACACCCTTAGTAACCATTCCCAGGGATATTCCTCAGGCTTCTGCTTTTACATGTTAGAAAACTCAAGCAGATCTTTACAAGTATAGAGCACTTCTTCCCAAGTCATTATCTGAACCTCACCTTTAGGAACTTTCTGAGACTTAATTCTAGTTGCAGGTCTAGGGGAAATAATGGGTGGTGGGGGTGTTTCCTGGGGGATCTCAGTAATATCTTATAAGGCATCACCCCCTGGCAATCCTACAGATGCAGCCCCGCCTGGCATTTCAGCTTTAACAGTTTGGTTAATCAGCTTGGGTATGGGTTGTTTCACTGACAGTGGATTAATCCCCTCAGGTGGGATAGGTGGACCTATTGACTGGGGTGGTTCAATCAACCCTTGGGGATCAGTATCCTCCTCTTCTGGATTATCAGCCCATATGTTCCCATCCCATGTTTCAGGATCCCAATTATTTCCCATTAATGCCTTACTTTAATAGCGAATACTGTTGTAGTCCTGCAACCCAGCTGACGCTGTAATACAGCTACTTGTATGATAAGACTCTGGATTTGGTTTTTGGCAATATCAGCTCCATTGCTAGAGGAGAAAATACTTCAGGTCTGTTATTCAGCACGTGAGACGTGCTTCTGAGGTTTTGAGATTGTCCCTTTCCTTGATCACATTTTTGATTGTAAGGAGGACCTGCCAACCAGCTTCTCTATAGTACTCATCCTGTCCAAACTACTGGAACATTTCAAACACACAATCACTCAGAGTCCCTCCTCTCACCAACATTTCATCTATTGGTGGTGATACTGTGGATATTAGCTTTGCTACTTCACACTATGGATCAACACCACCCACTCTAGTAAGAATAGCAAATGTATCCATGCCTTTAAGGGGAGAGGCAGCATTGTCAGTGCTGTGAAGCCCAATCAGGCTGGAGAACAAATTTTAGAAGCCCCTATTTATGATCTTCTTTCTCTAGAACCACTCCTGGACAGGGTTGTCTAGAAAAACAAAACCATGACACATATGACTATAGATGGATAGATAGATAGATAGATAGATAGATAGATAGATAGATAGATACAGCATGAAGGAATATAACAGCTAATTAGTTCACACATGAATACAGAGGGCTCAGCTAGACTCTCTTCTGTGGAATATTTAATATACTGGAAGTCCTTCAACTCATGAGAGCTGCTGGGTCCATGATCAAGGAAGCAGACAGCTGAGTCTTCCCTAGGGCAATGTAGGCAGTCCAGTCACAGGCAGCAAACAGCAGGGTTGGTCACCAACAGTCAGCAGCTCAGGAGCTGAGCAAAGCAGGCCAGGAAGGGTTATTGAACTCAAGCAATGCAAGCCGATAGGATCCCACAGCTTCAAGCTCAAGCAATGTACACACCAGCAGCATAGTGAAGCAGGTCACAAAGGAACCTCAAGCTCTAATGACATTATCTAAGGGTTGGCTGTAGCTCACAAGTTGAGGCAAAACACTAGCTAAAGCAGCCACATGCTGGTATGATCACCAGAGAGCAAGAAAGAAAGGGGTGGGGCTTGCTGGGCCATTTAACTCTTTTCCCTCTAATCAAATTGCGACCTTATTAATCTGACATGTACCTATTGGCCAGGATGGCACAATATACCTACCTATCACACCCTTATTCTTTTGCCATGTTCTTCTTCATAGAGTCAGGTTCTTAGGTTTTTTTACTTGGCACACAGATTGACCAAGTATGATAAAGGGATTCAACCCTGACACCTAGCTTTCCTCAGTTTAACCACACAGTAGTCCCTTGTTCTTTTCTAAGGGAAACTCTTGGTCTATGTATAACTTCTGAATGAGCCCAACGACATGCTTTGGAACTCCCATTCTTCTCAATATTATACATAGTTTGTTATTGAGATACAGTCAATGAATATGACCCTTCTACTCAGAACCCTTTATGCGATATATTATAATTCTGGACTGTATATTTGTGACACTGACTACATTTTGAAGAGGGTGCTCTGTTACAGGATCAAGGCAGGGGTAAATCCCACCGTAGAAGATGGTGTGAATCAAATCACACACTTTGTTTTCTTTGGGGCATTTTTGTTGTTGCTGTTGGTAGGTTCCATTTTGTCAGTTTTGACCCATAGTAACCCCATGCACAACAGAATAAAACACTGCCAAGTCCTGTGTCATCCTCCCATCACAGAAGCAGTATCAAGTGTAGGCTATAAGTACATCCAGCCTGAGACTAAATGTCTGTGAGACAGAGTGAC